>NC_089512.1:71911517-72221191 GCF_036850995.1 Saccopteryx leptura
AATATACTCCTAAAAGTGGGATAGCTGGGTCAAAGGGCAGTTCCATTTTTAATTTTTTAAGGAATCTCCATACTGTTTTCCACAGTGGCTACACCAGTCTGCATTCCCACCAGCAGTGCAGGAGGGTCCCCTTTTCTCCACATCCTCTCTAGCACTTAATATGTGTTGTTTTGTTAATGAGCGCCATTCTGACAGGTGTGAGGTGATATCTCATTGTGGTTTTAATTTGCATTTCGCTAATGATTAGTGGTGTTGAACATTTTTTCATATGCCTATTGGCCATCCGTATGTCCTCTTTGGAGAAGTGTCTATGCATTTCTTTTGCCCATTTTTTGATTGGATTGTTTATCTTCCTGGTGTTAAGTTTTACAAGTTCTTTATAAATTTTGGTTATTAATGCCTTATCACAAATATTGGTGAATGTATTCTCCCATTGTGTGGGTTGTCTTTTTATTTTGTTAATGGTGTCTTTTGCTGTGCAAAGCTTTTTAGTTTCATATAGTCCCATTTGTTCATTCCATCCTTTATTTCACTTGCCCATGGAGATAAATCAGCAAAAATATTGCTACAAGAGATATCAGAGAATTTACTGCCTATGTTTTCTTCCAAGATGATTATGGTTTCACGACTTACATTTAAGTCTTTTATCCATTTTGAGATTACTTTTGTTAATGGTGTAAGTTGGTGATCCAGTTTCATTTTTTTGCAACTATCTGTGCAATTTTCCCAATACCATTTGTTAAAGAGACTGTCTTTACTCCATTGTATGCTCTTACCTCCTTTGTCAAATGTCAATTGTCCATATAGGTGTGGGTTTATTTCTGGGTTCTCAGTTCTGTTCCATTGATCTGTATGCCTATTCTTATGCCAGTACCAAGCTTTTTTGAGCACAATGGCCTTGTAGTATAACTTGATATCAGGAAGTGTGATACCCCCCACTTTATTCTTCTTTTTTAGGATTGCTGAGGCTATTCGTGTTCTTTTTTGGTTCCATATAAATTTTTGAAATATTTGTTCTATATCTTTGAAGTATGCCATTGGTATTTTAATAGGAACAGCACTGAATTTATAGATTGCCTTGGGTAATATAGATATTTTAATGATGTTTCTTTTTCCTATCCATGAACATGGTATATGCTTCCATTTGTTTGTATCTTTCTTGATTTTCTTTAACAATGTTTTATAATTTTCCAAGTACAAGTCTTTAACCTCTTTGGTTAAATTTACTCCTAGGTACTTTATTTTTTTTTGTTGCAATAGTGAAGGGGATTGTTTTCTTAAGTTCTCTTTCAGACTGTTCATTGTTGGTGTGTAAAAATGCCACTGATTTCTGAATATTGATTTTATATCCTGCCACTTTGCTGAATTCATTTATCAGGTCTAGTAGTTTTTTGACTGAGACTTTAGGGTTTTCTATGTACAGTGTCATATCATCAGCAAATAATGATAGTTTTACTTCTTCTTTTCCAATCTGGATGCCTTTTGTCTCTTCTTCTTGTCTGATTGCTGTGGCTAGGACTTCCAGAACTATATTGAATCAGAGTGGTGAAAGGGGGCACACCTGCCTTGTTCCTGATCTTAAGGGTATTTCTTTTAATTTTTGCCCATTGATTATGATGTTGGCTTTGGGTTTGTTATAGATGGTCTTTATCATGTTGAAGTATGATCCCTGTATCCCCACTTTGTTGAGAGTTTTGATCATAAATGGGTGCTGAATTTTATCAAATGCTTTTTCTGCATCTATTGATATTATCATGTGATTTTTATCCTTTCTTTTGTTTATGTGTTGAATCACATTGATTGATTTGAGAATATTGTACCAGCCTTGCCTCCCCAGGATAAATTCCACTTGATCATAATGTATGATTTTTTTCATGTATTGCTGTATTCAGTTTGCTAATATTTTGTTGAGAATTTTAGCGTATAAGTTCATCAGGGATATTGGCTTATAGTTTTCTTTCTTTGTAGTGTCTTTGCCTGGTTTTGGAATGAGGATTATGCTTGCCTCATAAAAGGAGCTTTGAAGTCTTCCTTCCTCTTGAATTTTTTGAAATAGCTTGAGAAGGATAGGAGTTAGTTCTTCTTTGAATATTTGGTAAAATTTGCATGTGAAGCCATCAGGCCCAGGACTTTTTTTTGTTGGGAGTTTTTTGATAACTGTTTCAATTTCATTTGTTGTAATCAGTCTGTTTAGGTTTTCTGATTCTTCCAGATTGATTTTTGAAAGATTATATGTTTCAAGGATTTTGTCCATTTCACCTAGGTTGTCTAATTTTTGGCATACAGTTCTTCATAGTATTTTCTTACAATATTTTCATTTCTGCTATGTCAGTTGTTACTTCTTCACTCTCATTTCTAATTTTATTTATTTGAGTCCTTTCTCTCTTTTTTTTTTTTTGGGGGGGGGGTTAGTCTGGTTAAAGGTTCATCAATCTTGTTTACCTTTTCAAACAACCAGCTCTCAGTTTCATTGATCTTCTGTATTTTTTTTAGCCTCTATGTCATTTATTTCCACTCTCATCTTTATTATTTCCTTCCTTCTACTTCCTCTGGGCTTTACTTGCTGTTCTTTTTCTAGTTCTTTTAGATGCATGGTCAAGTTGTTTATCTGAGCTTTTTCTTGCTTCTTAAAGTATGCCTGTACTGCTGTGAACTTCCCTTTTTGGACTGCTTTTGCTGTGTCCCATAAATTTTGAGTTGTTGTATGTTCATTTTCATTTGTTTCAAGGAAAATTTTTATTTCTTCCTTGATCTTGTTAACCCATTCATTATTTAATAACATGCTATTTAGTTTCCAAGTGTTTGAATGTTTTTCAGTTTTTCTATTGTAGATGTTTTCTAGTTTCATGGCATTGTGATCAGAGAAGATGTTTGATATGATTTCAATCTTCTTAAATTTATTGAAACTCATTTTGTGTTCTAACGTGATCTATCCTAGAGAATGTACCATGAACACTTGAAAAGAATGTATATTCTGCTGCTTTAGGGTGAAAGGTTCTGAAGATGTCTATTAAATCCAGTTGATCTAGTGTGTCCTTTAAGGCTGCTGTTTCTTTGTTAATTTTGTCTTGAGGATCTATCGATTGATGTTAGTGGGGTATTAAAATCCCCTACTATTATAGTATTGTTGATCTCACCCTTTATGTCCATCAAATCTGCTTTATATTTAGGTGCTCTTATATTAGGTGCATAGATATGTATAATGGTTATATCTTCCAGTTTGATTGCTCCCTTTATCATTATGTAGTGACCTCCTTTATCCCTTAATATAGCCTTTGTTTTAAAGTCTATTTTGTCTGATATATTATAAGTATTACTACCCCAGCTTTTTTTATTTTCATTTGCATGAAATATTTTTTCCATCCCTTGTATCTCTTTATTTAGGTGCTCATTATGTCCATCCATTGTTACTCTAAGATCCTTGAGCATGCTAACAATCATTATTTTAAACTCTGCATCCAGTAATTTGGTTACTTTATCTCATTCAGTTCTTTTTCTGGAGATTGCTCTTGTTGATTCATTTGGATTGCATTTCTCTGTCTTCCCATTTTTTCTGTGTACAGACTACTCCTTTGGGTGTGCTGTCTGAATAGCTAGCCAGATCTAGGGTTAAGTTGTCTGCCTCCAGCTATCAGTTGTGTTTTTTCTAGATCTTCTTGGGTTGGCATCAGCTGTTGTTTGTAATCCGCTGTGGGCTACTTGTCAACAGCTACTACTCTTTGCTGTTTGTGTTAGTGATTTCTGTGCCTGGGTAGTGTGGGAGGGGTCAACCTGTATATAAGGATCACCTTCCACCTGATTAGAGCTGTCAGAAGCTCTGGAAAACCCACAAGCTCTGAAAGATATGCCTTCACTTTTCAGCGGTTCCAACTTCTCTTGTAGCTTCCTTGTCTTTCCAGAGTCCTCTGTTGAAAGACTATAGTGTGGGCCTGACTGGCCTCACTTAACCTATCCCTGTACAGTTTGCAAGCTCGTTGGGTTAGGGCAGCTTGTTGGGAATACAACGTTAGTGAAATCCTCTACTTCAGGGGGTCTTTTGGGCCGTAGCTCAGTACAGGGATTCTGGCCTCTACTCCAGGACCTAATCCCTCAGCCTCTACTGGAAACTCAAATTTTATTTCACCCAAACAAGGTGAGCCACAAAAAAGTCTAAATTTCCTTGAATTCCTCTTTCTGCTGCCTCTGACTGTTGGCTATGTGTTGGGCCCAGCAGGGATCCAGGGGTTAGGACAGGTAGTGGGCTTGGCCTGCTTCTTGGCCCCTATTGTTACTCTATCCAGACTATTTTTTACAAACCTCTATAGGGTGTGGCCACAAGAGTGCAGTGGGTGTGGCCTCTGAGAATCAGAGGTGGGGTCTGCCCACCAGCTCTCCGAGGTCAGGGTGCGTTCTCAGCATTGGAGGCGGAGGTGTAGCTCGGGTCCCACTGGAAGCCTGAGTCACTGACTCAAGCAAGCAAGCCTGCTTCCTTGCCTTTCAGAATGACCCTATGCCTGGCTGGAGCTAGAGAGATTTTCCAGGATGGGGCAGCTGCCTTTTCCCCGGCTGGTGCGGGACTAAGGTAGCATCTCTCCCATGAAAATTTCCACCTCAGTATTGGGGAATGATTCAGCACAGGTGTTCTGGTCTTTGTCACCGTGTCTGTCCCTGAGCCTCCAACTTTACAGTCTCCTCCTACAACTGCAGTCCTCTCAGCTCTTCCTCCCCTGGAGCCCCGAGTAAGTGGCTCTGAACGAGGTGCTCTGAGTGGGCCCTTTAAAACTGAATCTGTGTCTGAGAGGTGTGTCTCTTTCTTGCAGACAGAAACCTGGCTCTTTTCACAGCTAAATGCTGTGTGGTCACCTTTTCTAGGCTCGGGGCTCTATGCTGGGGCTCTGGGCCTGGGGCTGAGGACCAACAACACTTCTCAGGGCAACCCACCCGCCATGAGAGTCCCTCAGGGCCGCCGCTCACTCCTGGGAGCTGGCAGCCCTTTCACGTCTCCTCCCTTCCTACCAGTCTCAGTGTGGCTTCTTCAGTGACCATTGGTTATGACTTCCTCTTAGTTTAGTCCAAAGTTGGTTTTTCATGATGATTGTTCTTAATTTGAGTTATAATCCAATTTTTCCTGGGAGGTGGCAGTTGGAACTTCTGCCTACTCTGTTGCCATCTTGGAATCCCATTTTTAATTATTTTATGTAAGTAATGAGAATTAAAGTAAGTGCATAAGTATTCAACTCAAAAAGAAGGTAAACAAAATATGCAAGGCAAAAGGATATAAATCCCACAATTGTATCTCTTTTCTGAGTTAAACGCTGATAAGAGGAAAGCTTCCTGTTACACTATTCTAGATTGGCTCCGGGATTGAACTGCTATGGGATCAGGAGACCCTGGGAATCTTTGAATTCCATGACCCCTGCTCCAAAGTTCAGGACAACAATCTCCTCAGGTGGCCCTCACAGTTTAGCCAGAGACAGAAAAGAGATAGTTTTTCCACATGGCTCTTAAAAATACTTTAATACTAACGACCCAGTTTGCAGAATGAAGGGCAGTATAATTTGTACAGCTCAATCTCTGCTACTAAGTAGAACTATGCCAAAAATGACCTATATATTGGGACCTATATACAGTTATTATAGTCACATTAAAATTAAGGCTTCCCTGGCTGGTTGGCTCAGCGTCGGTTGGTAGAGCATTGGCCCAGCGTGTGGAAGTCCCAGGTTTGATTCCTGGCCAGGGCACAGAGAAGAAGTGCCCATCTGTTTCTCCACCCTTCTTCCTCTCCTCTCTTTCTCTCTCTCTTTTCCCCTCCCACAGCCAAGACACCATGGGAGCAAAGTTTACCTGGGTGCTGAGGATGGCTCCATGGCCTCCACCTCAGGCACTAGAATGGCTCTGGCCAAAATGGAGCAACACCTCAGAGGGCCTGAAACATTGCCCCCTGGTGGGTATGCCAGGTGGATCCCAGTCGGGCGCATGCGGGAGTTTCACTTTGGAAAAATACAAAAATTAAAAAAAATAAAATAAAATAAATTAAGGCTAAGGCCATTAACATGTAGTATGCAAAAGTCAAGAGTTATATTAATCTCAGCAATTCAGTGTAAAATTTTATGTTTACCAATGGAGTCATAACTGCAGGAGGGGAAGAGAGTCAGAGAAGGGGAAAGAGAAGGGGTGGAAAAGTAGATGGTCACTTTTCCTGTGTGTCCTCACTGGTAATCAAACCTAGGACTTCCACACGTCAGGCTGACGCTCTACCACTGAGCCAACTGTCTAGGGCCAGCACTTTCATAATCCGCTAGTGACCAAGGTCTTCAAATAGAGAAGATCTTTAGCAGCTTGAGATTCTCTTAATTAATATTTTAAAAGGTCAGAAAGTTTGAGGTCCTCATCAGCAGACACTCATGCTTCTATTTTTCTCATTTTATCAAACAGTTTTGAAACTTTGAGAAAAAAAACTTGTATATATCTGTAGAATCTGAGTTCCTAAAGCATATAATGAAGAACCAATTCTGTTGTAATTATCTGCAGCACTTCTGTGGGATCTTGTCATCCTGTAAGATTTAGCAGATGCATCCTTAACTTGGTTGTGATATTCTAAAAGGAATGTTTATTCATGCTCAAAGAAATCATCTACAGCCTTTATTCCTGAAACAATTACTCCATCTGCTGATTTAATTATGGTTTTGTTTGTTTGTTTGTTTTATTAAGTGAAAGGCAGGGAGGCAGAGAGACAGACTCCCACATGCACCCCAACCAGGATCCACCCACAAGCCCCTACCAGGCAATGTTCTGCCCATTTGGGGATGCTGCTCTGTTGCTAAGCAACTGAGATATTTTTAGCACCTGAGGCAAGGCCACGAAACCATTTCAGTGCCCAGGGCCAACTTGCTTAAACCAATTGAGCCATGGCTATGGGAGGAGAAGAGAGATAGAGAAGGGAAAGGGGTAGGGTTGGAGAAGCAGATAGTTGCTTGTCCTGTGTGCCCTGACCAGGAATTAAAGCTGGGACTTCCACATGCTAGGCTGACACTCTACCACTGAGCCAACTGACCAGGGCCTTAACCATGTTTTTAAAGAAATCTTCAAGTTTCTCTCTCTCTTTTTTTTTTCTTGCACACTGAAATCTTGGTTATATTCCTAAAAGACATGAAAATTTAAATCTTTCCTCAAAATAAGATGTGCTGCCACACGACACAGGAATACTTCATGGATTGCAACAGTCTTCTTGAATATTGCCAAATATTCAGCTTCCAGTTTCTCTTTCATCTTTGGGAATTCCTCCGTTGTCATGGACCCTTCTCCTTCTTCAAGCTTCTATAGTTTTTCCGTTGAAGCATCAGAATCAGGTCTTGATGGTGCTGGTGGGATAATGTAACCTGCATAGTCTTCATTTTCAACAAAGGAATCATGAAGCCAGATAAATTCCTCATGCTATCAAACAACAGAAAACTCATTTTGTTCAAAATTTGTCAATGAACTCTGTGTGAACAGCGAATTTTACTTTACCTTCTCACGAAGAGCATCAGATTTGTCCACATGCAGAGCAGCATCACTTTGAAGATCTACATTTGTTACTTACTCTGAGAAGAAGACAGGGCCAGTGTCCAGGCCTTCCATCATGGCTGCTCTACCTGAACCATTTTTAACTTTCTGTCCTCTAGGTGTCACTTATGTCCACAGAAAAGGAAAGAAAAGACTACTTCAAGACAATGTAAGTAGTTGATTATACTGGATGCCAAATTACAGGGAGAGCACCTACATGATTTTCTATATTTTTATTTTTAAGTTATTATAGTTTATTCACATAATAAATTCAATGTGATATATTTTCTGTTATGACACATTAACAAATTTTTAAATTTGTAGTTAAAAACTTTAAATTACCTAATTATGTGTTTTTGTATCCACAAAGTACCCAGTCATAGAATTGGCTTTACTTTTTTTTTTTTTTAAATGTTTATTCATTGGTTTTAGAGAGGGAGAGGAAGGAAGAGAGAGAGACATTGATGCTCCACTCATTTATGCACTCATTGGTTGCCTCCTATATATGCCCTGACCAGGGATTGAACCTGTAACCTTGCATGCTCTAACCAACTGAGCTACTGGGCCAAGGCATGGTCCCACTTTCTAATAGTACCCAAATTAGAGCAAATCCTTACTTTCTCAGATTTTCCCCAAATCATCCAACCAAAGGCCCAATTCTACAATAAGTACTTTTTTGTTTTAAATATCCTCTTGCAGAGACACCCTACAGTTCCCAGAGGGGTGCACTCTCCTTCACTAGAAACAGTAATAAACCAAACTGACTCAACTACAGGTGTGTTCTTGGGGGGTCTTTGACTCAATGGCATTGGCAAGTTAAGTGCACATATAGGCAGGGGAGCTGCAGAGTCAGTCGTCAGGGCTAGAATACTTTTTGTTGTTGCTGCTTCCCTTCCAAAAATTTAAAATTATAGGAGATAAATGCTTATTTTACAAAAAGAAAAACTGATGGTTTAAAATTTTTTCTGTTCTCTGTCTTGTGTCTAAAGAACAAAAATTGAGTACTGTAACTGAAGATACTAATATAAATGTTGATTATACTAGATATAAGGATTGCAGAGAGATACAGGTCTATGTATAGGATAATTGTATTTTAAAGCTACAGTCAGACATTTTAAATTATCACCATCAAATGTTTGTCATCAATGCAGGCCTAAATCCATACAAATAGATGTATATCAATAGGCCTTTTACCATAATTTGTTACATAAGTAATGTACCAAAGGTTTATGTTTATTTTTCTAAGGAGAGAGAGACAAACAGAAAGAGATATTGATGAGAAGCGTCAACTCACAGTTGCTTCAGTTTAGTTCTTGATTGTTTTTTCATACGTGCCTTGAGTAGTGTAACCTTGCTCAAGCCAGCGACCTTGAGCTTCAATACAGTGACCTCCGGTCAAGCGAAAAATTAAGGGTTTTGTTATTCCCCTATCAATTGATATTTCTTTTGTAACCAAATTATTGTTAACTTTCAATGTTTTTGCATGCCCTTCAACCATTCTTTTAAGACTCTCGGATATCCCTGACCTAATTTTATTTGTTTTCAAATGCCATCGCAGACTAATTCACTGGTCAAAACACTGACCACGTGACCACCAGGTAGAGCCGAGCTCCTGCGCTGAGGGCTGCGGAGCACCCCTTCAGAAGCACCCCTTCAGAGCCGGGCAGGCCCGCCTAGCGAAAGCACGTTCTTGAAGCAACAGGTATTTGGAATTCCATGGCTATTTGAGACCCGACTTGACTTCCCGTGTTTCTTCCTTTTGAGAAAGATGGGGTGGGGGAGATGCAATAGATTTCCCTGGTAACACCTGTCTCCGCTCCAGGGCAGCTGCAGATGCTCCTGAGGCTAGTCCCAGCGACCTCAGTAGTCGTGCGGGGCCTTTCCCCAAAGGTCAGCAGTAGGTCAAGGGGATCTTAGCTTGAATTTCCCAGCCCCAGTGACTCCTGACTGCCCCAGGTTCTGGGAAGAGTGTTCAGAGGGCAGGGGCTCTTCTCCACAAACTTTGTAAAGAGTAGCAGGACGCCTGCCCATAAGCATGCATTGAGGGGGTAGTGGGAGGGTGATTTATGCCAAAGGAAGAGAGGTGCAAAAGGACGCCGGCAGCGTAAAACCTGCAGTCCGTCACGAGGTGACATGGAATGGAGTGAGGCTGTAGTAAGATCTGTAGTAGTTCTACCCCTTCGGGAATGTGCAGGAGGCAGGGTGGGACCCTAGGTGGACTTGTCCCTTTAAGAAAGCTTCACCCTTACAGAATAAACAGAAACCCTGCAGGCCCCAGAAAGTATACAGATTTGAAAGCCACTGGTGCCTCGCCTGTCTGGCATTGACTTGGATTGCTGAGGTTGTGGATTTGAAACCCTGGGCTTGCCAGTCAAGGCACATATGACAAGCAATCAATGAACAACAAAGTGAAGCAATTATGAGTTAATTATGAGTTGAAACTTCTCACTCCACCTTCCTCTCTCTCTTTTCTCTCTGTAAACTTAATAAATAAAATTGTTGTAATGGAACAGCGAGAAACAAATGTCCTGCCACAAACCATGAAGCCAAATTAAGTAATTAGGGAGCCTTTATTAGCTAGCTGTGCACGCGGACCCCAGTTGAGGCTAAAGTCTTTCAAATCGTGTGGCCACAACTACAGTCTGGAATTAGCTTTTAAAGGCAGAATTACATACTGATTGAGGAACCGGGAGGGGAGAAAGCATAGCAGTAAAACAGAGCAGTGAAACAAGCTTTCTTACAATGTTTATCTGTAGGGTTAATTCAGGGAGAAACATTCTGAGAACAGCTGCAACCTTGCAAAGCTAGCCCAAGGCCACAGCCAAGAAGACCAGCCTCAAGGGAGTCTTTTTAGAAAAAGTAAGTAAGTTCTGCTAAAAGTCTCTTTGTTTTAGAGAAAGTAAGTTCTGCTAAAAATTATTTATGCTAAGAGCCTTTCTTTCCTATATTTCATTCCCTACTGGTTTTAATTAAATTTTAATCAAATCATTTATTAATTTTTGTTTTCATTGCTATCCTCTTATATTGGTGTGTATTGATTTCTGATTACTATGAACTTGATAGAGTTTATCCTTTCTTGAACAAACCTTGTTATAAAATTGATTAAACATGGTCCTATTATCAGATAAGTTAAAACAAAAGTAAGAGAGCCAATTGCTGCAGACAAAAGGGTAGTGAGCCATGGTGACCAATTAAACATTTTTTGGAACTAATTCTCTGTTCAGATTCCTTTGTTCTCTTTTTTATGTTTTCCCTAACTAAAGATAGGCTTTCTTTAATTGCAGCAGAATTATTAGCATAGAAACAAGTTTCTCCTAATGCTGCACATAAGCCACCTTGTTGAAGGAAAAGCAAGTTTAAGCCTCCTCTATTTTGTAAAACTATTTCCTCTGTACAAATAAACTTGAGGTATAACATACACTAGAATGTATAATAGAGGCTTATTCTGTTCCCTAAACCTGTTTTTTTTCTTTGTACAAACTGCTTATAGCCTGCACCAACCTGCAACTTATATAAACTCTTAGCTTTCATGAACTTTCTTATCTATTTAGAAATAACTAGCTTGTATAATAACCTATTTTCCCCTTTTTTTCTTAAAAGTATTTCTATACCTTATACCTTTATTGTTAAAACTGTACAATTCCTTTTTAATTAATCAGAATTCTTAATTTTTAAAGATCTTAACCTTTAGTGACAAGTTAAGCTAGCAATAAGCAATTTTCTTTTAAAATATGCTTCTTTTTGGAGGTATCCTCCCCCTAAGTAGCTTGTTCATCACATGATTAATATTTATAGGTTACTTTATAGGGGTAGCAATGAGTACATATATATTTTTCATTTACTTGTAGCTTCTCTCTTAGCGAAGGGACTTATAACCCCTTTCTGCATGACTCACAGCAGTACATGTATTAAATCTTAAGATGACTCGCTCTGGCCTTCCCCTGACCCAAGCTCCCCACCTTCCCAAAGTTCAATTATAAGGAGTCCCATGGCAAGGTTCCTCAGGTTTCTGTCATAAGTAGACCAGCCAGCTTCCAGTTTGTGGTTGGAGCAGGGCATGTCATCCTTCTCAGGCTCAACTTATAGGGGTTGGTGGGATCCGCCTGTGCCATCTCCGAGGGGATCTCCAAGGGAGCTTTGGGAGAAGGGGTGTTGCCCTGTCTAATACAATTCTATATGGGGTGAATTTTTCCCAGTGGGGGGTGCATTTAGCTTCTAGCAAAACTAGAGGGAATAAGTCAGTTCAGTTTTCACCAGTTTTTAGAATGAATTTGGTTAGGACTTTTTCAGAGTTCAGTTTATTTTTCCCGAACTCTGAGGCCTGTAAGTACAATGTAATTTCTAATTAATATTGAGTGCCTTTCCTACCAGCTGTGAGATCTTGGATACAAATGCAGGCCCATTATTAGACCCAATATTAATGGGCAAGCTAAATCTGGGAATAATTTCATATAGCAATTTTTTAACAACTGTTACTATGGTCTCATTTCTAGCAGGGAAAGCCTCTACCTATCCTGAAAAGGTGTCAATGAAAACTAATAGATATTTATATCCCTGTGCTGGTTACTTTATCTCAATAAAATCTATTTCCTAATGTTCACCTGGGAAAGCTCCTTTATCCCTATTCCTCTTTACGACTTCTCTATTTTGTTTAGTGTTTACTTGGGCACAAACTAGACATCTGGACGCTATGCTTTGTGCAATAACTTCTAAGCCTGGCAAGTAGTAATTTTTCTTAAATAATTCTATTAGCTTAGTTTGGCCTAAATGAGTAGCTTGATGTAGCTGACTAATCACCTCTCTGCCCAGGGCTTCAGGTAAGAATGGTCTTTTGTCTGGCAACTCTAACTACCCTTCTTTATTTTTAGATATTCCTTTGCTATCCTCCCCTAGTTATAAAAAGGCATATTTGGCAACAAGTGTTCTGGTTAAGTTACTAAAATTTCTAGAGGCCCTACTGGTTTTAAAGCGACGTCTTTTTGGCTGCCTTATCAGCTGCCTGATTTCCTTTTGCCTCTGTTGAGTCTTTCTGGTGCCCTGGGCCATGAATAAGCACTACAGTTTCCGGCAACTAGATGGCTTCTAGTAAAGCTAAAATCTCTGCTTTGTTTTTAATGTCCTTACCAGCAGATGTCAGGAATCCTCTCTCCTTATAGATTGCTGCATGAACATGGGCAGTAGCAGAAGCATACCTACTGTTAGTGTAAATGTTGACCTTCTTTCTTTTGGCCCACCTCAACACCTGGGCGAGAGTGATAAGTTCTGCCCGCTGAGCCAAGGTCTCATGGGGCAAGGCTTGGGCTCAGATTACCTTATCAAGAGTTACTACAGCTGCTCCCATATGTTGAACCCTGTCCAAGACAAAACTGTTACTATTTTTGAACAGCTGTTCTTCTACACTAGCTAGGGGTTTATCAGTGAGGTCCAGCCTTGCAGTTTGAACAAGTCTAGTATCAGAGCAGTCATGCAAGGGGATGCTTGGATCCTCATTAGGCAGCAGGCTTGTCGGGTTGATAGCCTGTGTCTGGACAAACTTAATGCGAGGCTGAGCTATGAGCAGAGACTGATACGACATGATCCCAGCATTAGAGAGCTACCTTTCTGGAGTTCCTGTAAGCAAAGTCTCTACTGTGTGTGGGGCTGTCAGGAACAGTTCTTGCCCTATAGTCAATTTATCTGCCTCCTTCACTAGTATGGCAGTGGCTGCTATGGCTCTGAGACGGTTTAAAAGCTTCTTGTTCTTTATTTGTCCAAATTAACTCTTGGGTTCCTGCTGCATAGGAGTATAAAGGCTTGGCTATCTCTGCTAATTTAGGGATCTGCAAGTTTCCAATTGTCCTAAAAATTTTTTGAACTTGTCTCTTGCTAGTGGGGGTTGGAATTTGAAGGATTGCCTCTATATGACTGGAGGAGAGAGTGCGCTTCCCTGCCTCAATGTGGTAGCCTAGGTAGGTCATCTCAGAGGTGCAGAGCTGTGTCTTCTTAGCTGACACTCGGTACCCCAGAGTCTGCAGTGTTTGTAAAAGACCCTCGGTGGTTATATGGCAGCTTACCTCCGTTTCCTCAGCTAAAAGTAAATCATCTACGTACTGCAGCAGTGTGCACTCTGGATGTTCCTGGCGGAAGGCAAGCAGGTCCTGATGTAATGCCTCATCAAAGAGGGTCAGTGAATTCTTGAAGCCCTGTGGTAATCTGGTCCAGGTTAGTTGTCCTGGAATGCCTGCCTCTGGGTCATTCCACTCGAAGGCAAAATGGGCTGACTTGCAGAGAGGCCAGGGGAATACTGAAGAAAGCATCATTTACAGCTAAGACTGTGTAAACTTTCAAGTCCAGTGACAATAGGCTTAAAAGCGTGTAGGGGTTAGGCATGCTGATTGTCCACATTGGTCAGTCAGACAGAAAAGACCAGTGGGGCCCTGAGACATCTCAGGTGGTGCCTCCCCTGCTGGGTTTCTGTTCCTGGCAGTCAGCTGCCCTGCTTGTGTTGCAAGGACAAAAAGACAAATGTGTCCAGAGGACGCTTATCTCGCTGGGGCCACCCAGCTGGATTGGAACAGCTGGAAACACGTCCTGCCACACAATCATGAAGCCAAATTAAGAAATTAGGGAGCCAGGCCCTGGCCGGATGGCTCAGTGGTAGAGCGTAGGCCTGGCGTGCAGGAGTCCCGGGTTCAATTCCTAGCCAGGGCACACAGGAGAAGCGCCCATCTGCTTCTCCACCCCTCCCCCTCTCCTTCCTCTCTGTCTCTCTCTTCCCCTCCCACAGCCAAGGCTCCATTGGAGCAAAGATGGCCCGGGCGCTGAGGGTGGCTTTATGGCCTCTGCCTCAGGCACTAGAATGGCTCTGGTTGCAACAGAGCAACGCCCCGGATGGGCAGAGCATTGCCCCCTGGTGGGCAGAGCATCGCCCCCTGGTGGGCATGCCGGGTGGATCCCGGTCGGGCACATGCGGGAGTCTATCTGACTGCCTCCCCGTTTCCAACTTCAGAAAAATACAAAAATACAAAAAAAAAAAAAGAAATTAGGGAGTCTTTATTAGCTAGCTGTGTGCACAGACCACAGGGAGGCCAAAGCCTTTCAAATCATGCGGCCACGACCACAGTCTGGAATTAGCTTTTAAAGGCAGAATTACATACTGATTGAGGAACCGGGAGGGGAGAAAGCATAGCAGTAAAACAGAGCAGTGAAACAAGCTTTCTTACAATGTTTATCTATAGGGTTAATTCAGGGAGAAACATTCTGAGAACAGCTGCAACCTTGCTAAGCTAGCCCAAGGCCACAGTCTGGAAGACCAGCCTCAAGGCCAGGAATAGGGAGTCTTTTTAGAAAAAGTAAGTTCTGCTAAAAGTCTCTTTGTTTTAGAGAAAGTAAGTTCTGCCAAAAGTTATTCATGTTAAGAGCCTTTCTTTTCTATATTTCAAAATCTTCTTTAAAACGAAAGAAAGAAAGAAAGAAAGAAAGAAAGAAAGAAAGAAAGAAAGAAAGAAAGAAAGAAAGAAAGAAAGAAAGAAAAGAAAGAAAGCAAGCCAGTGGTGGTTTGTGTGTTAAGTGTTCACAGTTTCTGAGAACTTTGTTAACTTCCACTTTAGAACTCCATTAGTTCTCTCTATTGCTCTTAAAGCCTCTGTGTAAAAGTACAACCTCACAGCAATCCTAGGGAAATCAGTGTCTCCATCATTAGAGAGGTGGGTGGGAATTTGCCAGGTGGGAAGACAAAACCAAACCACTTTCCTCTCCCCCCAGGCATTGGCATAGCTCTTCAACAAGGAAAACTTCAGAGTGCTCTGAGAATAATTGCACAATGAAACATGTTTCTAATTCAATGCAAAATGCATCTGAATGAAGTCCATTTGGAGGTGTTTAAAGAGCCTTTGGTTACCATCCACGACCCATCTTGTCCGTTTTATCAGGATTGTGTGCTTGGCAGAAAAGACTTGCTTGGAAAACATCCTTGGCATCTACATCTAAAATTAGGCCACCACAGTTGGTTTAATATTGTTGCTGATCTATCTTTGCTTCAAGGGTAATCTGAAGAATTTTTGTTAAATACCATTTTTGAGTGTTTTATAATCAGTTGGCCGTCCTAAGATGTAATAAGCATCCTAAGTTAAACTAGAGATTTGTTTCAGACAGTTAATATAACCTTTTTGAATTTCTCCAGGACTTTTCTTATCTATGTGATTCTAAGAGTATTTATCTAGGACTAGGTTAATTGTTTGTTTAACACAGTGGTCTGCCAAAGCAGTACTGTGAGGTTCCCAGTCTTCATTATTTTTATAGCTGTGTTCTGTTCTTAGGTAGTAGCAAAGCATCTAAAAGTTCTTTAATATCTTTATTCAGTTTGTCTAGGTTTTTCAAGGTTAGATATACCTTTGTTTCTAAATGATTCTGTATTTGTAGACTACCCCCAAAACACATTTACTATCATTATTAATATTTGCACTTGTATTTTTTTGTTAGTTAGCAAGCTTGTGTGAGGACAATTATGTTAGTCACCTGAATATACTTTCGGAAGGTGTCTATGTATAAAGAGTGAATTTAACTCTGATTGCATTTTTAACATTGAACAACAACAAAAAATTAGGTCAAGTCTGTCCTTGGAATTGCTAAGAATATTGTTGAAGAGTATGCAAAAATCATGAGCATTTATAGTTTACGAACTTTTAACTGACAAAAAAGAACATCTACTGATCTGTATATAAAAGAACAAGTCATTTAACACAAAAGGCCCCAATTCTAATTTTAAATTATAATTTAATTCTTTTGGTACATATGTAACATTGTATTAAAGGATATATACTTTTTGTAGATATAAAATATATGTATAGGTAATAATTAAAAATTTTAAAGTACAGCTTTAAAATATAATTGTCAGTATGCTAAATAAGACAATCTATCATCTTAAATTTATTATGTGAATGAAGTGTACAACTTTAAAGATAATTATATCCCATACATACACCTATATCTCTCTGCAATGCTTGAACTCAGTATATGTATTACTATCTGAAGATATCTGAGTATTTTAGTGACCCATGTATGGGTCAGGGTCAGGGTTAGAGACATGGTGGAAATAAGAGTGAAGTTCAGGGAGAGGGTCAGTCAGAGTCAGCATGAGTCAGAGTAAGGGTGAAGGTCACATTACAGTAGGAGAGGGGTACATGGTCAGGGTAAAGGTTAGTTTAAATGCTCTTTTTTTTATTCATTTTAGAGAGGAGAGAGAGAGAGAGAGAGAGAAAGGGGGGAGGAGCAGGAAGCATCAACTCCCACATGTGCCTTGACCAAACAAGTGCAGGTTTCGAATCGGCGACCTCAGCATTCCAGGTCGACGCATTATCCACTGCGCCACCACAGGTCAGGCTAGAGGTTAGTTTGATGGTCGTTGTCCATGTCAGCTTGGAGGACATGGTGATAGGATAAAGGTTAGGGTCAGGTAAGGCTCACGGTCAAAGTCAGGATCTGGGTCAGTATGAGAGTAACGTCTGGGTCAGGGTCAAAGTTTTCAAGGTAAGGAGATAATCAGGGTCAGCATAAAGTAAGGGAAAGCTAAGAATCAAGTTATGGTGAGGCTCATGAGTGGCAAGGCCAGAACCAGTGTTAGAGTGACAACAGAATCAATTTGGAGAGATGGTCATGGAGAATATGAGAGTCATGGTGTGAGTCAGGTTGAAGGTCAGTGTCAGCACAGCTTTTGGGAAAACATCAGTGTGAGTCTCAGGATTAGGGTAAGGATAAGAGTAAGGTTTAGCATGCATTCAGTAAGGACAGGGGTGGGGGTCAGTGTACTGGGAATATGAGGGCAAGAAATAAGAAAGATTCAGGGACAGAATGAAGGTAAGGGTTAGGACAAAGGTAAGGTAAGGGTGAGAGTCCGGTTCAGGGTCAGGAGCTTATTCAGCATTGAGTTCAAGGTCAGTTGAGCATTATAGTGAGAGTCAGTGTGAGAGATTCAATTTAAGGGTCAGATTCAGTCAGGAAAAGAGTAATGTTGAATGTCAGGGTCAAGGTCAGGATCAGGATCTTGGTGAGGGTCAGGTTTAGGATCTGAGTCTTTGTGAGCATCAGGAAGGATGAGGATCAGATTCAAACCTACCTGAAGAACCATGGACTCTTAGAACCACCTGGAACAGCAGGAGTGACCCACTTTTTTTCTCCTGTAGCTCTCTCAGTTTCTTTCTTCAGGCTTGTTGAGCCAATGCCCTGGGATTGGTCCCAGCCTGCTGAAGGCACCTCTTTGCTTTCGATGTTAGGAGAAGAGGATCACTTCTCAGAGATTCCCTGGTCTTTCAAGCTATCCCCTCATTGTCAGGGTGAGCAGGTCCTGTGCAGGGCACATCTGGCTCTAACCGTCACCCTCATGTAGTGACTCCTCTCTCTGCGTTAGTTGCATCATCTGAAAAACAGGGAGTTGGATTTGATGGTCTTTACAAACTCTGTGAGAACCTTTCTGGCACTCACCCTTCCTATTTTCAGGTCCTGCTTCCTATGGAAGTTGCAGAGAAGTGTTTCTCAACTTTTAAAATTCATGCCCCAAATGGCCAAGAATACAGGTCATGATCTCATCTCACAATTCAAAACCTACCTCCTGTCCTGCTTGACCCATTTCAACTCCTGCACAGCTTCCAGGATCAAGGAGATTCAGCAGAGCTTTAATTGTTGTTATACTAATTGTGGTTATACTATGAGAATGAGAGATAATTGATACTTTTCCAGATATAAAACTTGCAATGAGTTTGCTTCGTCCAGCACCCCCCCCACTCACTCCCTGGAGGAGCCCAGCCAGCTCTCCCCGCCCAGCCAGCTCTCCCCGCCCACCTAGCTCTCCCCGCCCAGCCAGCTCTCCCCGCCCACCTAGCTCTCCCCGCCCACCTAGCTCTCCCCGCCCAGCCAGCTCTCCCCGCCCAGCCAGCTCTCCCCGCCCTCCTAGCTCTCCCCGCCCACCTAGCTCTCCCCGCCCAGCCAGCTCTCCCCCCACCAAGCCAGCTCTCCCCGCCCAGCCAGCTCTCCCCGCCCACCTAGCTCTCCCCGCCCAGCCAGCTCTCCCCGCCCAGCCAGCTCTCCCTGCCCACCTAGCTCTCCCCGCCCAGCCAGCTCTCCCCCCCCAGCCAGCTCTCCCCCCACCAAGCCAGCTCTCCCCGCCCAGCCAGCTCTCCCCGCCCAGCCAGCTCTCCCCGCCCACCTAGCTCTCCCCGCCCAGCCAGCTCTCCCCGCCCAGCCAGCTCTCCCCGCCCAGCCAGCTCTCCCCGCCCACCTAGCTCTCCCCGCCCAGCCAGCTCTCCCCGCCCAGCCAGCTCTCCCCGCCCACCTAGCTCTCCCCGCCCAGCCAGCTCTCCCCGCCCACCCAGCTCTCCCCGCCCTCCTAGCTCTCCCCGCCCACCTAGCTCTCCCCGCCCAGCCAGCTCTCCCCCCACCAAGCCAGCTCTCCCCCCCCCCAGCCAGCTCTCCCCGCCCACCTAGCTCTCCCCGCCCACCTAGCTCTCCCCGCCCAGCCAGCTCTCCCCCCACCAAGCCAGCTCTCCCCGCCCAGCCAGCTCTCCCCGCCCACCTAGCTCTCCCCGCCCAGCCAGCTCTCCCCGCCCACCTAGCTCTCCCCGCCCAGCCAGCTCTCCCCGCCCAGCCAGCTCTCCCCGCCCACCTAGCTCTCCCCGCCCAGCCAGCTCTCCCCCCACCAAGCCAGCTCTCCCCGCCCACCCAGCTCTCCCCGCCCACCCAGCTCTCCCCGCCCAGCCAGCTCTCCCCGCCCACCCAGCTCTCCCCGCCCAGCCAGCTCTCCCCCCACCAAGCCAGCTCTCCCCGCCCACCCAGCTCTCCCCGCCCACCCAGCTCTCCCCGCCCAGCCAGCTCTCCCCCCCTCACTTTCCGGTCTCCTCTCCTGTCTCTTTTGGGAATCTCTGCTCTCGTATCACTTAAGGATATTGATCATCTGCTCTACCACTGACCCTGTTGCTTTCCTTTTTGTCCTGGTTGCCTGTGCTTGATGTAGCTTTCAGATGAGAACGAGGGTTGCTGTTAAGGCTCTATTTATAATATGTCCTTGAAAGCAGAGTGCTGACTTCTTTGAGATAAAGTGAAAAACCTGGCAGGTAAGGAGAAGAGACAAAGCAGAGGGTTATCCTCAGTGAGAGACACAGCACAGGATGCACAAGTGTGGCACGCAGGGGCATGCAGGAACACACATGCACAAGCACGCACGCAGACACGCACGTGCACACACACAGCATCCAGGCCAAGACAAAAAAAAAAAAAGAAGAAACACAGTGGGCCAGAGAAAGAAGGGGAAATACCTGGAACATGATAAAAACTTGACACACTTTTGGTGGGAAAAAAAAAAAGAAGACAAGATAGGAGGGAATGAGGGGAGAAAGCACTGAACTTGGAGCCAGGGACTTTAATTTGAGGCCGGGCTCTGCTTGATTAATTTGATTTAGTAGAAATTTGAACTTGAGCAAGTTTCTTGTCCTCTCTGGATTTGGGGTTCCTCTTCCCTTGAGTGGGTGTATGTTGGGCAGATAAAATGTATTATGCTCACTTTGTTAAAGAGGCCGTTGCCCAGGTGATATTAATGTGTGTTGAGAATTGTTGTAGCCTGAGGCTTGGTTTTGGGATTAAGCCTTTCCTACCCTTTTTGATGTAGGGTGGTACAATCCAATCATGCCTCAGAGAAGTGACTTTGTATTAGAGACTACCCTATTTTGTATATTGGATTAAAGGTTGTGAAGCTACACTATAAAATGGGGGCAGAACGGGACTTGGCTCTTGGTTCCTGAGGTTAGCATGAGAGAGCGGAGAGAGTAGAGCCAGCAGCTAAAGGAGGCCACGTGGAGGAGGCCAGGAGAAGCAGCCAAGATGGCGGAGTGCTGAGTGAGATGCCAGTTTGTACAGAGTTTGTATCTGGGATAAGGAAGAAGATGGGGAACTGAGGGAAATAAGGCTGGTGAGCTAGAAACCTTTGATTCTAGGAAACTCGGATAAATCAGTAGCTTTGTGAGCACTGAATGTGACTGGGTTTTGGAGCCCAGTGTGTATTTTTACTTGCCCGCCGGGTGCAAGGTAGGATTAAAGACTATGGCCCACCAGTTTTTGGCTCCATGGTTTCTTTACCGACTGTCCGAATCCAATGCGAACCTGCATGGGCCGGGCTGCTCTGATGGTGGCCCTGGCCGTGCCTCCTGGCTTTACAGTGTAATATTGCTTTCCCAACTAATCTAAGATTGCTGTAAAAATCAAATTTGAGATGATGACTATGGAAGTACTTATAAACTGAAAATACTATAAATGATGAGGTCCAGCTTCATTGTGAGAGATGGCATTTCGTAGAGTGCTGTTCACCAGCTGCTATGACATACTCCACTTACACATTCAAGCATCTGCTCTCATTACAGTGTTGCAGGTATAAACGAGTATTCCCCTTCTCCAGATGCAGAAACATGCAGGGGCATGGTAGTCTGCTGGAGGTCACACACCCGGTAAGTGGTCACCTTGGACTTGAACAATACCTGCTGGAGCCCAACAACCAGTTTCCTTAGCTGCTGTGCTGCCCAGGACTTAATGTGCATCCAGTGCCAGTACACAACACAAGTGCAGAGAAATTGTCCTCCCATTGTTAAACAGCACTATTTCAATCTACTTGGGCTGCCATACAGAATACCACAGTTTGGGTGGCTTAAAGAGCCGAAATTTGTTTTCTCACAGTTCTGCAGATGAGACGCTCAAGATCTAGGTGTCCACATGGTTGGTTTCTGGGGAGGGCTCTCTTCCTGGCTTGCAAATGGCTGCCTTCTCTCTGTGACTTCACAAGGCTCTTTCTGTGTGCATGTGCACTCTTGGTGTCTCTTCCTCTTCTTACAAGGACACAAATCCTGTCAGATTAGGATCCCAACCTAATAACCTCTTTTATCCTCAGTCACCTCCCTAATGGCCTTAACTCCAAATACATCATACTGGGGCTTAGGGTTTCAACATATTAATTTGGGGAGGAACACAACTCAGTCCATAACAGACACCTAACAGACAAATACTCTAAAATATAAGAAGTTTTTCTACTTATCCCCTCAAACAGGGATTTTAGGAAATCCCTCAGGTCAACAGCAGCCACTACAGCAAAATTCTTCAGTTCTGAAACCTGCCCGGATAACAGCTCTCCCATAATGCCAAGCTCTAAGGGAATGAACATTCTCTGCCTCCTGCTTGAGTGTGTTCTGAAGAAGTGGAAGGTCTGCCCCTCTCCCCTTCTTGCCAGGCATGCCTAGTTCCAGTTTATGGGCTTTGGGGTCTAAGGAGTCAAGAGTTCTCAAATCACCTCCCTGGTT
The DNA here is from genome assembly GCF_036850995.1 of Saccopteryx leptura. Classification (NCBI taxonomy): domain Eukaryota; kingdom Metazoa; phylum Chordata; class Mammalia; order Chiroptera; family Emballonuridae; genus Saccopteryx; species Saccopteryx leptura. The sequence goes on from NC_089512.1 coordinate 71,933,351, forward strand.
TTGCAGCACATTCCCCTCAAGCTCCACCTGCCACAGTCATTAGAAATGATGATTCCCGGTTCCTGTGGGTGGGGGGGGGGGGAGAGGAAGGAAACAAAGAGAAAGATTTTCAGTGTGCAAAACTGCAGGGTTTTGTTAAAAAGCCTTGGAGGAAAATAAATTGTGGTTGTATTCCTGTCATGTTTTCTGCTGAGGTCTGCTCATATCCAAGCACTCCTGGTCTGCTCTTGAAAACATCGAAAAAGTTTCATATTGACCTTCTTCCTTGAATCCTGCTTCACAGAGGTGCTGATGAGTCTGAGGGAAAGAGACAAAGGCCAGAAAGGTTTGTTGCCTGGATGCCAGAAATCATTAAAGGGCTTTACACTTCATCTTTCTAGTCCCTGTGACACATGATAAATCACCAGCATCAATCTATCTAACAGTATCAGGCTTCTGAACTTGTGAGCCATATGTTCATGTCATTGCTTTATGCAAATAGAGACTCTAAGTATGCATCAATCTGGCACATTTCACAACTATTTATCAAAATGCTCTTTTGTCTCCGAACATGTATATTAATAGAAACAATACTGAATAATACCAAGTTGCAGCCATGCACAAGATTCCAAACTGTAGGTTTAGTTTGCAAATTTAATGAAGGCTGTTTGTAAGCATAAAGAGAGAGAGAGAGAGAGAGAAAACTAGCCCAGTAACCAAAAGTTCTATGGAAGATAGAAAAAGGTTGTGTGTTATAGTTTCTACAGCCAGATGATGGAGGAAGGATAGAAATATGGTTGAACTTGATTTATTTCTGATAAAAATTCTAAATTGGGTGGTCAGCCATCTGGGGCAAGAACAAATATTATTTACTTTGGGAACTTTGTCTATGTAAATGTGAAATAAGTCACACCCTGTATTTACTCTTAATGCTAATTTCACATTTTCTGGAAAAGAAAATATATTTTAAAATTTTCTCTGTTACCAGTACTTCCTCCCTGGTAAACATAGTCAACAGAAGTTCTGAGTTTGTAAAAACAGCTAGACTAAGAGTTGCATTTCAAGCCAACAAATACTAAGGTAGAAAAAAGCAGCTAGAGGAATATATATCAAACTGATAACATTGGTTATCGCTTGGGGCTGAGTTTGTATAGGTCACCGTAATTCCTTTTCAAGTCTTTGAATTCACAAAATTTTATTAGAAAACATTTAAAACTGCTGTAACTTTTTTAATTTGGGGAAAATGTTAAAGAAGCAATAGAGAAAAACATAACAAATGCACACATTCTTTCCAGCCAAAATGAACAAATGTTAACTTTTTATCAACTTTTATATGTTTATTTTTATTAAATATATGACAAAGTTGAAGGTAAAGTTGAAATTCCCTCTTTATCCCTTGCAAGCCCTATTTTCCCACATGCCTCCCCCATACAGGTGACTACCACTATGAATTTGAGATGTATCCTTCAACCACAAATATATGTAGCCATCAATTAAGTAAGACATTGCTTTGTATGTCTTTAAACAGGTATATAAATAGCTAAGGTATAATTCTTCAACTTAATTTTTCATTCTCATTATGCTTTCTTGAAGGCTTTCCTCCTATGTTACTTGTTGGCATGTAAAAATGAGTATTAAGCCTGACCAGTGGTGGAACAGTGAATAGAGCATTGATCTGGGGTGCTGAGGTCCCAGATTCAAAACCCCAAGGTCCCTGGCTTGAGTGCAGGCTCACCAGCTTGTGTGAGGGGTCACTGACTTGAGTGTGGGATCATCAACACGATCCCATGATCACTGGCTTGAACCCACAGGTCACTTTTTTGGAGCCCAACATCACTGGTTTGAGCCCAAGGTCACTGGCTGGAGCAAGGCGTCACTGGCTCGGCCTGAGCCCTCCGGTAAAGGCACTTCTGAGAAGCATCGATGAACAACTGAAGTGCTGGAACTATGAGTTGTCTCTCTCCCTTCTTGCCTGTCTCTCTTAAAATAAAGTATGTATTAAGTTTTTAAAAGTTTATATTTTTTACTTTAACTACTCAAAGTCATTTTTAACTTATCTCAAAGTCATTGACTTATGTCAAAGTCAGCACCTATAGTGCTGACATGTTACAAGATATTATCAGGGAAAGCCACCCTCTCGATGTCTCTGTGTGGGACCCCCTAAGGACGTGGGCGCAGTTACTTGATCAGGAGAATCCCAGGAAGCAAGAATGAGGAAGTGGGGTGAGAACACTGGAATCTATGGACGTGACTGAAAACTGCCGCTGGGAGGCAGGGCAACAGGACGCAGTTCCACCAGGACCTCTTGAAGAGCACATGGCTCACTGCCCAGAATTGTGTGGCTAAAGGAAGGGAGGGTGGAAGGTCCGTCTGCAAACTCCTCTTCCCACTGGTTGAAGATGGCCGCAAGGTCAGCTTCCTCACCCTTTCACTGCACCATCACTGGGCCATGAGGCCATCAGGACAGGCTCTGAAGCAGAGCAGGCGGGTACACAGTGCACCTTTCAGTGGGACACAGTCAGCCAGGGTGGGTGGCTCTGAGCTCACCCAGAGCAACTGGCCCATCCTAACCCAGCCAGCAGCTGAGGCTACAAAGGCTGGATGAAAGCTAATGGCAGGCCGCTTCCTTCCTCACAAAGGAATCCGGTTTGATTGCATAGAGGAGGCCTGCCCAGCTTCCTCAAATTCAACGAATGACGGGAAAAGCAAGTTTTCCAATTCTCAAGAGCTGTCTTTGAACTGACCTATGTCTTATAGTGCAAATGCCAACAAAAAACTCAATTCTATTCAGTCCACTCATCTTACCTTTTTTTGTTCCTTAAGCAGAAGGAAAGGTCATCGCCCAGTAGAAGGAGAAAGTAACAATATTTTCCTCACTGGCCTGTACTAGACTACAGTTACAGGGAATGAGCCACAGCTCTTTCTAAAACTCCAGGACATAGTGGATGCTCACTAAATACATTGTGAACTATTAAACTCACCTGGTGCCTCAAATGCCAGCTTTCCTTAGCATTACTGTTCAAGGGGTGAGTCTGAAACCTGAGAGGGTTTCATGTGCCGGCGGATCACTCACTGCTCTCACTCATTCCCATCCTCTGGGCAGTCAGAGCAGAGAACGATCACCTTGTGAGGGATAAAGGGGCCCATTCCAAAGGTTCTACATGGGGTTCCACAGGGAGGGGACAGAGGTACTGGCAAGGAAGGGTAGGAAGGAGCTCAGATGATGAGAGGGTGAAGCTGGGAAGTGTTGTGAGTTGTTGCTGGAAGATGTTTCAGTATCTTCCCAATTTTGCTGGTGATCCACTGTGATTCTCCTTATGAGCAATGGCAATGTAGTCCAGTGGTTTTTGGCATGATCCTTTCTGTTACTTGTCATTATCACTACAATTGCCCAAACATGCAAGACACTCTGTGTTTAGTCCAGTTACATCGCACTTCAAGGCAGAGATCACATCAGTGGACGTTCACTGTGGTACCCTATGTATTTGAAGTTTTCAGTGGACCCAATTAACTGCCTTTTCACTCAATCAAGAGGGCATTTATTTTGATTAAACATGCCAGGCTTCCAAAGTCAAAGGAGAGCAGAGGATTATAGTAATTATCTGGATGACTCTGGCCATAATCTCACTTTTACCTAAATGTGATCCTTACCTTAATTACCAGAAAGACACTTTCTTCTTGGAATTCCAAAATTGTAGGACTAGAAAGAGATCTAAGAAGATCATTTATCATCAGATAATAGGGTCAATTATTTGGTACAAAAAGAGACCAAACACCTCTAACCTTTCATATTTTACAGGTAGGGAAGTCTATTTCTCACACTCTTTCCCTCTCTCCATCTTACCATTTTTATTCCTTCCACAATTAAGGTGACCAAAAATAAAATCCTCATCAGATTCTACAAGTTTATGAGGTGTCCCTTAAGATAAAAGGCAGTATAAGGTATCCTTTGATTCCTGTTTTCAAAAATACCATTTATTTTATTTAGGTATATTCTGATGATAGACATTGAATCAAGTAAATACAAAAGTCTGAACTCTTCTAAATTCAAACACCCAGTTTTTGGCTGGCTATTTTTCCTCAATACTCTAAAATTTCAGATAACATTCTGTAACTGCAAATAGATTTCAGGAGAAAACTGATTTGGTTTTTAAATTTAATCAATAAGGTTCAAATACATTTTTTATTTACTAGGCTCCAATGTGTCCTCTGAATTGATATTAGAGCAGCGTGTTATAAGAACAAGGATTGTCACTTTTTTTTTTTTTTTTTGTAATTTTCTGAAGCTGGAAATGGGGAGGCAGTCAGACAGACTCCCGCATGCGCCCGACCAGGATCCACCCGGCACGCCCACCAGGGGGTGATGCTCTGCCCATCTGGGGCGTCGCTCTGTCACCTGGGGCAGAGGCCAAGGAGCCATCCCCAGCGCCCGGGCCATCTTTTGCTCCAATGGAGCCTCAGCTGCGGGAGGGGAAGAGAGAGACAGAGAGGAAGGAGAGGGGGAGGGGTGGAGAGGCAGATGGGCGCCTCTCCTGTGTGCCCTGGCCGGGAATTGAACCCGGGACTTCCACACACCAGGCCGACGCTCTACCACTGAGCCAACTGGCCAGGGCCAGGATTGTCACTTTTAAGGGATGCTACCATTCACAGATTCCTCCATGTTCCCCCTTCTAGCTGTGAAAATGTCCATCATTTCTTAGTCTGTTATCTCATTTAACATCTCAACACTTTTCTCAGTTTCTATGGGTAATGCCAGAATACTTGCTCCCTTTTTTTCATAAAGGACCATGTACTGTATGTATGCATAGATGGCTTTTCAAAACAATTACTTAGAGATGCAACTTATTCTTACACACCAATAAATACACCATGAAATAATCCTTTTGCAACTCATTAGTTATCTGTTTCAAGATTTAAAAAGTTATCCAGGTGTGGTTTTTGAAAAATTCCATTTAAGCACCATGTTCAAGCACTATAAATAGGGAAACTGATGCTTGGAACATTTCATTTACTTGTCCAGAGAATAAAGGGTGCAGGAGCTTGGATTAGAGCTAGATTTATTCTGATTCAAAAGCCAGGTTTGCAAATAACCTTTGCACTCAGTGTATCAATTGTGCTTCATTTAACATATAAACCCACTTGCGAATCCCCTCGCTTTCTGGATTAACTGTAGTGTGATGCTAGGTAGACTGAGATGTACTAACTACATCTTTATATATATATATATATATATATATATATATATATATATATATATATATATATATATATATATGGACAGAGAGAGAGTCAGAGAGAAGGATAGATAGGGACAGACAGGAACGGAGAGAGATGAGAAGCATCAATCATCAGTTTTTCGTTGCGACACCTTAGTTCAGGGGTCCCCAAACTACTGCCCACGGGCCGCAAGTGGCCCCCTGAGGCCATTTATCCGGCCCCCGACGCACTTCCGGAAGGGGCACCTCTTTCATTGGTGGTCAGTGAGAGGAGCACAGGATGCAGATGAATCTTGCACTCCTGGAGTACTGTATGTGGTGGCGCCGCAGAGCGCGGCATCGCTCACGTACAGTACTACTTCCGGTGATGTGGGACGCATGCATCACAGCTCCAGAAGCGTGTCATATGACTTGTTACGACTAGCAGTGACAAATATGGAACCGGACATTGACCATCTCATTAGCCAAAAGCAGGCCCATAGTTCCCATTCAAATACTGGTCAGTTTGTTGATTTAAATTTACTTGTCCTTTATTTTAAATATTGTATTTGTTCCCATTTTTTTTTTTTTACTTTAAAAAAAGATATGTTCAGTGTGCATAGGGATTTGTTCATAGATTTTTTTTTATAGTCCAGAATAAACAGTCTGAGGGACAGTGAACTAGCCCCCTGAGTAAAAAGTTTGGGGACCCCTGCCTTAGTTGTTCATTGATTTCTTTCTCATATGTGCCTTGACCATGGGCCTTCAGCAGACCGAGTAATCCCTTGCTCGAGCCAGCGACCTTGGGTCCAAGCTGGTGAGCTTTGCTCAAACCAGATGAGCCCGCACTCAAGCTGGCGACCTCAGGGTTTAGAACCTGGAACCTCTGCAATCCCAGCCTGATGCTCTATCCACTGCTCCACCGCCTGGTCAGGCCTAACTACATCTTGAAAGCTTTGAGTGCCATCCTCTGCGTAACAGTATTTAGTGACTTTTCATAATGCATTTTCATAAGCTTGACAACATTACTTTATTTGGGTCTTCATTTAGAAAAAGTGATGAATATCAATGAGTGCTCAAGGCATAGTGTCTTTTCTGAGAGCCTTGTCACAGGAATGAGTGAGCTTCTAGAAAGTTTGGTTCAAATTGGAAATGAGGATATAAAAGCTATAGTTAGGAGATTTGGTTACTTGGGGCTCTGTAACTTAAGTACATTTCCTAAACCTCTGCTTATCTCTAATGAGATTTTGGGGAGACCCTGAATTTTCTGAGGAGAGTCATTCATCAGCCAGTAACTTTCTGTCATCAAAGAATTAAATAAGTCTCATTTCATGACCAGGGCATCCTATCTGTTCTCTGCTAGTTAATATTTTAAGCAGATTTATTCCAAGGGTTGCCCAAGATCTCCAGCAAAGCAGCAGAAGCTAGAAGCAAGGCAGAGAACACATTCTCCCTGACAGCCTCAGGAGGAACTGACCCTGTCCTTGGACTTCTAGCCTCTGAAACTGAGACAATAAATGTCCAATTTTCAAACTACCCCTTTATAGTACTCTGTTATGGCAGCCCTAGCACATTAATACAGAGCTACACACACACACACACACACACACACACACACACACACACACACACATGACTTGAACCAGTCTAGTGTGTGTGTGTGTGTGTGTGTGTGTGTGTGTGTGTGTGTGTGTGTGATTTATCACAACTGTGAGAAGTTCACCAAAGCAATTCCAAGAATTAGAAGATTTTCTAAGGGGCACAGGTAGTCAGAAAAAGCTTCCTTAGGGAATGATGTGTAAGCTGAGGTAGGAAGGAGGGTGTGATCTGGGGAAAGGCTGGGGGGAGAGGCTGCCACGTTCCAGGAAATGGAAAAATTCAAGGGCGGTTGAGACAGGAGTGGGGAGAGGGAGGCATGAAGAGTGAGGCTGGGTCAGGAGCTTCTGAGTTGACAGAACCACCTTTCAGAGGGTGAGTTCCTGCATCCCTGGGGTGGCCTCTCAGGCATGACTGCTGTGAGAAGTATTCTGCACGGAGTGTCAGAGCAAACGAAGGTGGTGTTAACTTCTCATCAAATATGTGAGAGGAAAGTTCACTTTCTATGTAGGCAGGTCTCTTCTTCCAGATGGATAAACTTCTGCCAGGCAGGAGTTCAAGTTCATTTCTAAATCTGGTGTGGTCACATAGTATATACTCTCAAAAACTCAGAGAGATTCTGCAGAAGAGTCCAGAGAGGGTGAGCCAAGGCCCAGGGACCCAGGTGGGAATGTGAGCACTGTAGGATCCACGTGTGTTAGTGCCATTGGTAGAACCTCTGGGATAAGCTGTCACAGGAGGACCAGAGCCTCTGGTGACTGGACCTGGGCACCTCCCTCCCTCTCCAGGGACAGTGAGCTTCCCAGTGCAGATGTGACCTGGCTAACCATTCAGGCCACCCATATGGGGTATTCTGCAAACTGTTCTCGATACTTTTCTTGTATGTATTACAGAATTTCTGTTTCAGATCCATAAATATGTCATCTTTTCCCTGGAGAATACTGGTGTGATGTCTGCTTTGTCGCGCAGCACCTTGGTCAGGATGGTGCAAGGGGTAAGTTCCTGCAAGGAGTACCGGCTACCACTGCTGCAGGCTCAAGACTGTGACCAGTCTTGCCTGAACTTGACTCACCATAGAATTTTCAGTTTCCTGAGACAATAACGTTTTTCTTGTCCTCACAAATATCCATCAACCCACAGAGTGCCAGTGGAGGGGGACTGAAATGGTGATAAAATAAATATGTGTCATGTAGGAGAGGTTGAGGTGGCCGCAGATATTTGACCAGCCAAGTGACAGCTTCCAGGAAGGAAGCAGAGCAGAACAAGGCTATTTTCACACAAGCTCCATGAGCAGGAACGTGCCTGTGTAGTTCCATGTTGTGTTTCCAGTGCCTGTCACACAGCAGCTGCTCTATAAATATTTGATAAGCAAACAAAATAAAAATCTCCGAGTCCTTAGTTGCAAGCAACAGATCTTCTTTAACAAAAATAAGGTGCAGTGTATTAAAAAGTGTTAAACAAAATAATTGCAGAGATGACTACACAACTTGTCCAGAACACATAGCCGGGGCCATAATGAAAATCGCCCCACAACAGCAGCTGTGAGGACTGTGCCCGGGAACACTGCATGTCACACTTGGGACTGTATCTGTCACAGTCACCAATGACAGAAATTGTTTACCAACACTTGCTGTTCAAACAGGTTTATCAGTGACGGTATTCTGATCCACAAAATAAAATATTCATGGTTTCAGGGGTAGCTGTGCCACCAACTATTCAGACAGGAAGGACTGCTTCCAGGTAAACAATAACATCTATTATCTGCTTGCTCAGGGCTGGGCTTCCACATACTACAGTTGTCCCTTGCCATATCGTGGTTTACTTTTCGTGGTCTCACTGTATCATGAATTTTTAAATTGTATGTATCTAATTTTGTATCACGGATTTTTTGCTATATTATGAGACTTTACAGTATATATGTATTTTTGTATATTTGTTAGTTTTGCTGTAAAGTAAGCATTTTCTAGCCTAAAAATTTGAAAATAATATAAAAATATAAAAAATATTAATTAAAACATATTAAAAGAATATTAAATCAAAATTAAAGCCTTAAGATATATATATATATAAATAATAAAATAAAAATAAGGTCGCTACTTTGCAGATTTTTGCTTATCTGGGGGGGGGGGTTCTGGAACCTGACCCCACAATAGACGAGGGACCCTGTATATTCATCCTCCCGCTTAGTCACTCCAGCTCTAGAGGCCATGCTGTATGCCTGTGTGTCAGGCCCTGTGGAGTGGTGTCTGCATGGGGAAGCAGTCACTCCAGCTCTAGAGGCCATGTTGTATGCCTGTGTGTCAGGCCCTGTGGAGTGGTGTCTGCATGGGGAAGCAGTCACTCCAGCTCTAGAGGCCATGCTGTATGCCTGTGTGTCAGGCCCTGTGGAATGAATGGTGTCTGCATGGGGAAGCAGTCACTCCAGCTCTAGAGGCCATGTTGTATGCCTGTGTGTCAGGCCCTGTGGAGTGGTGTCTGCATGGGGAAGCAGTCACTCCAGCTCTAGAGGCCATGCTGTATGCCTGTGTGTCAGGCCCTGTGGAGTGGTGTCTTAATGGGGAAGCAGTCACTCCAGCTCTAGAGGCCATGTTGTATGCCTGTGTGTCAGGCCCTGTGGAGTGGTGTCTGCATGGGGAAGCAGTCACTCCAGCTCTAGAGGCCATGCTGTATGCCTGTGTGTCAGGCCCTGTGGAGTGGTGTCTGAATGGGGAAGCAGTCACTCCAGCTCTAGAGGCCATGCTGTATGCCTGTGTGTCAGGCCCTGTGGAGTGGTGTCTGCATGGGGAAGCAGTCACTCCAGCTCTAGAGGCCATGTTGTATGCCTGTGTGTCAGGCCCTGTGGAGTGGTGTCTGCATGGGGAAGCAGTCACTCCAGCTCTAGAGGCCATGCTGTATGCCTGTGTGTCAGGCCCTGTGGAGTGGTGTCTTAATGGGGAAGCAGTCACTCCAGCTCTAGAGGCCATGCTGTATGCCTGTGTGTCAGGCCCTGTGGAGTGGTGTCTGCATGGGGAAGCAGTCACCAGCTCTAGAGGCCATGCTGTATGCCTGTGTGTCAGGCCCTGTGGAGTGGTGTCTTAATGGGGAAGCAGTCACTCCAGCTCTAGAGGCCATGCTGTATGCCTGTGTGTCAGGCCCTGTGGAGTGGTGTCTGCATGGGGAAGCAGTCACTCCAGCTCTAGAGGCCATGTTGTATGCCTGTGTGTCAGGCCCTGTGGAGTGGTGTCTGCATGGGGAAGCAGTCACTCCAGCTCTAGAGGCCATGCTGTATGCCTGTGTGTCAGGCCCTGTGGAGTGGTGTCTTAATGGGGAAGCAGTCACTCCAGCTCTAGAGGCCATGCTGTATGCCTGTGTGTCAGGCCCTGTGGAGTGGTGTCTGCATGGGGAAGCAGTCACCAGCTCTAGAGGCCATGTTGTATGCCCCTGTGTGTCAGGCCCTGAGGCATGGTGTCTGCAAGGAGAAGCAGTTTGAATTCCACAGGGACATTTAGCAGCTGGTGTGTGGAAGTGTGGGCTGCCCAGGTGTGTGCTTCAGGGCAGAAGAGTTGGCTAGGGCTCTGTCTAGATCAGCAGGGAGTGCTGCCCATCCCACTGTGAACGTGAGGAATATATTACTGCCCTTCTTCCTAGAAAAATATATATAAAATTTCAAGGGTTCATGGGCCTCTGGAACCCATTTATAAACTTCAGGTGAAGAAACGTCTTCTTGATTAGTGACTTAAAACTTTTTAAAAGCCTGCAATAATTTTTTTAGTGCTGCAAATGTTCCATAGTCTACCTGTGCCACTTGCTCCCAGTGTTCAAGAGGAATTTAATAAGTTCAGGCCAGTGTGTAAAGTTATATGGAAACTAGATTTTTTTTTCCTTCATTCAGCAAACATTTAAAGAGTGTCACTATACATTTGGCATAGTTTCTAGAAGCTGGTGATATAGATGTGAATGAGATGAACAAGACCCTTGTTCTCAAGGGCAAGACTGATAATAAACACAAAGAGCAACATACAAAGCACAATAGGATAAGGTCACCAAGAGTGACTGATGGGTGGCTATTTTAATGAGGTAGGCAGGGCAGGCACCCCTGAGGAGTCATTTGAGCTAATACTTAAGTGGCAAGATGGAGCCAAATGTTTGAAGAAACAAGAAACTGTATTCCAAGGTAGAGGAAAGAGCAAGTGCAAAGACCCAAAGCAGGTCATGAACTTGGTCTCGCTGAGGAATAGAGACAGGACCAGCCTAGCTGACACATGGAAAATCAATGCTGAGCATGAAGCCTAGTAACTCTAATGGTGCACTAACTTTAGTTTCTGGATGTCAACTTTGAATAAGCATTAATAACTACTTATCAGTAGTAACCAGTTAATAGGTTTATAGGTATAGACTGTGTATAATGGAAATCTAGGAAACCAAAAGTCCTTATAAAAAAAATCAAAAAAGGACCAGAATTTTTTCAGTTATAAAATACCTTAGGAGGAAGACCTATGGCCTGTAGATCAATTGTTTAGGACTTGCTGAGCTATGGTGTTTTATTTATTTATTTATTTTTAGTGAGAGAGACAGACAGGAAGGGCGATGAGAAGCATCAACTTGTAGTTGTGTTACTTTAGTTGTTCATTGATTGCTTCTCATGCATGCCTTGATGTGATGGTGGGGGAGCTCCAACCAAGCCAGTGGTCCCTTGCTCAAGCCAGTGACTTTTAGGCTCAAACCAGCAACTATGAGATGGCTTCGATGATCCCAGGCTCAAGCCGGTGACCCTCACTCAAGCCAGATGAGCCCACACTCAAGCCGGTGACCCTCACTCAACTCAGTGGCCTTGTGGTTTTGAACCTGGGACCTCCATGTCCCAAGTCAATGCTCTATCCACTGCACCACCACTGACCGGGCAACTCGATGCCTTTTTGAGGTTCAGAACCCCCTCTCTCAGCCAGAAGCTCAGATCCACCAAGTTTCTTTACCCCATTTCAGCCTGTTTTCACTTTAACCATCCGCTCTTCAACATCTCTAAAGTATATTCTAAACATGTGTCTACTTTGAGATGGAAGGCAAATCTCTGTATTTTCTTTCTTTTTTTTTTTTTACACAGAGACAGAGTCAGAGAGAGGGATAGATAGGGACAGACAGACAGGAATGGAGAGAGATGAGAAGCATCAATCATCAGTTTTTTGTTGCGACACCTTAGTTGTTCATTGATTGCTTTCTCATATGTGCCTTGAACATGGGCCTTCAGCAGACCGAGTAACCCCTTGTTTGAGCCAGTGACCTTGGGTCCAAACTGGTGAACTTTGCTCAAACCAGATGAACCCGCGCTCAAACTGGCAACCTCAGGGCCGAACCTGGGTCCTCCGCATTTCAATCTGATGCTCTATCCACTGCGCCACCGCCTGGTCAGGCAAATCTCTGTATTTTCAACAGAGAAATTTCAAGTTTGTGGAACAAAATAAGACTAATTACAGTTTTGACTGTAAGTCAAAGCTCCAGAAAGACTTCCTAAAAATGCTTTAAAAAGATAAGGTTTTTGAAGACACATCATCTTTCACCCCCAGAAAAAAAGAGAAAAATAGGGAAAAATTAACTTGAAAAAACAACATCTGCAAATATTTTTGCCCTACTTCAGAATTTCAGGAATGTCCCTATAATGGATTCATCTTAGCGCAGATAAAATTGGGGGCAGTGAATGGTGTAGTGTCTATCATTCCAAACAGCAGCCATTTTACTGCAATTTAACCAAAACATCAATAAGGCAGTGGTTCCCTTCAGGTTCTTGCTATAAAGTAATGGAAAAAGCTGGTTGCACTTAACTTTGAGTAGCTATATATTTTTAACCCACACTGAAAGAACACAGAGCTTTCTCAGATTTTTTAGTTCACTGAGAAATTTAATAAACAAAACAAACTAGCTAAATATTAAAGAGGAAAAAATTAAAGGATTTCCCCATCATCAGGACACCAAAGCTGCAAGACAGAATTGAATAGAATAATTTTTATTATGTACTTAGAGACATATGGAGAGATTAAAGGGTTAGCTCCAAAGAACATTAGTGTAGTTTTATATTGGCTTTCAAATATTTTACTTGGTCCTCATAGGAGCTCTTATAGTTAGCATGTTGATCAGGAGTCTCTTAGGTTTTGTCAGATATGTAAACATATCTTAAGCATGTACAAGCCTAAAAAAGAATGTGTTTCCTTATATAAAATGTGCTATGTTCAGGTCCAGCTAGATTCAGACGCCAAACTACATATCTACCTCTCTCTCATTATTCTCTCTCCTTCTGTGTTTCTCTTATCTTCTCTGTATTGTGGCTTCATTTTTTATGACACATTAGTGGCACCTTTTCCTATTGTAGATGACTTGCTACAGGCATCTTAAATTTACCTCATTCTGGCAAATTTCAGTTCCAGATAAAGCAGAGATCAGATTGTGTGAAGAGATTCTAAGTGGCCCATCTTTGGCATGCGTTCATTCCTTGAACCAATCTCTGTGAGCAATGGGACAGTTCACTGCCATTGGCCAGGCTCAAGTCTATGGCCACTTAAGTGGTCAGACACTGGATATGGTTGACAGTTCAACAAAAGCCACGTGGATTAGGTTGGAGGTACTATTTCAGCAATGCCGAGTGACAAAAGCTACAGATAAGCAGTGCCAATATTGTTAGGCTCATTTTTCAAAGGAAGAAATTTCAATGACAGACTTGACCAAATTTTAAAAATGCCTGTTAATGATGGCCTCAAATTTCTTTAACGGAAGATTAAACGTTCCATTCCCTAAGATAGATGAGGTTTAAAGTATGCAGAAACACAGTGAATTAAACTCACATCAAAGTAAAAATGTTCCAAGATCCTTCTCTGAGAGCCAGTCTCTTTTAGGGAGATGAGTGTGGTCTATATAAAGAAGGACGCAGCTATGCAGTAAGGAGAGTTATTTGAATCCCTGTCATTTCCCCTCTAGACTGCAGACTTTTTAAGGAAAAAATCTGTGATTTCCCTTGTTTATCCCCTGATGAGCGTGGCAATGACAGCAAACAGCAGTAAATGTGAGCTGAATAAAGAGAAGTACATGAGCACCCATTGTCCTCTTTTCCTTGGTAAACTGATACAAGTTCACCATATCACCTCCAGTGAGGTATCCACTAATGCACAGGACTGACCTTCTGCACTGGCAGAAACTAAAGGTGTTTGACAGGGATTTGAGAGCAATACAAATAACCCAGAATCGTGAATTTACAGATTAGAGCCGAGTTTTAAATAGCATATAATTCAACTCCTCTAATTTTATGTATCAGAGAATGCCAGCAAAAGCAAATCAAGCCCCAAGTTTTCTGTGGGGGAAGCGGTGGAGGGATGTAGGCTGCTGTCCTTGGTTCTGAAACAATCCTCCGCACAGTTATTTTTTTCCAATATCAGGCTCCTGGCTAACCTCTCCTGGTGCTATGGGTTTTTCTATATTTTCATTTTCAAAATGAACGGGGGAAAGTAGAAGTTATTTACTACTTCTGAGAAAAGAGAAATGAGCCTAGTATCACAATATATAGATTATTCCACAAACTTTTGACAGTTCCCACACTTTTCTGACAATTATTCACTCTCTCCATCCCAGGATTTGCTCATGGCATCCAAAGAAATGAATCAATTTGCCCCCAGTTCATAAAGGAACTAGAGGCCCCAGGATTCCTGAGTGCTCTGTTGGGTTCCCTCCTCCCATCGGCTACCACACCTCACTGTCTAATATCTGAAAATTTCATTCCAAAGGTCTTAAGATTAAAAAATTGCCACCCCCTCAGACACCTGTATATTAGTTACCTATGGCTGCATAACACATCACCCCAAAACTAAAAGAATTAGGACAATAAATATGTGTTACCTTATAGTTCCTGTGGGTCAGTAATTCAAAAGCAACTTAGCTGAGACATTCTGGCTGAGGGCCTGTCACGAGGTTACAGTCAAGATATCAGCCTGAGCTTCAGTTAACTGAAGGTTTGTTCTGGGACTGGACGAGTTGCTTCCAAAGTGGTTCATTTACTCGGCTGGCAAGCTGGTGGGTGGAAAGCCTCGGCTCCTCACTATGTGAGCTGTTCGCCACTTGACTTGCATGTTCTCACAACATAGCAGCTGGCATCCCCTGCAGAATGAGCACTTCAAGAGACTGAGGTAGGCCATGTCTTTTATGATCTAGCCTCTAAAGTCAAATATTGTCACTTTCATTAGCTCAACAAACCAACCCGATACAAGGGTATGAACACTAGGAGGCATGGTCATCTGGACCACCCTGGAGCTTGGCTACCAGTGTCGTTTATGTATTTTTATCATAGCACTCACCCCACTGTATTATGATTACTTTCACTTATACCCCCTTCTGTGGAAGACACAGTTGTCTGCCTGCCAACAGCCATTCTCTCTATTCTTCTTGCTAACAGGACCCTGATTTTTGTTCAGGTATTAAAAGGCACTTTTTTCCAGGGATCAGTGAACTATATAGCCCATGGCCTGTTTTTGTACAACCTAGGAGATAAGTATAGTTTTAGCATTTTTAAAGATTGTAAAAATTAAAAGAAGAATGCAACACAGACTGTATAATGCACATAAAGCCTAAAATGTTTGTGGCATGTCCCTCTCTAGACGTTTGCTCATTCCTGGTCTAAGTCATTGATGACAACCCCATTTCCAACTTTCCCTGAAGGGCCTAATAATAGACAGGTATCCCAATTTTGGTATGAAGTCTATAAGAGGGTGCCTACCGGGCACTGAGGAGCTTCTGGAAAGGAGTTCTCTCCCTCATTAAAAAAAGGGTACATCAGAGAATATCCCTGATGCCGTTCATCCATCCTGCCCTGGGGTTGTCTGAGGAGAATGGAACTGTGGCACTTGCTTTTCACTCATGGGGGCAGAGCCAAAAATATTCTGGAGAAGTGAACTCAGATACCTGACATTGTTGAGTTTCTCAGTTAACCAATCCTAAAGCAACTTCCAGATTTTTGTTATATGAGAAAATTAAAACTATCTTTAAGTCATTATAATGCCAGTAGCAGAGGCCAGGCAGGTCCACATTGGGTTCGAGCAGATGGTAGAGAAACTGCGGAACCTGAAAGCATTGGGCCATTTTGTTTAATAGTCTTGCAATGGTGGATGAGCACACAGGCAGGGAAAACCACTTCTCAGGCAAACAAACAGCAAAATGGCCCTCACAGTGGTGGGCAGGCAATCGCACATCCGCAGGCCCCCTGAGCACAAGTGCCCGTAGCCTTACATAGGCCACACACACATGGAGCTGCCACGTGCTCACACACTCATCAAAGTGTTTGCAACTGGTGAGCCAGCAAGCGAGCTTAACACAACTTGTTTTCCCCACATTCCACCCCTTTAGGGTTGCTCCCCTCACAATCTATGTGACAGGTTTCTTCCGCGATGGTCCCCATGTGAGGAGTGAGGTCCATTACAGAAACAGAGTCTGCACAAGTTATACAATAATTACAAAGGTATCCTTCACAATGTCTCCCTGAGCACTCTGCCCAGTGAGTTAACTGGAGGCCACCTCTAGCCCCCTTACCCCACAGTAGGTGAGAGGGCCTGTACAGTCCAGGTCTATGTCCATTGAAGCCACAAAATGTCCTTGGTGCATCTCTGCAACTGAACGGGAATAGTTTCCCAGTGCAGGAGGACCTTCACAGGTGCTGCATGCCCCGCCCCCTTCCAAGGTGTGTCTATCCAGCAAGGGAGCCAGTGTCTCCCCCTGGTTGCAGTCCAAGAGTCCATTACACTGCTCAAGGATCAGTCCACAATAGACAGCCCAGTTGTCTGTGCAAATCACCAAGGTAAAGGTTCATTTCAGGCAACAGGCCTTACAGCTCTTTATTAATGGGTCTCAGAACCTTTTCATAAGCTCTCTATTCATCACCACAAGCCCCACCCAAAACCCTCAACAAGCTCACAGGGCCTGGCAGGGTCAAACACATTCAAGGCCTGCGTCGCCTTGACAGTTCTTTTGCTGCTGCTGCAAAGCACCTATTACCTTCTAATCCCAACACCTGCTGCACATTAGAAGGGGACCAGTGGATTGCCAATTTCACATGGGGCCTCTGGCCCCCGCCCATTCCCATTGGACAGGTTTCTCAGCCTTCCCCCTATTCAAACTGAGATAAAGGGTCTTGGGGATCCTCCTCTCCCCCAGCTGTCTCCATTAAGTAATCTTGCAACCGTGCAACCTGAACACCAGCCATTTTCTTGGCAGCTGCCAGGGCCACCCGCTTCCCCTGCTTTTTCAGTGGCTGGAACCTCTGTTCCGGCTCAAGCTGCCGCCAAAGCTCTAACAGAACTTTATGAGACCTACCATCCAATTTCTCTCTATCTGCCCCAGCCACAATCAAATCTACCCACATCTGTGTTCAGGTAGCCTTTACAGGCCTGTTTCTCTTACTAGTCAGAGGAGTGGCATGGGCAGCAGCCCTCACAGCCTTAGAGTCCGTCTCTGCTCCGGAGAACATGATGCCACCTACCCCTAGGTCCCGTAACTGCATCAAGCAGGCTGCCAGGGGCTTGGTGGGCCTCAGCCCAAACTGTGCCCCCACCTCCATCAGCTCTACCTGGGTGTAAGGCCAGACCACAGAGTGCTCCACTACTTGTGGAGGGGGCTGTGGCTGCCCCCAAAGGACTCTTGACTGCTGGATTTTTACTTTCTGAGTGACCACTGGTCAGGCTCTGAGTCTTCAGACAGCAGTTTCAGCCTGAACCTCTTCCTCAGATGAGTTGGAAACGCCTGCTCCTGCCAGTTCAGAGCCACTCCACCGGCACAAATGCAGCTCTGTCTTCCACACCTGCTTTGGCTCCTGCAGCTGCTGGCTCTTGGCCTGAAGCTGAGATTCGAGCTCTTGAACCTGCAGTTGTGTCTCCACCAACTGTCGGTGCCAACATTCAGCTTCCAGGGCAAACTGCAGCTCATAAAACTGTAATTCCTCCTCCAGCAAGAGCTCCAGTTCCAGGTGCTGTGGTGCTCAGCCTGCGTCTCACACTGCAGCTCTCAAATCTGGTCGCCTCCTTCCTCAGTGCTCGCTCCAATTCACGCCATTGCTGGTACTTTGTCTCTTCTCGCAGAGCTGAAAAAACATCCAGCCCAAGCCTTCCAAAACACAGCCACGGAGAACCATATGCTAGAGAACAATCACCACTCCTCTACCCCACCCTTCAAGGGTGTTGGTGGCTCCACACCCATCTGCTCTGAATCCTGCCCACTACGCCAGATGTAATGCTAATGGCCAAGGCCAAGCAGGTCCACATTGGATTCAGGAAGATGGTAGAGAAACTGCAGAGCCAGAAAGTATTGGGTTATTCTGTTTAATTGAGTCTTGCAATGGCAGATGAGCAAACAGACAGGGAAAACCACTTCTCAGGCAAACAGCAAAAATGACCCTCACAGTGATGGGCA
Source organism: Saccopteryx leptura (assembly GCF_036850995.1). Taxonomy (NCBI): domain Eukaryota; kingdom Metazoa; phylum Chordata; class Mammalia; order Chiroptera; family Emballonuridae; genus Saccopteryx; species Saccopteryx leptura. The sequence goes on from NC_089512.1 coordinate 71,951,530, forward strand.
GGCAATCCACAATCCACCATCTGCAATCCACCCTGAGCACAAGTACCATAGCCTTACATAGACCATGCACATGTGGCACTGCCAGGTGCTCATGCACTAATCAAGCAAAGTGCTTGCAGCTGCTAAAGCAGCAAGCAAGCCAAACACAGCTGTTTTCCCCCCAGCCATTATTTGGAAATTTTGTTACTTGCAGCTGAAAACATTCTAAATTATATACCACCCTGTATAGACAGTGATCTTTAAAGGGCAAAAATGTATGTTCATTACAGAATCCCTTATTTCTATAATATGTCCTGGCATAGAATAAAGGTTTAAGATTAGTTGCCTAAATCATGGTTTCTGAACCCCCGCACTATTGCCATTTGCAGCCAGAAATTCTCAGTGTGTGGCTGTCCTGTGCATTGTAGGATCTAGCAGCATCTCTGTCACTACACACTAGATGCTACTAACACCCTGTTTCCCCAAGTTTTGATAAGCAAAAATGTTCCTGCGGTAGGCAGTTAGAGACATGAGCAGAGCAAGGACTATAGGCCAGGCACAGAGGTCACCAGGGTGGAAAGCCTTGGGTGCCTAGCAACAGACAAAATTGGGAAAACCAAGACCTGGCCCCCAGGTTGACCTTTCTTCCTGAGCATATCAAGCACATGGCTGGTCATGTGGTAGATAGACCTCCCTAGAGGAGGAAGAAGGAGCCTAAGAGTGGCCTCATGCAACTCCCATGCGGGACTTTTGCATGACCACTCCCTTAAGCATTAACCTCTAGGGATGACATCTAGGTTTCCATTGTATTTCAGCTCTGGGTCCAGAGAAGCAGCAAAACTAGACAAGCCACTCCAGTTCATGGCTAACCTCAGGATCAGCTGCATTGATTAAGGATGCCCTTAAAGAACACACCTGGAGAGCTGATGGATATTCTATTAAGATCCTGCCCTGGGACCTTCCTAACGTCTCCACCCTTTAAATGCCCGCAGGTCAGAGGACCCAGCGGCTTTCCCTCCGGTGAGTGTGCCCAGCCTTTCCTCTCCTCCATTCACCCTTCTCTTTTCTAAGCCCCAAGGGCCCTTCCTTTTTATTTTTTAAAGATTTTATTTATTCATTTTTAGAGAGGTGAGAGAGAGAGAAAGAAAAGGGGGGAGGAGCAGGAAGCATTAATTCCCATATGTGCTTTGTCCAGAAAAGCCAGGGTTTCGAACTAGTGACCTCATCATTCCAGGTTGATACTTTATCCACTGTGCCACCACAGGTCAGGCCTCAAGGGCCCCTTCTTTTACCTCTGTATCCTGAACTCTTTTCTTCTACTTCTGTGACTTTTTAAATAAACTTTTTCTTCAAGTTTAGGCCTTGGCTCTGAATCCTTTCCTAACTAGAACTCAAGTACCATGGCTGCTGAACCCAGGTCAGGTCAGACCCCATCGGTCTGCCACCTGGTGCCTTTTACACTGCTGCCAGTGTTCCCAGACATTTCCAGATGTCTCCTGGCGGTGCAAAGCCACTCCTGGTTGAGAACCACTGGTCTAAATGAGTGATTCTTAGGGTGTTAATGTCTAGCATAAGTGATTATGCAGAACTTCAGATTAAACATCGGGTTCAGTCAGACTCAGGCGAAGGCGTAGAGGCCTTGGAGACAAGAGGAACAACTGAGAGAGCAAGTTGGGACAATATAGACAAGGGGGGAGTGGGAGGGGCACTGTAGAAATGTCAGCTGTGCCTGAGGCGGGAGTGCTCAGGGATAGCCACTGCTGGTCCGTTCTGGTGTGAAGAAGTTACTGGAGCCTGAGAAAAGCTTCTGGGTCTATGTCCTAGACAAACTAGTCCTAGGACCACAAAGGGCCAGATGTAAAGAAAGACATGTAACCTTACTGATGGTGCCCAGAGAGTTCAGGAAGGCTGTAGCCCTCTGGGGAGAAGGTTTTGAAAAAGGATGGGTGGGGCAGAGAAACATGAGCAGATAGCACACAAAAATGATTGAAAAAAAAAAAAATATATATATAACACCAAATAATGAGAAAAAGTATATCAATATCAATGCATCAGGGTGGTTCCTTGCAATGTGTCTGTCTCTTTTGAAAATACAATGGAGAAGTTTCTATAAAACTGTTTTCTGTCCATTCTGGCCCCTGATAGATTGTGGCATGTGGAGTGTGGTTTATCTGTGGGGGTTTCTCACCCAAGTTTACCAAATTGTGCCTGTAATTTTGTCAGTAAATGCTTCTCAAATGGCAGCTCTTTTTCCTTCTGAAAAGAGTAGACCGTGAAGAAACACATGCCGCAGGGTGTCTTGGAAAAGAAGCTAGAGAATGCAGTTCACCACTTAGGCGGCTGATTTCCCGAAAAGAGCCTGAGCAGAAAGGTGAGAAGCTGGCTCCCCGACTCAGACTTCCAGCTGATCACTTTGTGACCTGTGTCAGGCGGATCCCTCCATCTCTGAGCCTCAGTGTTCTGAGCTGTGAAATAGGAGGGTTACACAAGAATGTCTGGAAAAAAAAAAAAAGAATGTCTGCATGATAAAGCTTTCCTTTTTTTTTTTTACAGAGACAGAGAGAGAGTCAGAGGAACAGATAGACAGGAAGGGAGAGAGATGAGAAGCATCAAACATCAGGTTTTCGTTGTGACACCTTAGCTGTTCATTGATTGCTTTCTCATATGTGCCTTGACCGCGGGCCTTCAGCAGACTGAGTAACCTCTTGCTCGAGCCAGCGACCTTGGGTCCAAGCTGGTGAGCTTTGTTCAAACCAGATGAGCCCGCACTCAAGCTGGCTACCTCGGGGTCTCGAACCTGAGTCTTCTGCATCCCAGTCCGATGCTCTATCCACTGTGCCACAGCCTGGTCAGGCCGATAAAGCTTTCTTAACTGCACCTACTGATGCAGAGAGGCTAATTATCCTCATCATCTCTACAATCTCTAACTCTGTGAAAGAGAGTTTCCTGATTGTTCATGCAAAGCTCATGCTACATGGTCATGAACCATCAGCCGCCATTAGATATTGGATTAGTACAAGTCTAAATCTCAGTCTCTTGCTTAAAAATGCTTCCTTAAGCCCTGTTGGACCAACCTTAACCTGGATGGCAAGATCCTTCACAGTCCAGCCTTTCTGGTGCCCCAGCCTCAAATTCCTGCTCTCCACCCACACTCAGGCTCTAGCTCTCCCAAAGTGCTTGCTCTCTGCTGCATAGGGCATTTTCTCTCACGTCCACGCCTTGATACAGGGTACCTTCAGTACAGAATGTTCTTGCTAGTCAACCTAAAATTATCAGAAGCAATAATCTAGCAAAAGTGTTTATTTGGGATCAAAGAATTGCAATTCTGGATACACAGATTTGGGTAGCAACCCAAATAGTGTCTGTGGGGAAGCTCCCCAGAATTGGCAAACAGCCTGTGCAAGATGGAGTCAGTGTGGACAGGTCTGCTATGTCAGATCCAGCCGTGCATGACTAAAGGAAACAGACAGGGACAGTACGCATGTACGTCCATCTTATGTGACCTTCACTTATGTAAGCTCTCTGCAATCATGGCTTGGTGCCACTTTTGTGTGATTTTACTATAAAGTGTCTGCATAGTGCGTCAGGCTGCTGCTGTTGCCCCTGCCACCCAATAAGGCATGTCCTATCTGCCTACAGCTCTGTTTCTTCCTTTAGCTCCTGGCCCCTCACAGCCTTCCATCCTTTGCCTCGGAACTCGGACCTGACAGTATCCAGCTAGGGAGCAAATGTCAGAGGACTTTTTAAGGAAAAAAAAAAAAAGCAATATTTGCATAAGTCATTTACAAAGAGTTTTTATTATGTTGGTGGCAGAAAGCTAATCTAGGGAAAATCTGAGTGGTTTAGGGGACTGAACAAGTCTGTTACTGTAGCAAGTTGCAGGTGCTCTTTGCAGAGTCCTTGGAATATTGTGGTTTAGCCCAGTTCAAAGTTTATGGTTTCACCTGGTGAGGATGTACATAAGGTCTATCTCCATAATGACCTCCTGGCTCCATTTTAAAACCCTTGACATAAGTGACTCCATTTTATTTTACCTTTCATACTCTTTTCCCTAGTTCTTGACCTGACCTAAATTCTTTTTTTCTTCAAAACTGAGTTTAAAAGTCAGCCCCCTGTGTTATGGGCTAAATTGTGTCCCTCTCATTCACATGTTCAAGCCCTAAACCCCAGTACCTGAGAATGTGAATATTTGGAGAGAGAGTCTTTAAAGTGGTAATTAAGGTGAAATGAGGTTATATGCATGACCCTAATCCAATGTGACTGGTGTTCTTATAAGAAATGATTAGGAAACAAACATATACAGAAGAAAGACCATATGAAGATGGCTGTCTGCAAGCCAAGGGGAAAGGCCTCCAAAAAATTGTGGGGGTTCAGAAGACTCATCCCAAGATGTGCAGAGTGCTTTTGAGCTGAAGACAACTTTAGTCACCGCAGGCTCGAGAGAAAGTTCTGCCCCTCTGTTAACTATCTATGTTGAAGAACTTGAATAGGATTCTTGTTCATTATGAGAGATTATCAGTGATAATCCTTTCAACTCACTTATATAACAGGGAAAATCTTTTGACCTACTTATATAGCAGGAACATCTGCTCTTCCTATCATCCTACCCTTTAAGCCCCCAAGGTGCGTGACCTCATCCCTAGGACAGGATGTCTAATACATTTCAATGCCCCTTTCTATCTTGAACCTCTCCTGCATATGGGGTCGCTGCAACTCTTATGAATGCAGGGTTTCCATACTTATGTATATATTAAATTTGGTCATTTTCTCTTGCTAATCTGTCTCATGACTATTTGATTATTAGACCAGCCAGAAGAACCTTGACAGTAGAGCAAGTGTGTTCCTCCTCCACAGAATCAACCCGGCTGAGACCTTGAACTTGGACTTACAGCCTCCAGAACTGTGAGGAATAAATTTCTGTTGTTTAAGCCACCCAGTCTTAATCACCCAATAGTAAGCAGGCTAGATCAGCTTTTTTGCTATTTGGATAACAAACCAAAGAAAACTATGACAACCAGAGGGCGCAATTGGGGGAAGGGGGGAGAAAATTAAGATCTTGCAAGAACATTCAGTTCTATCACCTTTGCCAGCTAAGTATTCCCTTTAATTACTATTGATTGACATAATAGTTTATTAACCCAATATGTTAATTTAAGTTTGTCTATTGCATACATAAAAGAATTCATTTTACAGTATTGTAGGAAAGGAGAGGCCAGTGTATTGGGAATAAATGCCTAATATTTAAAATTGTTTTGATTGGGCAGAATTTTATTTTATTTTAACTGAATTGATCAGTCATTCTGACAGTGTTTTGGCTCCAAGTACCTTGGCTTTTTGAGGTGGTTGAGAAATGGGAGACAGACTGATTTGACAAATCAAGTCAATAAAACCACTTTTACAAGTTTTTTTTCTAATTTTTATTAATTTTAATTTATTGTGTTAACATAGATTCAAGTGTCCCACTCAATATTACACCCTCACCCCCTACCCCCATGTCCCCCATTAAACCCCCTTTGCCCCCTCCCCATAACTCCCTCCCCCCTTCCCTCTGGGATTTCTTGTCCTGTTATCTGTATCTATGTGTAATGTATATATAATTTCACTAGTCCCTTTTTCTTCTCTGATCCCATCCCCTCATCCCCCTTCCTTCTGACAGCTGTCCCTCTGTTCCTTGTTACAAATTTTATTAATAATATTTTATAAATGCTTGTCCTGTGATGGTGTAGTATATAAAGTGTCAACCTGGAATGCTGAGGTTGTGGGTTCAAATCCCTGAATTTGCCTGGTTGAGGCACATATAGGAAGCAACTACTAAAGTAAATGCTTCTTGCTTTTCCCCTCTACCCTCCAAAAATCACTAAATAAAATCTTAAAAAATAATAATAATATTTTGTAAATGCAGCACAGCACTGTGTAGAGTTGAGAGAATCACAGTAAAGACTCAATTTTTACCACTTATGACTCTTCTCTAGCCTCAGTTTCCTCATGAGTTCAAATGAGGCATTGTGATGCCTACCTCATCCTCCCGAGAAGCTGGCACAGAGCCTAAAGGAGATCACAGAAGGACTTCTTAAAGTTTAAAGCGCACAGAATATTAAGACATTACAGGCTTCTTTGTTTACCAAAAGGAATCATTAAGTTAAAAACAATAAAGGACACAGAAGCCTCTTAGAATAAATGTCTAGAACCAGAATCTTCCAGGATTTACTAACTCTTGCCATTAAAATATAAATTAAACACCTCTTACTACATGAAGGTACTCAGATGAGCGTGGAGGCCCTTTCCCTGAATGCTGAATAGGAATTAGGAAGTGGGTGGAGGGAGGCTCCGGTGGGTGTGCTCTGCGGCTCATCAGTAAGGAGGTCGTGCTAATGGACTAGCACAAAACATCCTCTGAGGAATTAGCCCTGGCTTTTTCTCTGGAAACAATAAACTTAAATAATTTACACTGCGCATGATCTGTTTCTTCCAATCTATAAAACAGAAATAAGAAACACCAGGCTGGATAGAAAAATGAGGATTTGAAAGGTTGCAGGGACTTCTATCTTGCATTTCTTCAAGAAGCTCAAAGCTACTTGTCAGGCCAAAATTCTCTACAAGGCAAAAAAACAAAAGAGCTGCAGTTTGTACAGGGCCTCTGTATCTAGGCCGTATGTACATGGTCCCAGCATTTGCTGGCCTGTGGGTCAAATGTTCAACCTCAAACTGTGTTGATTCTAGCCCTACAGCAGGACTTGTGGCTCATTGCATCATGGTAAACTTCTGTACCCTACTCCCTGTGGAAGCCACTGCCCACCATCCATTGAAGCAGGAACCCCAGTGCCCTCGACAAACGTGGGGCAGCTGTGCCTCAGCACCCTGCCATGCTGCCCCACATTCCAGCATCAGAATGAGGAGAAAGTCCCACACTGTGGAATCTGGTCCCTGGGTCCCAAAGCATCCTGCTGGTGCAGGGTCTTCCCAGGTCTTTTAGAAACTTCTTGGGCTCTTAAGTACCTCTTGTATTCCCTGAGACTCAAGATAAATAATAGAAAAGGGTGGGTGACAAACCTCTCCATTGTTCCCACCTCATCCTTCTCCCACAGCTTCGCCACATATAGCTAAATAAATCCTTACTTTCCTTTAGCTAATAAAACAAATGCTATCTTATCAAACAACTTGTGAACCTAAGACCTACAAGAATCAAGAGCCTGCAACCAAAAAGAGGAACAATACAACCTAGGTGTGCACTTAAGAGCGTTACAGTCCCTGGCTGGTTGGTGCAGTGGATAGAGCATCGACCTGACATATGGACGTCCCAGGTTCAATGCTCAGTCAGGACATACAGGAAAAGCGACCATCTGCTTTTCTCCCCTTCCTCTTCCCCCTTTCATCCTCTTCCCCTCCTGGAGCCAGCAACTATACTGGTTCGAGCATGGCCCTGGGTGCTGAGGATATCTCGGTTGGTTCGAGTGTCAGCCTCAGGTGATAAAAATAGCTCAGTACTTGAGCATCAGCCTCAGATAGGGGTTGCCGGGTGTATCCTGGTTGGGGTGCATGTGGGAGTCTCTCACTATCTCCTCTCCTCTCACCTGAAAAAAAAAGAGCATTAAAAGCAAACATCACAAAACTTGTATATACATGTCCAGAACAATATTATTTATAATAGTCAAAAAAATGAAAGGAACCCAAATGCCCTTCAATTGATGAATAGATGAATAAAAAGTGGTATATCTAATACAATAGAATATTATTAAGCTATAAAAAGGAAGTGCAGATACATGACACAATGTGAATGAACGTTCGACATAGTGTGCTAAGTGAAAGAAAAACAGCACATTGTCTGATTCCATTTATATGAAATGTCCAGAATAGGTAAATCCGTAAAGACAGAAAGTAGATTGGTAGTTTGCCAGGGGAAGATGGGAACGGGAAGCAACTGCTAATGTGTATGTGGTATCTTATGGAGTGAAAACAATGTTCTGGAATTAGTAGTGAGAGTTGTATAACTCTGCTAATATACTAGACTTCACCTTTAAAAGGTTCACTGTATGGCAGGTAAATTAGATCTTAATTAAAAAAGTTAAGTGAGAAATGGAGAAAAGAACCACCAGTCCAATTCCTTCTGGCAAAGCCCTCCTGGGGCTCAGCCCAGCTTGCTGCCGCATTTCCCGGGGCTGCAGCTGCACCGGAAGCCTCGGACAGGCTGCCCTGCTCACAAGCACTTCCCTGCCTGCTCGCTGATGCCTGAAGCTCTGCTGCAGAGTCGCAGTCAAGGCTGTGCTTTGCTCTTACTCTCCATATCTGTGGATCAATGTCTGGGTCCAGTCTTGTCTCTAAATGAAGATTGTATAATCAAATACTTTCTCTCATCTGTGGGTATCACTTTATCATTGTTTGATGGAAGGGTAGAAAAAATTATTCCACATTTGATCTGAAATTCAAGGTTTTTCACTCTCTTTTGTACTTGATTGAATAGGAGCTCTGAAAGAAATTGGACATGGATCCAACATTCATTGGGTGGAACATTCCACAAATAGAGAAAGCACGACATGGTCTTCAGTGGTCTCACAGCTACTGTGAGGAAAGCCAGAGACAGGGGTCTGAGTCAGCCGGACATGGTGCATTGTTCATAAAAACCATGCATTTTGGAGGCAGAATGCCTACATTTGAAGTCCATTTTAACCTCTGACTTTAAGCAAGTGACAATATAACTTTTCTGTTCCTCAACTATAAAATAGGGATGCTAATAATAGTACTTACCTCATAGTATAATTAGAGAAGTTAAATAAGTTAATACATAGAATAATTACATGTTAAATTAAATCACAACACAGACAGAGGTTTTAGAAGAGTGCCTAGCCTGTGTGAAGCTTTCATAAGCCGCTGTTATTTCTGAGGACGGCTGGAGAAAGCCCGCCCTCGGGAAGACTGCTGGGGAATGTCCAGGAGGCCTGAAGTTCAGGTGACCAGCTGAGCTCCCTCTCCCACGAGCCAGCAGAAGGAGGTAGCTGCTGGATTGTGGTGTGCTCTGGGCCATTTGGAACCGCTTTAATAGGTTCCAAAAGAGTGTTCTGGAGGGTGGCTCCAGGGTCTGGTTGTCCCTGATCCAGCCCAGGCTATTTACTCTGCCCTGAACTGTCTACCTCACCATGAAAAGTAAAAAGAAGATAGCAGAGAACATTCTGAACTCTACTTTTACACCCTTTTTAATACACAGAACAATCAGATCATGGAGCTGTTGTTGATATTTTGGGCAATGTGACAGAATAGGACACTCTTAAGTGGCCACTGAAAATAACCTTTCCTCCCCTTTCCCCATTATCCTGTGTCATACTGCCACTTCTCCTTGCCTGTGCCACTATCTGAGGTTATCTTCCTCACGCTCTTGTTGGCTGCAATGTAGAGTCATCAGCCTTGCAGAATGAGGGTTCCAGGAGGGCATGGCTCTTGTCTGTCTTTCTTGTCACTGCTGTGTCCCCAGCACCTGGATCGATGGCTGGCACAAAGCAGGCATCCAGTGAATATTTCTGAAATGAAAGAATGGTGCTCACCCTGGACCCCAGCCCTGTGCCTATGTTCTAGACAGGCCTCTACTGATGCTCACCTGTCACAACTTCCCTATACCCTCCCTTTGATCCTCTGCAAAGCAGAGGTCAGGCCAGAGGCCCTCCCACATACATGCAACCTATGACATCATAGCTGATTGGACCCGGGGTGAACTCCTTCCCTAGGCCAACATAGTCATCATTTCTTTCTTGGAAGTTTAAGTTTGGCACTCAAAGACTGTGGTTAAGAAGAGTTGATGCTTAAAATCAGAGGCTACAGTGGTCTGATCTCAAACATGAGCAAAGCAGAAAGAGCCAGTATGTAGCTAAAGAGAGAAAAAGTAATTGCAAAGGAAGTGAAGATGAGAAAGGAGGGAGGTGGAGAGAGGGAAAAAAAGTCAGTCGAGTTTCCCATCCTTCAGCTGGTCCTTCAAGGCCTGGCTGTGCCTTCAGCCTTGCTTATTTCTGTCAGTTCACACTAGGTTGGTGGGGTTTCTATTTCTTGCACACAAATAATTTCTGACTACAAAACCCTAGCACAGAGGAGACATCCACAAAATCTTTGTTGACTTGAATTCATTTTTTATTCATTAATTTGTTCACTTACTCAACAAATATTTATTGAGCCGGGCACTGAGTTAGAAAGTATATGAACAGGTATGCAAAAAGTAGACGCCATCCCTGCCCTTCTGGCATTCTGGCAGAAAGATAGTCACTAATAAAGTAAAGATAAGAAGAGGAAGAGCAAATTTCAGTTTGCGTCACACCCTGCCTGCCATGTTCCAGGAATGGTAGGGGCCACCCACAGACACCCACGGCATCACCAGTGTTCAGAGCAACCCATTCTGCTCAGGATAGGAAACCCTCACATTGTTCTTTGCCAGAGAACTGGTACTATCTTATCTGACTTTCTCCTCAGACTGATTCTATGAGATTGGTCCTTGGAGATGCCCATTGCATGGGCAAGTTGATAAAGCTGAACCCCACAAGTGTAAAGCAACTTATCTAGCATACTGATGCTGGTCAAAGGCAGAGCCAGAATTTAGCAAGTCAGCTGCTGTCTCCTGTCTCCAAATCCCATAGTTTTCTCTTTTGCTCCTCCTCCAGAATGTTGCCTCTTCTGTGAGACTGCAAGTGTGCAAAGCCACGCGCACTGTACAACCTTGCAGAAACTCAAGGCAGAAAGCATCCAGGTGGGACCTGGTTGTGCTATTTTTAGGATAAGCTCTGCCAAAATAACACAAGCAGCAAAGGGAAGAGACTTCCGTCAGCTCTCTCTGCTGACACCACTACAACGCATCTCAGCAGGTCCCTGTGCTGTTGGAGCTCTGATGGAGGCCCAGGTCTCCCTGGGAGGCAGGGCGATGGCTGAAGTTTACCAGGCTCCCAGCCCTTCCCAAAATCTCCCTGGCAGCCAGGCTCTGGGACCCGCGTGGCATACTCAGGCACTGCGGTGAGACAGTAGACGACCTGGTCACAGAGCCGTGAGGAGGCTCAGACCAGGCTCATCACAATTACAGTACAGTGCTCAACAAAATTGTGCACTCCAGGGAGACCTCATTTTCCTCCCTGCTTATCTCACATTACTGACAGAAAGGATAAAAGTAACCTCCTCAGAGCTATGAAAACGAATGTCGATAAAGCCCCCAGAGCTCAATCTGTACATTGGAAATCATAACCCTGTCTTCAGACAATCTCTCCACAGAGGAAGATGAGATCATGAACTAGCTCGGTTTTCATTGGACTTGACAAGGCCAAGTCTAGCAGGAAGGAATGAGGGCTGCTGCTGTGATCTCCGCAAGACCTCCCACCGCCCAGGGGCCTGGGTTCCCACCAGGGGACCCGTTCCAGCCCCCAGTGCCACCTCTCATGATGCTACTGCTGGGCTCAGCCTGGACTTCTTCCTGAGAGCACCCTGTAAAATGTAAGTTCCATTCTGCAATTGTTTCTCAAAGTGGGGCCTGTGGAGCATCTGCCTTCAAGTCAACTTTATCAGAACCAACACTAAGACGGCAGGGCTATTCAACACTTCAAGACCTGGGGCCCTGGAACCTTCATTTTAAACACACACTTCTGCTAATTCTTTTTTTTTAAATTTTCTTTTTAAATTTTATTTCTTCATTTTAGAGAGGAGAGAGAAAGGGAGAGAGGGAGACAGAGAGGGAGAGAGAGAGGAGAGAGAGACAGAGAGAGAAGGTGGGGAGGAGCTAGAAGCATCAACTCCCATATGTGCCTTGACCAGGCAAGCCCAGGGTTTTGAACCAGCAACCTCAGCATTTCCAGGTTGACGCTTTATCCACTGCACCACCACAGGTCAGGCTTCTGCTAATTCTTAAGTACAATAAAGCTTAATAGCACTGTCTACCCTGTATATCCCCTGCCCATGTGCCATACATGCAGCAAACAAGTCACTGGCTCAAACATCTGTCCCTCGAGGTCAATAGCTCCCCACCTCCACACTGTCAACACTTGAGCCAGGTAATTTTTGTTTTGGGGAGGGGAATTGCCCTGCACGTTATAAGATGTTTAGTACCATCCCATGAGATACCACTAATTATTACCCTCCAGTTGTGACAACCAAAGATGGCTCCAAACATTGACAAATGTTTCCTGGAGACAAAATGTCCCCTACTCCCCACTGAGAATCACTGCTCTAAGTAAGGGTTTTCCAACTCCGGCTATACCTTAGAATCACTCAGGCATCTTTGTAAAACTCAGATTATTGGACCTTTCCCTAAGAAACTCTTCTCTATTTAAGGAAAGAAGCTGGGCAATTCTATTTTAAAGTTTCTCAAGTAATTCTAATATACCAGAGTTGAGAACCACTTCTCCAGACACTTGGAGACAGGGTCTGTGTATGTTTGCGACTTCACGGAAGGTAAACCCTCAAGCCACATGGATGGAGTGAGTTGAGGACCTATGTACATGCCATCAGGACCAGGTGTGCAGATAGGACAGTATGAACCACCCTTCTGATGCTATAAGATGGACAACGTCAGTCAAACACATTATAAATTCCACTTCACCCCATGTATAAACAAGCTTGATCAAAACAGAGTTAAAAATAGAATTCCTCTTGATACCTAGGGAAACAGATAGTCTCTTTTCTACCAGGTGGCACAGGACAGAGATACAACAGCTGAAAAAGCTGTAGTCATTTTGCCGCCATGGAGGAAGTCAACCAAAGGAGGGAAGGAGTACTCAGAGGAGGGCAGCACTGGCCTTTTCAGGTACATGACAAAATAAGTCATTTTGACTGTGTACGTAAGCCAGTTTCAGCTGGGTTTTCTGTTACTTACAACCAAAGCATCCTAACTGGTGTTCCGTTGTAAGCCAATATCCTTTTACAATATGATATTGCTTTTAGCCTTGCTGCTCAAAGTGCGGTCCATGCTAGAAATGCAGAATCTCCAGCTCATCTCCACAGCTACAGCTACTGAATCAGAAGCTGCATGGTAATGAGATGCCTGGGGGTTCGTGTGAACATTAAATTTTTAGAAGCAGAGGCTTAGATAACTGATCTCTCAAGCACTGGGCTGGGGGATTGGTAGACAGTGATAAGCAAAAACCAGAGATGGTTACTTGGCTTCTCTGACTTGCTTACAGGTCCTGTTTTACACTTGGCAATACCTCATCTTCATCAATTCATTCATTCTTTCACTCATTCAAAAAATATGTAATTGGCCCTGGCCGGTTGGCTCAGCGGTAGAGCGTCGGCCTGGCGTGTGGGGGACCCGGGTTCGATTCCCGGCCAGGGCACATAGGAGAAGCGCCCATTTGCTTCTCCACCCCCCCCCTTTCCTCTCTGTCTCTCTCTTCCCCTCCCGCAGCCAAGGCTCCATTGGAGCAAAGATGGCCCGGGCACTGGGGATGGCTCCTTGGCCTCTGCCCCAGGTGCTAGAGTGGCTCTGGTCGCGGCAGAGTGACACCCCGGAGGGGCAGAGCATCGCCCCCTGGTGGGCAGAGCGTGGCCCCTGGTGGGCAGAGCGTCGCCCCTGGTGGGCGTGCCGGGTGGATCCCGGTCGGGCGCATGCGGGAGTCTGTCTGACTGTCTCTCCCCATTTCCAGCTTCAGAAAAATACAAAAAAAACAAACAAAAAAACAAACAAACAAAAATATATGTAATTAACACTACATTTATCAACTCAACAAAATTAACAAAAACATTGAAAAGTAAACAGAGAGAAGGGGCAGTGTTCACCCTTCAGAAGCACACTGTCTATTTGAGAAAAACAGATAGCACTCAATCACAAACAAATGTGAAGGTGTCAATTATATAAGTGCAACCCTGGAGAGGAACGTGGGTTCATGTGGGAGATTTGATCCCATCAGGCTCATCAGGCAAGGCTGTCTCGATGAGATCTGAAGGGTGAGTAGAGAAAGCTGGAACAGATGGAGAGGAGAATACACATGGCAGAAGGAAACGATAAGCCCTTCCCATTCAGGGAGAAGCAGGGTGAACTCAACAAACTGTGAAAGGACAGGGAGCCCAGGATGCAAAGTTAAGCTGTGAATGGCAAGGTTCCTGATGGGTTTGAAGGGGTGGCCAGGCTTTATAACACTTTAAAATCTATGGTAGGGAGTTTTTCCCCTTTAGTCCTCAAACCATCTTATTGTTCTTATTGTGGTAAGAACACTTCACCTTCTCCACAAATGTTTGCATGGACAATGCATTACTGGTGACTCTAGGTCAGGGGTCCCCAAACTTTTTACACAGGGGGCCAGTTCACTCTCCCTCAGACCATTGGAGGGCCAGACTATAAAAAAAACTATGGACAAATCCCTATGCACACTGCACATATCTTATTTTAAAGTAAAAAAACAAAACGAGAACAAATAGAATATTTAAAATAAAGAACAAGTAAATTTAAATCAACAAACTGACTAATATTTCAATGGGAACTATGGGCCTGCTTTTGGCTAATGAGATGGTCAATGTCCAGTTCCATATTTGTCACTGATAGCCATAACAAGTGATATGATGCACTTCCAGAGCCATGACGCGTGCGTGCGTCCCGTGTCACCGGAAGTAGTACTGTACGTGAGCAACGCCGCTGCTCTCACTGACCACCAATGAAAGAGGTGCCCCTTCTGGAAGTGCAGTGGGGGCTGGATAAATGGCCTCAGGGGGCTGCATGCGGGCTGTAGTTTGGGGACCCCTGCTCTAGGTTGAAAATGTGTATAGCAAATCTGTAGACCTTATTATCTTGATGGAAACTTTATGTCTGTACCCAGCTCCTGGAAACCAGCATTCCACTCTATGATTCTATGAACTTGACTATTTAGATACCTCAAATAAGCAAAATCAGTTCTTTCTGTAACTGGCTGATTTCACTTAGTGTAACATCCTCAAGGTTCATCCACATTGTGGCATACTGCAAAAAAAATTTTTTTTATGGCCAAACAGTATTTCATTGTCTGTATATACCACATTCCCTTATCCACTCATCTGTTAATGGGCATTTAAGTTGTCTCCACAGATTGACTATTGTGGATCCTGCTGCAATGAACATGGGAGTGCTAATAACCTTTTTCAAGATCCTGATGGTAATTCTCTTGGTTAAATACCTAGAAGTGCGTTGTTGAATCATAGGGGAGTTCTATCTTTAATTTTTTGAGGACCATTTACACTGATTCCCATAGTGGTTAAAGCCTTTTGCATTCCCGCCAGTATTGTGTAAGGGTGCCAATTTCTCTGCATCCTCACCATTACTTGTTGTCTTTTTGTGTCTTTTTAGAAAATAGCCATCTTGACACATGGGAGGTGATATCTCATTGTGGTTTTGATTTACATTTTTCTGATGATTAGTGATGTTGAACATTTTTTATATATATATACCTGTTGCCATTTGTATATCTTTTTAAAAATTTTTTATTAATTTTAATTTATTGTGTTAACATGGATTCAAGTGTCCCACTCAATATAACTCCATCACCCCACCCCTTGTTCCCCATTATGCCCCCTTTACCCCCTGCCCTCTAACTCCCTCCCCCCTTCCCTCCGGAATTTGCTGTCCAATTATCTGTATCTACATGTTATGTATTTATAATTTCACTAATCCCTTCACCTTCTCTGATCCCATCCCCTCATCCCCCTTTCCTCTGACAGCTGTCCCTCTGCTCCCTGTGACCCCGCCTCTGCCTCTATTCCATTCCTCAGTTCACTTTGTTCATTAGATTCCACACATAAGTGAGATCATATCTTTCTCTGCCTGGCTTATTTCACTTAACATAATAATCTTCAGGTCCATCCATACCATCACAAAATATAAGATTTCTTTCTTTTTCATGTCTGCATAGAATTCCATTGTGTATATGTACCACTGCTTTTTAATCCACTCGTCCACTGACGGACACTCGGGCTGTTTCTAGATCTTGGCTATTGTAAACAATGCTGCAATAAGCATGGAGGTGCATTTCTTCTTTTGAATCAGTGATTTGGTATTCATAGGATATATTCCTAAAAGTGAGATACTTGGGTCAGAAGGCAGTTCCATTTTTAATTTTTTGAGGAAACTCCATACTGTTTTCCACAGTGAATGCACAAGTCTGCATTCCCACCAGCAAGGCAGGAGGGTTCCCTTTTCTCCACACCCTCACCAGCACTTATAGTGTGTTAATGAGTGCCATTATGATAGGTGTGAGGTGGTATCTCATTGTGGTTTTAATTTGCATTTCTCTGATGATTAATGGTGTTGAACATTTCTTCATATACCTATTGGCCATCCGTATGTCCCCTTTGGAGAATTGTCTATTCAGTTTTTTCCCCCCATTTCTTAACTGTATTCTTTACCTTCCTGGTGTTGAGTTTTAGCAGTTCTTCATAAATTTTAGTTATTCACCCCTTATCAGACGTATTGGCGAATAAGTTCTCCCATTGTGTGGATTGTCTTTTTTTGTTGTTGTTCATGTTGTCTTTAGCTGTGCAAAAGCTTTTTAGTTTGATATAGTCCCATTTGTTTATTTTGTCCTTTATTTTACTTGACTGTGGAGATAAATTGGCAAAAATATTGCTATGAGAGATATCAGAGAGTTTATTGCCTATATTTTCTTCCAAGATGTTTATGGTTTCGCAACTTACATTTAAGTCTTTTATCTATTTTGAGTTTATTTTTGTGAATAATGTAAATTGCTGGTCTAGTTTCATTTTTTTGCATGTACCTGTCCAATTTTGCCAACACCATTAATTAAAGAGACTGTCTTTACTCCACTGTATATGCTCTTACCTCGTTTGTCAAATATCAGTTGTCCATAAAAGTGTGGGTTTATTTCCGGGTTCTCTGTTCTGTTCATTGATCTATATGCCTGTTCTTATGCCAGTACCAGGCTGTTTTGAGTACAATGACCTTGCAGTATAACTTGATATCAAGAAGTGTGATGCCCTGGCCGGTTGGCTCAGCGGTAGAGCGTCGGCCTAGCGTGCGGAGGACCCGGGTTCGATTCCCGGCCAGGGCACACAGGAGAAGCGCCCATTTGCTTCTCCACCCCTCCGCCGCGCTTTCCTCTCTGTCTCTCTCTTCCCCTCCCGCAGCCAAGGCTCCATTGGAGCAAAGATGGCCCGGGCGCTGGGGATGGCTCTGTGGCCTCTGCCCCAGGCGCTAGAGTGGCTCTGGTCGCAATATGGCGACGCCCAGGATGGGCAGAGCATCGCCCCCTGGTGGGCAGAGCGTCGCCCCATGGTGGGCGTGCCGGGTGGATCCCGGTCGGGCGCATGCGGGAGTCTGTCTGACTGTCTCTCCCCATTTCCAGCTTCAGAAAAATGAAAAAAAAAAAAGAAAAAAAAAAAAAAGAAGTGTGATACCTTCTACTTTATTCTTTATTTTTGAGATTGCTGAGGCTATTCATGTTCTTTTTTTGGTTCCATATAAATTTTTGGAATATTTTTTCTATATCTTTGAAGTATGCCATTGGTATTTTAATAGAAATTGCATTGAATCTATAAATTGCTTTGGGTAATATAGACATTTTAATGATGTTTATTCTTCCTGTCCATGAACACAGTATCTTGTTTGTATCTTCCTTGATTTCTTTTTCAATATCTTAAAATTTTCTGAGTACAAGTCTTTTACCTCCTTGGTTAAATTTACTTCTAGGTACTTTATTTTGTTGTTGTTGTTGCAATAGTGAAGGGGATTGTTTCCTTAATTTCTCTTTCAGAAAATTCATTGTTGGTGTATAAAAATGCCACTGATTTCTGAATATTAATTTTTTATCCTGCCACCTTGCCAAATATCAGGTCTAGTAGTTTTGTGACTGAGACTTCAGGGTTTTCTATGTACAGTATCATGTCATCAACAGATAATGATAGTTTTACTTCTTCTTTTCCAATTTGGATGCCTTTTATTTCTTCTTCTTGTCTGATGGCTGTGGCTAGAACTTCCAGAACTATATTGAATAAGAGTGGTGAAAGGGGGCACCTCTGCTTTGTTCCTGATCTTAAGGGGATTTCTTTTACTTTTTGTCCATTGAGTATGATGTTGGCTGTGGGTTTGTCATAGATGGCCTTTATCATGTTGAGGTATGTTCCCTATATTTCCACTATGCTGAGAGTTTTGATCATAAATGGGTGCTGAATTTTATCAAATGCTTTTTCTGCATCTATTGATATTATCATGTGATTTTTCAACTTTCTTTTGTTTATGTGATGAATCACATTGATTGATTTACTAATATTGTACCAGTCTTGCCTCCCAGGAACAAATCTCACTTGATCATGTTGTATGACTTTTTTAATGTATTGTTGGATTCGGTTTGCTAATATTTTGTTGATAATTTTAGCATCTATGTTTATCAGGGATATTGGTCTATAGTTTTTTTTCTTTGTAGTGTCTTTATCTGGTTTTGGAATGAGGATAATGCTTGACTCAAAAAGGAGCTTGGCAGTCTTTCCTCTTCTTGAATTTTTTGAAATAGCTTGAAAAGAATAGGTGTTAATTCTTCTCAAGTGAATATTCTTCACAGGTGAATATTTGGTAAAATTCACCTGTGAAGCCATCCAGTCCAGGACTTTTCTTTGTTGGGAGTTTTTTGATAACTGTTTCAATATCATTTGTTGTAATTGGTCTGTTTAGATTCTCTGATTCTTCCAGATTGAGTATTAGAAGATTGTATGTTTCTAGAAATTTATCCATTTCACCTAGGTTGTCTAACTTTTTGGCATTTAGATCTTCATAGTATTTTCTTACAATCTTTTGTATTTCTGTGGTGTCAGTTTCTTCTCCCCTTTCATTTCTAGTTTTATTTATGTGAGTCCTCTGTCTTTTTTTCTTGATGAGTTTGGTGAAAAGTTCATCAATCTTGTTTACCTTTTCAAAGAACTCTTGGTTTCATTGATCTTTTGTGTTGTGTCATTTATTTCTGCTCTCATCTTTATCATTTCCTTCCTTCTATTTCCTCTGGGCTTTATTTCTTATTCTTTTTCTAATTTTTTTTAGATACAGGGTTAAGTTGTTTATTTGAGCTTTTTCTTGCTTCTTAAAGTATGCCTGTAATGCTATGAAGTTCCCTCTCAGGACTGCTTTTGTATTTTGAGTTGTTGTATGTTCATTTTTATTTGTTTCAAGGAAATTTTTATTTCTTCCTTGATCTCATTGTTAACCCATTTTTTATTTAATAATGTGCTATTTAGCTTCAAAGTGTTTCAGTGTTTTTCAGTTTTTCTATTGTAGTTGATTTCTAGTTTCATGCCATTATGATCAGAGAAGATGCTTGATATGATTTCAATCTTCTTAAATTTATTGAGACTCGTTTTGTGTCTTAACATGTGGTCTATCCTAAAGAATGTACTATGAGCACTTGAAAAAAATGTATAATCTGCTGTTTTGGGGTGAAAAGTTCTGAAGATGTCTATTAAATTCAGTTGATCTAGTGTGTCATTTAAGGCTGCTGTTTTTTCTTAATTTTCTGTCTGAAGGATCTATCCACTGATGTTAGTGAAGTATTAAAATCCCCTACTATTATAGTATTGTTGTTGATGTCACCCTTTATGTCCATCAAAATCTGTTTTATATATTTAGGTGCTCTTATATTAGATGCATAAATATTTACAATGGTTCTATCCTCCTGTTGGATTGCTCCCTTTATCATTATGTAGTGACCTTCTTTATCCCCTACTATAGCCTTTTTTTTAAAGTCTATTTTGTCAGATATAAGTATTGCTACCCCAGCTTCTTTTTTTTTAATTTTCATTTGCATTAAATACTTTTTTCCATCCCTTCATTTTCAGTTCATGTGTATCTTTTGTTCTGAGGTAGTCTCTTGTAGACAACATATGTACAGATACTGTTTATTTATCCATACAGTTACCCTATGTCTTTTGATTGGAGAATTTAATCTATTTACATTTAAGGTTATTATTGATATGTATTTATTTATTGTCATTTTATTTTTTAAATCTACAATCTTCTTTTTCTACATTTTTTTCCTGTGCTCTTTTTATAACAGGCCCCTTAACATTTTTTGCAGTACTGGTTTAGTTGTAATGAATTCTTTGAGGTTTTTTATTTTGTCGGGGAAGCTTTTTATTTCTCCTTCAATTTTAAACAATAGCCTTGCTGGATAAAGAAGTCTTGGTTGTAGGTTCTTGTTTTGTATCACTTTGTATATTTCTTGCCAATTCCTTCTGGCCTCAAGTGTTTCTGTTAAGAAGTCAGGTGTCATCTTTATGGGGGTTCCTCTGTAGGCAATAAACTGCTTTTCTCTTGCAGTTTTTGGTATTCTTTCGTTGTCTCTTAACTTTGGCACTTTAACACTGGGGAACAATTTTTTTTCATTTTCTGTTGCATGAGGTTTTAGAACTGTTTCTATATATTTCCGCATTGCTGATTCCAAATCTGAAATCTGTTTTTTGGTGCATGCTCTAGTTTTTAATGCAGTTTTAATTTCTTTTTGTTACAGTTAATGGCATGCATTGGTTTTTAAATTGGAGTAAAAGGGCAATGACTCTTGGATTGAACATAACCACAAGGCAATTAATGTTTTACAAACATCACTTTTACATAATTGTAGTTGTTTTTAAATGTAAAAAATTATTATCTGATAAAAACACCCTCTTATTTTGTTTTAAGATTGAATCATGGCTTCTTCGAGTAGGCATAAATGTAAGAATAGTCCTGACACCTTCTGTTATATATGTGGCTGTTACACACTTCAATGTCAAAGGCACAATATTTCATCATTTGTGACACGTGCATATATTGCCTATTTTCAAGTTCCCCTTGGTGATCAAGACAAGAATTGGGCTCCTCATATAGTGTGTCATAATTATGAGAAAATGCTTCATGACTGGACAAAAGAAAAATGCAAAAGAATGCCTTTTGGTATTCCCATGGTTTGGCGTGAACCTAAGGACCACAGCAGTGACTGTTATTTCTGTCTGATCCATACAAAGGGCATTGGCAAGAAAAAACGGCATATGATCGCATATCCTAATATTCCTTCATCAATATGACCTATCCCACACTCTGAGACACTCCCGGTTCCAGTTTTCAATAGTTTTATTTCTTCTAAGGATGAAGAAAGTGAACATGGTGATCAAGTGTATTTTGATAAGATGCATGAGGAAATGGTTGTAGAATCTGAAGGGTCTACTTCTGATGCCAAGCAGTCATTAACCCCTCAGCAGTTTAGCCAACCTGAATTGAATGACTTAGTAAGAGATTTGGGCCTATCAAAGAAAGCAGCTGAATTATTAGCCTCCAGACATCAAGAAAAGAATGTACTTCACCAGTCAGCTAAAGTATCCCATTTCAGGAAGCGTGAACAAATTTTTGTGAACTTATTTCCGAAGACAAACACTTTGTTCACTGTCATGATATCAGTAGTCTTTTCAGCCAGCTAGGTGTTACCACTTACAATCCAACAGAATGGTGGCTATTTCTTAACAGCTCTAAACAGAGTCAGAAATGTGTTCTCCTACACAATGGTAATGTTTATGCAGCGTTCCAATTGGTTATTCAACTCATCTGCGAGAAGATTATAATGATATAAAAATTGTCCTCGACTTTCTGAAGTATGAGAAGCATATTTGGATCATTTGTGTGGATTTTAAAATGATAAATTTCCTGGTAGGACAACAGAGAGGTTTTACGAAGTGGCCTTGCTTTCTGTGTTTGTGGGACAGCCAAGCTTGGTAGAAACACTGGACACAGAAAGAGTGGCCAAAATGTGAAGCTCTGGAAGTAGGGATGCAAAATATTGTGAATGAACCAGTAGTTAATTGAGACAGGATCATTTTCCCCCCACTTCACATCAAACTTGGCTTAATGAAGCAGTTTGTTCAGGCTTTGAATAGAGAAAGTGAATGCTTTCAACATATTATTTCTGTTTTTCCTGCCTTGTCTTTTGAGAAGATAAAAGCAGGTGTCTTTGATGAACCTCAAATTCGAACCCTCATACGTGATGAAGAATTTGCCAGGAAGATGAATAAGGAGGAGAAAGCAGCATGGCAGTCTTTTGTGGCAGTTACAAAGAACTTCCTTGGCAACAAAAAAGCAGAATACTATGAACTTCTGGTTCAAAGGATGCTGTTGGCTTTCCACGACATTGGGTGTAACATGAGTGTTAAGATTCACTTCCTGAGCAGTCACCTTGATAAGTTTCCCAAAAATCTTGGAGTCTTCTGTAGAAACACTGTAGTGTGGGCTAAGACTGGCCTTATCCAACCAACCCTTCTACAGGTTGCACGTTGGTGGGTTAGGGCAGCTGAGGTTGTGAATACAACATTAATGGGACCCCCTACTTCAGTGGTATCTTGGTCAGGAGCTCAGTAAAAGGAATGTGGCCCCTACTCCAGAGCTTAATCCCTCAGTCACTGCTGGATACTTAAATTTCATTTCTCCCTAACAAGGTAAGAAGTAGGTTCAGACCGAGTGTAGCCAACAGTCCCTTCTACAGAACGTCTTTCAGCTGTTGAGACCCCAATCTCAGGGAGGAAGACTGAGAGAGTCCTCTCCTGGGGCTGACTGTGCCCTTCCCAATCGTGTCTAAGCCCCTCGACCATATCCAACAATAGACTCACAGGGACCCACATGTTAAATGTCCATGTTCCAAGCCTCTCTTCCTCCCCCCTGTGGAATCTAGCCCAGCAGGGCAGGATATCCAGAGCCCAGGCTGGCTGACTGTGAAGCTCCACCCTATCCAATGCACATGCTGGTGCTGATCACAGAGAGTGGAACTCGCCTCAGCTGGGCCAAGTGTGAGATGCCTTTCCTTAGGATACCACTCTAGCAAGGGTAGTTAGGTCCTGAATTGATGCTTTCCACAGCTGGCTCCTGGATGTGTCAGCCCTGGGCCTCTCTGGAGGGAACCCAGCACAGACCAGTAGGAGAGACTGCCTGTGACTGGCCCTCAGCAACCTTCTTGTAGCAACAAGCAATCCAGACTTTATGTCTGCCTCTGCTGGGCCCAGGTGTACTTGGAAATACCAAGCTGCACACCTAGGTTGGCTTTTACTCATGCTGGGCCTGGGAGAAGGTCCGCTTCAAAGGCCAAGTTTCCCTGAGTCCTATCTCCTGCAGCCTCTGTCTGCTGGCTACTTGTTGGGCTCAACCACTGAAAAAAAACTCTGCTAGAGTCTAGCACCTGCGGCAATTCAGGGATTAGGAATGGTTGTGGGTATGGCTCCACCCCTCAGCCCCATTTGTCAGTATGTTCAGATTTTTCACAGACCTCAGTAGAGTGTGGCCCCAGGAGTCTGGTGGGTCTGGCCTCTGAGACTTAGTGATATGGTCTGCCCGCAATTTGGACAGTTTCTACTGAATCTCCCATGAGGTGGAAGCACCAGTCACAGACTCGGGAGAGAATAGGGGGGAGCTCTGGTCTCGACACCAGAAAACTGAGTCACTGAGAGATCCCCTGCTTCCTGGCCTCTCAGACCAACCCATCACTGTGACTGGAGTAGGGGAGACTCCCCAGGGCAGAGCAGCTGCTTTTTCCCAAGCTGATACCACACAGAGGAGATGCTCCGCCCAAGAAAGATGGTGACTGCAGTATGGAGAATGACTCAGCACAGGGGTTCCAGTGGCTGTTCCCCACAATGTCTCTCTCTCCCTGGATGTCCAACTTTACATTCTCTTCATGCAACTCCAGTCTTCTCAGCTCTCTCTCCACCAGAGCCCTGGGTAAGTGGCTGTGAACAAGATTTTCTGTGTGGACCTTTTAAGATGGGGCCTGCATCTCTTTGAGCTCTGTCTCTTTCTCGTAGACAGAAACCCTGCTCTTTTCACCGCCAAATGCTATCTGGGCACCACTTCTAGCTCTAGGCTGGGGCTCCAGGCCTGGGGGTGAGCACCCACACCTCTCAGGGTGACCCTCCCCACAGTGCAAGTCCCTTCAGACCCTCAGCCACCTCTCACTCCTGGGAGCAGGGAAACCATTTTCATGTCTCCGCCCTTCCTACCAGTCTCAGTGTGGCTTCTTCTGTGGTCCTTGGTTATAGACTCCTCTTCCTTTAGTACAAAATTGGTTTTTCAAGATGATTTTTCTTAAATTAAGTTGTAATCCAGTTTGGTCTTGGGAGGTGGCTGCTATTTGTATGTCTTTAAAGAAATGTTTACTCAAGTCCTAAGCCCAATTAATCAAGTTGCTAGTTTTTATATCATTGAGTTGTGGAAGTTCCTTATATATTTTTTGAGTGATCTCTTATTAAATGTATGGTTTGCAAACATTTTCTCCCTTTTCATAGCATACCTTTTTGTTCTATCAGTTGTTCCCCTTGTTGTGTGAGAAGTCCCGGATGCACTGAACACAGCACTGTCCAGCACTGTCCCGGATGCACTGAACACAGCACCGTCCAGCACTGTCCCGGATGCACTGAACACAGCACCGTCCAGCACTGTCCCGGATGCACTGAACACAGCACCGTCCAGCACTGTCCCGGATGCACTGAACACAGCACCGTCCAGCACTGGCCCGGATGCACTGAACACAGCACTGTCCAGCACTGTCCCGGATGCACTGAACACAGCACTGTCCAGCACTGTCCCGGATGCACTGAACACAGCACTGTCCAGCACTGGCCCGGATGCACTGAACACAGCACCGTCCAGCACAGCACAGCTCACTAACTGAGAATGCTGCACAGCCTCCCACAGCACCTTTTGCTCTTGCCTTCCCCCTCTTCCCTCAGCCTAGCAGAGTAGACCAGGGTAGCTTAGCACATTTTCACAAGCTTGTTATTGGAGCTGACGGACAGAATGGAGCAATGGGTCTGGCTGACTCATATTGAAGCAGTTTCTACATCTTTGCTGTGAGTGCCATTGTAGGTCACATCATCACCACTTTGCTCTCAGCACTTTGGGCCAGACACCCTGGCCCAAAGAAGGTCATAATAAATATCAATTGGCTGAATAGCCTCACTCGGGTTCCTTAACCATGGTAAGATTCAGTTATCTTGTCTGTAACATAGGATAATTGTACCTGCTTGCTTGCATTGTGTTAGGTGACTGTGTGAGTACACAATACAGTGCAAGGCACAAGCCACCCCTAACACAAATATATGCTTGTGCATACACACACACACACACACACACACACACACACACACACACACACACACGGGATTCCAAAGGAAAGATAGTATGAACAGCTAATTCTCACCACCAGCAGTTGCAATCTAAAACAGAGTCTGTTAAATATTATCCAATAACTCCGGAATGATCCAGATGGTTTTGTGAATGGATAAAAAGATGCCTTCATTTACTATCATCTCATCATTTCTGATATAGTGTCAAATTTGGCCTGTTGGCCCTGGCCAGTTAGCTCAGCGATAGAGTATTGGTCCAACTTGTGGAAGTCCTGGGTTTGATTCCCGGTCAAAGCATATAGGAGAAGTGACCATCTGCTTATCCACCCCTCTCCCTCCCCCTTCTCTCTCTCTCCTCTCCTCTTGCCATGGCTGAAATGGTTAGAGCAAGTTGGCCCCGTGTGCTGAGGATGGTTTCATGGCCTCACCTCAGGTGTTAAAAAAGTCCTGAAAGAGAGGAACTTTCAGCCACAAATACTATACCCATCAAAGCTATCCTTCAAATATGAAGGAGAAATAAAAACATTCACAGATACAGAAAAGATGAGGGAATTTATCATCAGAAAACCCCCACTCCAGGAATTACTAAAGGGGGTTCTCCAATCAGATACAAAGAACAAAAAAAAAAAAAAGAGCCACAAGTAAAAGCTCCAAGAAGAACACAATAAAACCAAATTTAAACTGTGACAACAACAAAAAGAAAGGGGGGGAGAAGATGGAGATTAACAGTAGCAAAGAACGATGGAGTGCAAAAGTATTCACAAAATAGTTCGCTACAATGAACAGGGTAGGGACCCTTTTCATTACTCAAAGGTAACCACCATTGAAAAAACCACCACAGAAGCACATGAGATAAAAAAGATAGCAACAGAGGAAAGATGTATGGAATACAACCAAATAAAAACAAAAGATAGAAAAACGAAAGAGAAGGATCAAACAAGACACAAAACTAACAGAAAGCAAGATATAAAATGGCAATAGGGAACTCACAAGTGTCAATAATTACACTAAATGTAAATGGATTAAACTCAGCAATAAAAAGACACAGAGTAGCAGAATGGATTAAAAAAGAAAATCCAACTGTATGCTGCCTACAGGAAACTCATCTAAGTAACAAGGATAAAAACAAATTCAAAGTGAAAGGCTGGAAAACAATACTCCAAGCAAATAACATCCAAAAAAAAAGCAGGTGTAGCAATACTCATATCGGATAATGCTGACTACAAGACAGGAAAAGTACTCAGAGACAAAAATGGCCATTTCATAATGGCTAAGGGGACACTGAATCAAGAAGACATAACAATTCTTAATATATATGCACCAAACCAAGGAGCACCAAAATATATAAGACAGCTACTTATTGATCTTAAAACAAAAACTGACAAAAATACAATCATACTTGGAGACCTCAATACACCGCTGACGGCTCTAGATCGGTCATCCAAACAGAGAATCAACAAAGACATAGTGGCCTTAAACAAAACACTAGAGCACCTGGATATGATAGACATCTACAGGACATTTCATCCCAAAGTGACTGAGTATACATTTTTCTCCAGTGTACATGGATCATTCTCAAGAATTGACCATATGTTGGGCCACAAAAACAACATCAGCAAATTCAGAAAAATCGAAGTTGTACCAAGCATATTTTCTGATCATAAAGCCTTGAAACTAGAATTCAACTGCAAAACAAGGAAAAAAATCCCACAAAAATGTGGAAACTAAACAACATACTTTAAAAAAATGAATGGGTCAAAGAAGAAATAAGTGCAGAGATCAAAAGATATATACAGACTAATGAAAATGACAATACGACATATCAGAATCTATGAGATGCAGCAAAAGCAGTGATAAGAGGGAAGTTCATATCACTTCAGGCATATTAAACAAACAAGAGAGAGCCCAAGTGAACCACTTCACACCTTAAGGAACTAGAAAAAGAAGAACAAAGAAAACCCAAAACCAGCCAAAGAAAGGAGATAATAAAAATCAGAGCAGAAATAAATGAATTAGAGAACAGAAAAACTATAGAAAAAATTAATAGAACAAGGAGCTGGTTCTTTGAAAAGATCAACAAAATTGACAAACCCTTGGCAAGACTTACCAAGGAAAAAAGAGAAAGAACTCATATAAACAAAATCCAAAATGAAAGAGGAGAAATCACCACGGACACCGTAGATATACAAAGAATTATTGTAGAATACTATGAAAAACTTTATGCCACTAAATTCAAAAACCTAGAAGAAATGGATAAATTCCTAGAACAATACAACCTTCCTAGACTGAGTCAAGAAGAAGCAGAAAGCCTAAACAGACCTATTAGTAGAGAAGAAATAGAAAAAAACATTAAAAACCTCCCCAAAAATAAAAGTCCAGGCCCTGACGGCTATACCAGCAAATTTTATCAAACATTCAAAGAAGACCTGGTTCCTATTCCACTCAAAGTCTTCCAAAAAATTGAAGAAGAAGCAATACTTCCAAACACATTTTATGAGGCCAACATAACCCTCATACCAAAACCAGGCAAGGATGGCACAAAAAAAGAAAACTACAGACCAAAATCTCTAATGAATACAGATGCTAAAATACTAAACAAAATACTAGCAAATCGAATACAACAACATATTAAAAATATAATACATCATGATCAAGTGGGATTCATCCCAGAATCTCAAGGATGGTTCAACATACGTAAAACGGTTAACGTAATACACCATATCAACAAAACAAAGAACAAAAACCACATGATCTTATCAATAGACACAGAAAAGGCTTTCGATAAAATACAACACAATTTTATGTTTAAGACTCTCAACAAAATGGGTATAGAAGGAAAATATCTCAACATGATAAAGGCCATATATGATAAACCATCAGCTAACATCATATTAAATGGCACTAAACTGAAGGCTTTCCCCCTTAAATCAGGAACAAGACAGGGTTGTCCACTCTCTCCACTCTTATTTAATGTGGTACTAGAGGTTCTAGCCAGAGCAATCAGACAAGACAAAGAAATAAAAGGCATCCATATCGGAAAAGAAGAAGTAAAGGTATCACTTTTTGCAGATGATATGATCCTATACATCGAAAACCCCAAAGAATCCACAAAAAGACTACTAGAAACAATAAGCCAATACAGTAAGGTCGCAGGATACAAAATTAACATACAGAAGTCCATAGCCTTTCTATATGCCAACAATGAAACAATTGAGAACGAACTCAAAAGGATAATCCCCTTCACGATTGCAACAAAAAAAAATAAAATACTTAGGAATAAACATAACAAAAAATGTAAAGGACTTATATAATGAAAACTATAAACCATTGTTAAGGGAAATCGAAAAAGATATAAGGAGATGGAAGAATATACCTTGTTCTTGGCTAGGAAGAATAAATATAATCAAGATGGCTATATTACCCAAAGCAATATACAAATGTAATGCAATTCCCATCAAACTTCCAATGACATTTTTTAAAGAAATAAAGCAAAAAATCATCAGATTTATATGGAACTATAAAAAACCCCGAATAGCCAAAGCAGTCCTAAAGAAAAAGAATGAAGCTGGGGGCATTACAATACCTGACTTCAAACTCTATTATAGGGCCACGACAATCAAAACAGCATGGTATTGGCAGAAAAATAGACACTCAGACCAATGGAACAGAATAGAAAGTCCAGAAATAAAACCACATATATATAGTCAAATAATTTTTGATAAAGGGGCCAACAACACACAATGGAGAAAAGAAAGCCTCTTCAATAAATGGTGCTGGGAAAACTGGAAAGCCACATGCAAAAGAATGAAACTGGACTACAGTTTGTCCCCCTGTACAAAAATTAACTCAAAATGGATCAAAGATCTGAACATAAGACCTGAAACAATTAAGTACATAGAAGAAGACATAGGTACTCAACTCATGGACCTGGGTTTTAAAGAGCATTTTATGAATTTGACTCCACAGGCAAGAGAAGTGAAGGCAAAAATTAATGAATGGGACTACATCAGAATAAGAAGTTTTTGCTCAGCAAGAGAAACTGATAACAAAATAAACAGAAAGCCAACTAAATGGGAAATGATATTTTCAAACAACAGCTCAGATAAGGGCCTAATATCCAAAATATACAAAGAACTCATAAAACTCAACAACAAACGAACAAACAATCCAATAAAAAAATGGGAAGAGGATATGAACAGACACTTCTCCCAGGAAGAAATACAAATGGCCAACAGATATATGAAAAGATGCTCATCTTCTTTAGCTATTAGAGAAATGCAAATCAAAACTGCAATGAGATACCACCTCACACCTGTTCGATTAGCTATTATTAGCAAGACAGGTAATAGCAAATGTTGGAGATGCTGTGGAGAAAAAGGAAATCTCTTACACTGTTGGTGGGAATGTAAAGTAGTACAACGATTATGGAAGAAAGTATGGTGGTTCCTCAAAAAACTGAAAATAGAACTACCTTATGACCCAGCAATCCCTCTACTGGGTATATACCCCAAAAACTCAGAAACATTGATACGTAAAGACACATGCAGCCCCATGTTCATTGCAGCATTGTTCACAGTGGCCAGGACATGGAAACAACCAAAAAGCCCGTCAATAGATGACTGGATAAAGAAGATGTGGCACATATACACTATGGAATACTACTCAGCCATAAGAAATGATGACATCGGAACATTTACAGCAAAATGGTGGGATCTTGATAACATGATACGAAGCGAAATAAGTGGATCAGAAAAAACCAGGAACTGCATTATTCCATACGTAGGTGGGACATAAAAGTGAAACTAAGAGACATTGATAAGAGTGTGGTGGTTACGGGGAGGGGGGGGGGAATGGGAGAGGGAAAGTGGGAGGGGGAGGGGCACAAAGAAAACAAGATAGAAGGTGACAGAGGACAATCTGACTTTGGGTGATGGGTATGCAACATAATTGAAAGACAAGATAACCTGGACTTGTTATCTTTGAATATATGTATCCTGATTTATTGATGTCACCCCATTAAAAAAATAAAATTATTATAAAAAGAAAAAAAAAAAAAAAGCTCAGTTGCCCAAGCCATGGAGCAGTGGCCCCAGATGATTAGATCATTTTCCCATGGGAGGCTTGCTGGGTGGATCCTGGTCAGGGTGCATGAGGGAGTCTGTCTGTCTGCCTCCTCACCTCTCACTTAAAAAAAATCGGCCTATTAATATTTGTTCTTCTAGGTGCCACAGTATGCTTTTTTTTCTCTTTCTTTCTTTCCTTTTTTTTTTCTTTCTTTTTTTTTTTTTTTTTTTGTATATTTCCGAATCTAGAAGCAGGGAGGCAGTCAGACAGACTCCCGCACACACCCAATCATGATCCAGCCGGCATGCCCACCAGGGGACAGTGCTCTGCCCAGCTGAGGTGTCGCTCCATTAAGGCCAGAGCCATTCTAGCGCCTGAGGCAGAGGCCATGGAGCCATCCCCAGTGCCCGGGCCAACCTTGCTCCAATGGAGCCTTGGCTGTGGGAGGGGAAGAGAGAGACAGGGAGGAAGGAGAGGAGGAAGGATGGAGAAGCAGATGGGCACCTCTCCTGTGTGCCCTGACTGGGAACTGAACCTGGGACCCCCATACACCGGGGCAGACACTCCACTGCTGAGCCAACCGGCCAGGGTGAGTATGCATTTTTTAAAGTTTATTATTTTGTTGTTCTAGCAGCTCAAAACTGCCTTTTAATGAATCACCTTTGTACTTCAAGCTCCTTTGGCTTGGAGACTTGGAAATCAGCCTTTGTAATAGCCTGAACTTTGATCTCCTGTGCCTTTGCGTTTGTGAATCTGGAAAAACCTCAGGTTGGGTCTAGACTAGACACAGTTCTGGCTGGTGGTCACTTTCCTTAACCCTTCTGTTCCCTAGCCATGGAACTCTCACATGTACTAACATGTGACTTTGGATAAATTACTCAACCTGTCCACATCTTAGTTCCTTGACAGTAAAGTAGGGATCATAAGACTTATGGGAGAACAGTAAAGAGATAGATGGCCTAGGACAATCCTCTTTGTGTCTATTATTCTAGGGTCACTATTAAAGTGTCCTAACCCAGAAGATAAATTACATAGTTATTTTATTAAGAGCACAACTTTTGCAGTTGAACCAAAGATTTGAATGGCAATTTAAACCCTTAATGTTATTAGCAAACTATTTCACATCTCTGTATCTCAGTTTGTTTACCTGGAAAATGGCAATAATAATATCATTGTCTTCAGAGAGTTATTTTAGGAATGGATGAGCACAGCGTAGGTGAGAACACAGTGAGCAGTAGTGTCCCCTTCCCTCCTCCCACTGGAGAGCCTGTTACTCAGGAGTCTCTCAGTTCCAGCGTGAGAAATACACCTCAAAGTTACATAAGCAGAAAAGAACATCTAACCATAAAACAGATGTCCAGGGTTTTGCTAGCTTTAGGGCTCAGGTGCTAAATGATGTCATCAGAAATCTGTGTTCTTCCTCCGTTTTCAGTCCTCTTTTCCTACATGTTGGCAGCATTCACTAAAGGCTCTCTAGATGGTGGAAAGGGTGTTTAGAGTTCTTGAGTTTAGGAGGAAGAACCTTTATTTCCCAGGGTTCATACTAGTCCTTGGAAAAGGGCTCTGTGTGGCCCCAGTGGGTCCCGTATTCACTTAGCCCCACATCCAGGGAGATGGAGCATGCTGATTGGCCAGCTTGGGTCACATGCCCACAACATAACAAAGGAAATTCTTGATTAAATCTTCCATCATGCAGAGTTGGGGAGAAAATGTTTTCCAGAAAGAATGAAATATGGACAAAAAAACTGACAGATGTCTACCACATGCATCCTTAACAAAGGATTGTTAAATTGCACTCACCCCCTAATGTTCCTAGTTTGAGAGACTGGTGTCTGATATAGACACATAGAATTTATTTCAATTTAATAAAGAGAGAAAAGAAGAAAATAATGGATAAAAAAGTATTTTTCTTTCAAAATGGTGGAAACATACAAGAAATGTAGCCCATAGCAGATAATGAATCTTAGTAACATCATTGCTCTTGCTGTCACCTCTCCATTTGGTCAGTGCATTCATTATCCTCTGCTCTCTGTCCTGTTCTGTGTTTTGAGACCAGCTTCATAGGATTGCCCGACCTGTGTTCCAGTGGGTTTGGCTCAGCCACAAGGAAGTGAGGCTGGATAATGTCTCCCTCCTACTCAGTCTGCCTCACCAAGATCTTGTCGATCTCAAACTCTTTCCAGGCTCTGAAATCACAACCTCGTCCCTTTGGCCTTTGGTGAGGGTGGTAACTTCCCACTGTGCTAGTCTTCGGGCATTTCATCGTGCCCTGTTGGTTCCTTAACCCTGACTATTCTTCTTCACAAAGTGATTAACTCAATTCAACTCTCCTTGCTTAAACTCTTAAGTATGCCATCTGCTTACGGCCAAGATTCTGACCCATAGTTTGCTTACGTTAGTTTTCTCCCTTTTCCCTAATTATGCAAAAAAAACAACAACCCCAAAACCTATCATTGTAGAAAAAAACATGAAAATACAAAAAGGAAAAGAAAAATTATACTTAATCTTAACCCCTAGATGTAATAATTACTTACATTTGGGGTTACCCTTTCCTATTTTATTCTTTACATCTAAATACACAGAAAGTGGGGCAAAGGTAGGTTTACAGTTGTGAGTACATGAAACACAGTTTGTTCCTGTATTGTTTATTAATTGTTGTATTATCTTCCACACGAACAACTGTAAACCTACTTTTGCTCCACCCTGTACATACACAAAATTTTAAAACACGAAAAACGAAAGTGGAATGATTATTAGGTTTTTAAATGGAAAGTTCTCAAAGGGGGAAAATGTGCGAAAATAGTCTACCTTTTCTGTTAAAAATGGTAGTAGGAAGCTAATGTTTTCAGATTTGACTTTAATCATAAAAAATTACCTTTATGTTCATAGAACGATATTATTAGAATTATTGTAACTTCATCCTTTTAAAAACAATTACAAAATAATTATTTTTAGAGTTCTTTCTTAAAGAAGCTTACTGCCTGGCCTATAGTGGTGTGGTAGATGGAGCATCGACCTGGAACACTGAGGTCACTGGTTTGAAACCCTGGGCTTGCCTGGTCAAAGCATGTGAGACAAGCAAGCAATGAACAACTGAAGTGAAGCAACTATGAGTCAATATGCTCTCTGTAAAATCAATAAATAAAATATTTAGAAAACAAAAGAATAAGTGGCTTACCATTCACATTTTACTCAGGCCGGGATTTTTTACTTAACTGGTCTTATGTGAATTTTTTCTATTATAGTAGGGGGGAAAAAGAATTAAAATGGGATGGAACATTTTCTAATTTCTATTTCCATCTAGAGGTGTTATATTTAGCTCTAAATGAGAATATAACATTTTCCCTAGGTAATTCATTTTGAAAAAAAAATCTTACCAAGTGATGATGAGTATTTAAAAAAAAACTCCAGGCCCTGGCCGGTTGGCTCAGCGGTAGAGTGTCAGCCTAGCGTGCGGAGGACCCGGGTTTGATTCCCGGCCAGGGCACATAGGAGAAGCGCCCATTTGCTTCTCCACCCCTCCGCGCGCTTTCCTCTCTGTCTCTCTCTTCCCCTCCCGCAGCCGAGGCTCCATTGGAGCAAAGATGGCCCGGGCGCTGGGGATGGCTCCTTGGCTTCTGCCTCAGGCGCTAGAGTGGCTCTGGTCGCAATATGGCGACGCCCAGGATGGGCAGAGCATCGCCACCTGGTGGGAAGAGCGTCGCCCCTGGTGGGCGTGCCGGGTGGATCCCGGTCGGGCGCATGTGGGAGTCTGTCTGACTGTCTCTCCCTGTTTCCAGCTTCAGAAAAAGGAAAAACAAAAAACAAAACAAAACTCCAGTTATATACTGCACACTGAATGGAATGCTGATTCAGTGATGTCTGTGAAGGATTTGGGACTCTGCACCCTGCCAAGAATTGTCTTGAAACTGGACCACCAACCATGGCTGGACCCACATACAAATGTTCTCAAAACTCAGTAATTCAACAAAGTCAATGAGCACAACAGCCAGCTCAGAGCCCGATGTGCACTGACTGTGTCCATCCAGCTGATCTGAGTGGAGTTTTACCCTCAGTGTGATGGTGGAGTTAGGAGAGAGGTGTCGGGAAGGATTTAATTCATGAGGTGGAGCATTGATGAGTGAGACTACCACCTAATAAAAGAAACCTCAGAGCCCTTTCCCACTGTCTAACTGCCATGTGAGGGTACAATGAGAAGCTGGCTGTCTGCAACCCAGAAGAGGGTCCGCACTAGCACCTGACCATGTGGCACCCTGATCGCAGACCTCCAGCCTCCAAAACAGTGACAAATAAATGTTTGTGTTTGTTTTGTTTTGTTTTGTTTTGTTGTTTTCTGAAGTTAGAAGCGGGGAGGCAGACAGACTCCCACGTGTGCCCAACTAGGATCCACCCGGCATGCTCACCAGGGGGCGATGGTCTGCCCATCTGGGGCGTTGCTCTGCTGCAATCAGAGCCATTCTAGTGCCTGAGGCAGAGGCCATGGAGCCGTCCTCAGCACCTGGGCCAACTTTGCTCCAGTTAAGCCTTGGCTGCGGGAGGGGAAGAGAGAGATAGAAAGGAGAGGGAGAAGGGTGGAGAAGCTGATGTGTGCTTCTCCTGTGTGCCCTGGCCGGGAATCAAACCTGGGACTTCCACATGCCAGGTGGATGCTCTACCACTGAGCCAACCAGCCAGAGCATCAATGTTTGTTTTTTAAGCTGTCCAGTCTGCAGTGATTTGTTAGAGCAGCCCCAAATGACTAAGACAGTGCCCTTTAAAATGAACGTGACCACATTTATAGGTCCAAGTTACTCAGAATAAGTTAGGATCAAGTGTTTATCCAACAAAAAGAACCAAGAGAGAATCTCGGGCGAACCTTGTGGAGCATTGACTCCCACTCAGTTGTTTCTGTGATCAGCTACCTATGCTTTCTGCTTTCAGATGAGACCCACTGCTCCTCTCATAGTTTCTAATACTGCTTGGGAAGACATGGTGAATATAGGTCCCCCACCCCCTTGCTAATAGTCCATTAGTTCAGTTTTCTAAACCATTGATTTTACAGTCATTTCTAAGAGATTTTTTCTGGATTGCATCATTTCTCTGACTCATCCCCCTCTAGACTCATGGCCCAGAAAAGTCTTGGCTGAGTATAAACCCTACTTCTTGGACTGGAGCTGGCCCAGTCCAAGAGAATTACGAAGAGAATTGAGAGGTCACAGACGTCTGACTCTTCCAGCTTAAACAGTCCTTGCCAACATTGCCTGGAGTGGTATTCTCCATATTGGTCTGGCTCTTAGAACTTGATGAACAGCAGAGCTTTGGAAGGCATGCTTAACAAGATGGAAAGGCATGAGGCATCAGCAGTGATTGTGATGCAGTGTCCACTCCTGCTTAACAACATTAGGTGGTATCTACGAGCATGTGCCCAAACCTACTCTGTTCTCTTGGCCTCGGTTCAGCCTCCCTCACTGCAGAAACCCACGTTCTCCATCCATCCCAGAATGCAGCTTCTGGCACTGTGCTGACATCCTGGTGAGCTGACTGTCACTCACAGTTTCATAGGATGCTCCAGCCATCCCTCAGCTCAGCGTTGCTAAGATACCAGGCATTCTCAGTCAAGGCAGAATAAATTTTACACATTATGCAAAATCAGGCCCACCTGAAAAGTACAGGGAACACCAGTGTGCTACTTACTGAGAATCATCGGTCTAGACTCTAGAGCCTGAGGTGACCGAGACAGCTTCTCTAGCTTCATTCCAAAGAACAGACCCACATTTTTCTTGGTACCTTCTTCAAGAAGCATAATGTTAGAAATCATATGTAGACCCAGGCTAATGACAGTCAGGCTGTACCCACACTGGTCTTTTTTGTCGTTCTAGTTCCTTAACCACACTAAACACATTTACATCTAAGGGCTTCACTCAAATGGTCCCTTTGTTGGGTACTCTGTCCCTAGCTAGATCTTGCTAAAGCTGATTCCTTTTTATCTTCCAGATCTCAGCTTGGCCAGGACCTTCTCAGAGCCCTTTCCCAAGTGTTGGAATCCATGGGAGTCCTAAAAGACCAAAGTAACAGGCTTATTGAAAGGAAGAAAGGAACCCTGCTGGGCACTTCTCTGGGGCGAAAGGCACCAGTTACAGACTAGGGGCGAATTTTATAGCATTTGGGAGAGCCTGAGGGGGTACTGAGTCAAAAGTCCTGGTATGTTCCCTTTTACAGTTTTAGGATTTCAGCTTTCTGGAATTCTTCTCCTTGGGTGGTTGATCAGCTTTCTGGAACTCTTCTGCCTCAGGGGTGATTATCCAGTAAGTGAGGGTGAGGTCAGGCAGCCAGGTGGGACAACAAAAGGGCAGTTGGAATTTCATATATCTATCATTTCTCAACTCTGTGATATGATAAAAAAAAAGGAAAAGAGGTGGGGGGAAGGAAAGGGCCTGGGGTTCAGGAAGGAGGTTTGTCTCGGACCAGCCATCTTTTGGAGCCACTTCCTGCTGTTATCCCTATATAGGGGGTCTCCTTCATGAAGCCCCCCCCGGGGTAGTTGGAGTAGGGGTTGTAAAAGCATTTGATTGTAGGTAATCCTAGAGATTTCCCTCATTCAAGCCTGCAGGAACTTGATAAAGAAAGAGGCAAGCATTAAAATTAAGCACAAAATTAGGATTGGTCCTATAATTGGTGCTAGCATCAAGAATAAGGGGTTCTTTCACCATTGTTCGGAGTAAGAATGTTTTTATAGAATTCCAGATTTTTCTGTTTCACGAGGGCAGGTTTCAGGGTTGATGTGTAGGGTTAGGTAGATTTTTCCAGTTTTCTGATTGGCGAAGGTCTGCATGCGGTTCTGTAAGAAACTAGTGAACAAATGTAAGAGGCAGGGTACAAAAGTTAGAAAAATTAATAGGAGAGTGAGTGGACCAATGAAAGGTAATAGTCAAGACACCCAGTTTGTGTAAAACCACTGATTCCATGTTTACAAATTCGCTGGGCTTCAGAGAGAGAGAGAGAGTGAGAATAAGACAGGGCAGTGGCCAGTACCCCTTCCCCTAGACCTATTTTTATAGAAATTCCTAAAGCAACACGAAGAGGGATTACCTGTACAGCTCGTTTGGTCCTTAGATTGATGGATAGTGTACTAGGAATTGAAAGAGGCTCATGGGGTGGGATTAGGTTGATAGATGGGGTGAGATAGATTAGGGTACAGGTTTTTGTCTAATTAGTAGGGAGACACATATAGGTGTTGGTCCCATACAAGTAGAAAGCCCCTGATTGGGTGAGGCAGGCTGAGAGGTAAATAGAGAATTGATGGACAAGGGGTCGGTTTCGTTTCTCTGTTTCTGAGCTCCAGATGGTCAGGGTGGAGGAAAGAGCCATCCCAATAAGTGGGGAGAGTAAAGAATTGTTAGTTAGGGTGACTGATTAAACATTCTTTGAAAACCAGTTTTCTGACTGTACAAATTCTTTTTTCTCTGTACAAACCTCCTACAACCTGCACAAACCTTCTACAACTTACATAAACCTTCAGCTTTCATGCACTTTCTTATCCAGAAATAACTGGCCTTCATAACAACTTGCTTTTTCCTTTTTCTTTCAAAAGTTTTTCCATACCTTAAACCTTCTATTATTAAAACCATAAATTCCTTTCTAGTCAGAACTCTTGATTTAAAAATATTTAACTTTTAGTGACAATTAAGTTGACTTTCTTTTTACCCTAGTTTCCCTTTTACCAAAGTCTGATTAAAAGAGTCCTTAGTTTTTTCATATATTCACCATATGTAGGCCAGCCAGCTTCCAGTTTGTGGTTGGAGTAAGGCATGCTGTTTTTCTACTTTAGCAGCAGTGGGAGTTGTCAGGATCACAGTGTGTGGACCTGTTCATGTGAAAGTCTGTCCTTGGGGTGATGTAATGCTGAAAGCACCTCTTGGACAGTCTTTGAACAGTTTGCTGAGTAACCTGTAAATCCTGCAAGTACTTAGGGAAAGGATAGTTACATTTCTATACTTTGCAGTTAGAGTTGAAGTCCTAGTGACCACTGCTTCTAGCTGGAATTAGCAGCAGGTCCCAACCTACAATAGACATGGGGCATTGAGACAAGAGGAATAAAGGAAACGCTATACATTAAATAAAGTAACAAAATTAGACTGTCAATACCCACAGTAGAGATCTTCAAGGGATAAATAAAATTCAAATATTCAGGCAAGGCATAGTAGATGGCCCTTGTGTTCACAAGAAATGAGATCAGTTTGTCTGATACTTGGAAGAAATATCTTAGGCTCGTGAACGATGTCCTTGGGCCTTCAGTGGCAATTCCCAGCATGCTGGGCAAGGTTAGGTCACAGGTAGCTGGAGCAGGGCTAGAAGAGACTGTACCCTCCCTCCATGGAGCAAGGGGCAGCTTACCTTCTCGTGTCCCTCTTTACACAGCAATGATGTGTCCTTTTATGGGGCTGGGAAGCCTGGCAGCCTTCAGTTCAATGACCTTTCTTTCCACTCTGGAACAGGGCCCTGATGGAATCCTATGAAGCCCTTTAGGGTGCTGGAGCCTTTAAGAGCATATGCCAAAAGCTAGTATTTTCTGACCTCTTTTGGGGCCTTATTTATATTTTCTGTTACTTCTTTGGTCATTATAGACCTTAAAAGCCATGCTCAGAAGATCTCACTGAGGGGCTTGACTAAGAGAGCAAAATTGGGAATCCAGTGTCTAAAGAAGCCTATTAGACTGAGGAAAGAAAAGATTTGGTTTGTGGTGGTAGGTGCTTGGAGACTGTGGAGGGTCTGAATTCGATCTAGGGTGAGACCTCAGGTGGTGGGGGTTAAGGTGATGCCCAGATAGACTACGGACTAAGAATGAAATTGAGCCTTAGCAGAGAAGATGCGATATCCCTTCACAGAGAGGAAGTTAAGAAGGGTGGTGGTGTGTCTCCTTGAGGCAGGCAGGGAGGGGCTACAGAGGAGTAGGTTATTTACATATTGTAAGATAATACTAGTTTTGAGATTGCATGCTTCTAAATCTTGAACTAGTGCCTGCCCAAACAGGTGTGGGCTGTTTTTGAACCCCTGGGGTATGACAATCCACATAAATTGCTGGGCTGCATTAGTGTCCCGATCACTCCAGGTGAATGCAAACAGAAAATAAAAGTCATGGTGTAGAGGAATGGTAAAGAAGGCATCCTTGATGTCTAGAACCATGAAGTGAGTGGTGTTTGAGGGAATGTGTGACAGTAATGTGTAGGGATTGGATGGAGGGGAACTACTGCCTCATTGATTAGGTGTAAGTTTTATAAGAGGTGATAAGCCCCTGAAGGTTTTTGAACAGGAAGGATGGGGGTATTTCAGGGAGAGTCAATGGGGATGAGTAAGCCTGGTTTAAGAGGTGGGTAATTATTGGTTTAAGGCCTTAGAAACAGACACAGTTATACATTAAACAAAGACTTCATATACAAATTATGAATTAAGGAATTTAAATGAGTGTGCTTTACTTGTTTCAATTAAAATTATACTAGAGATATTTTCTGATGAACAAAGAGACAAAACAGATTACTCACTTACACAGCTCAATAGACAACTCTGCTTTTTAAAGCTTTTTGAGATGGCAGGGAGTTGTCAGCATAGAGGGGAGAAAGAGAAAAAGCAGACAGATGGTGCTCACAGTGTGAGCAGCTAGATGGAAAGAAGGAGGGTCAGAATCTGCAGGAGAAGGAGGAGATTGAAGTGTTGGTGGTAGCGCCACGTGGTCAGAGGAGTCAAAAAGATTTAGAGCTCTGAGGAGAGGGGAGAGGACAAGGGGTAGTGGAAGGCACAGTCAGTCTCTGAGGAGGGAGGAGGATGGGTTGAAGAAGAAAAAGAAACAGCCAAAGCCGGTGGGGTGGGGGATGGGTCAAAGAAGAAAAAGAGACAGAGCCATCCATCTGTAAGGAGGGAGGAGGGTTTTAAGAACACAATGTAGAAGGGAGGAGCCCTTGGCCAGCAGGGGAGGAGAAAGAGAGACTGGTATTTGCAGGTGAATGTGAAAGAGGATTCAGCAAAGAGAGGGGAGGGGGCTTACTGGAGGGAAGAGACTCAAATGGAAGAAATTTTCAGAGGGACCAGAGAGGGATCCCAAGAGAGGGGTGCCCCCAGGGGTCAGGCAGGAGGGAGAGAGAGTTGGGAGTCTGCAGAGAAGGAAAGATTAGGAGTGGAGGTTTTAGGTGAGATTTCTCTGGTTAAAAACAGCCTGTGTGTAGAACAAGTGGCACAGAGATTAAGGACAGGAGCAAAGGGAGAAGAAAGCCTGCACGTAAGGAATCTCTGATGCCCTCCCCATCCAGTGGCAGAAATTGTCAAGATCTCTTAGGATATTGTAATGGTAGTAGAAAGCAACTTGGCTAGGTGCCTATACTTTTGAGGAAGTCCGTAGAAGCAGGCCACTCGGAGTAGAAACCTCCCAAACTGTGAACCTCAGAGAGTAGAGTGAGTCCCAAAGGAGTAGAGGAGTCCTGAAGGAGTAGAGGAGTCCCGAAGGAGTAGAGGAGTAGTCTCTAAGGCCTGAAATTGGGAGGAGCCCATGTTCTGAGGGGAGCCTGGCTGGACAGTTTGGACTGAGAGGAGCCCACAGTAGAGGAGACTGGTGAGAGAAGGGGGTGTCCCCGCCTTCAGTCACAGTTCTGAGAGGAGAGAATCTCCATAGAAAGAGAGTCTCAGACAGGAGGTCATCACTCCAAGGCTGAGATCCTGGGACGTAGGACAGAGGCCTGGCTAGGCGCACCTAGACTTTAATAGAAGTCCATAAAGGAGTAGAGGCAGACCACTCGTAGGTATGGGGTCCAAAGTCAAAACCATCCTACCAAGAAGGGGTGTTTTTAGAGAGAAATTTGGAGGCCAACTGGGGAAAGGGGAGGGAGAAACTCCTTACCTTTCTGGTCCAGCAGGGGTTCAGGACAGGGTTAGACTGCTGGCCAATCAACCTACAATTACACGTCCAAACAGAATCAGGGAGTAAGCCCAGGATGAGCTGCCACTGCCCATTGCTTCCCTGGTTGTAAGTTTGGACAGCAAAGAGGGATCGTCCAGTCAGTTAGTACCCTGTCCCGGGTTTTGGCACCAAATGTTGGGATCCATGGGAGTCTGAAAAGACCAGAGTAACAGGCTTATTAAAAGGAAGAAAGGAACCCTGCCGGGCACTTCTCCAGGGAGAAGGGCACCGGTTACAGACTAGGGGTGAATTTTATAGCATTTGGGAGAGCCTGAGGGAGTACTGAGTCAAAAGTTCTGGTATGTTCCCTTTTACAGTTTTAGGATTTCAGCTTTCTGGAATGCTCCTCCTTGGGCGCTTGATCAGCTTTCTGGAACTTTTCTGCCTCAGGGGTGATTGTCCAGTAAGTAAGGATGAGGTCAGGCAGCCAAGTAGGACAACAAAAGGGCAGTTGGAAGTTCTGGTAAATTTATATATCTATTACCAACCATCTCTCCAGTACAGCTCACCCAGCACAGTGCTCTGTCATGTTACCCCATTCTCTGTGCTGTATTTCTGTTCTTGTTGTCAGTGTGGGCTTCAGAACGGGGGATGTGCAATCTCTCTAGATGGGCCCTCCATGTGCTTTACTGTCCTGTTGTTGCCATCTTACAGTTCTGAATCATAATGTTTTACCATGGAGACCCACGTTTTTATTTTGCACCACAAGTTAGGCACCACTCCTGCTTAGAGTTTGTTGTCTCTCTGCTCTTAGAGACACACCCCAGGACAGCAGGGATGTTACCTCTTTGGTTCAGTATTGTGTTGTCAGCACTTAGAAAGCTATAGAGAATATGGAAGGTGCTCAATAAATGTAGGGAATCACCCACCTAAACTTGAACCCTCTATGACTTGGATTGGGAACTTTAGTTAAAAGCCCTGAGTGAATGTCTCTTGGATGCAAACACCAAGAAACTGTGTGAGTGAGTGACCTTTGTACAAACACAAAGGAATGCATGTGAATGGGCTTTAGAAAATTAGCCTAGAGGTCCTAGATTGCCCCTTCCTT
This sequence comes from Saccopteryx leptura, assembly GCF_036850995.1. NCBI lineage: Eukaryota > Metazoa > Chordata > Mammalia > Chiroptera > Emballonuridae > Saccopteryx > Saccopteryx leptura. Next base: position 71,993,595 of record NC_089512.1, read on the forward strand.
TGTGCTTGTTAATTAGCAAAAGAAAAGAATATATTGACCCAAATTAGCCCTTTCTTTATGTCAGCAAAACAGCCATTAGTCATTTTTCCCCCTTGTCACCTGATCTCCTTTCCCTGTAATCCTGTTACCTCAGTTCTGCTTCTGATAATAAAAGCTGAGTAAGAAGGAAATTCAGGAGGTCTTCTTTGCCTCCCTTGGCAGGCCTTCCCCTCTTCCTCTTGACATCAGCTTGTGTCTTGAATAGGTTTTATCCACACGACACTGGTAGCTCCCAGCGGGCTGGAGTACTACAAATAAATATTTAGTAAGTTAAACGTAGGATTATCATATGACCCAGCAATTTCACTTCCAGGTATATTCCCCAAAGAATTGAAAACATATATTCAAACAAATACTTGGATGCAAATGTGATAGCAGCATTATTCACAATAACCAAAAGGCAGAAACAACCTAAATGTCCATCAACTGAGGAATGAATAAACAAAATGTGCTATATCAGGTAACCGGATTATTCAGCTATGGAAAAGAAGGAAGTACTGACATATGAAACATGAATGAACATTTTTCTTAGCAAGATATTATGCTAAATTTAAAAAGCAGGACATGAAAGGTCACATATTGTATGATTCCATTGCTATGAGGTACCCAGAGTAGGTAAATCTATAGAGACAGGAAGCAGATTGCTGGTTGCCAGGAGGAACGTGGGGAGGGGAGGAGATGGCAAGCAGCTGCTTACTGTTTCTGATGCAAACGGTTGCAATGGGTCGAGATGGCAGGTGCACAACACTCTGCACCAAATGCTGCTGCATTGTTCACTTTAAATGGTTGATGTTATGTTTTAAAATAATTATTTTTATGTTATGTGACTTTTACCTCAATTTTAAAAAAATAAATATTTGTTGAATAAATACTTACTTAGAACTTGTTTCCGAAGCCTTCCCACGGAGAGGTGCAGAGCACTGTGCACCAGCCCAGGGCCTCGGCAACTCAGTCCAAAGTGTTTGAGTCTGCACGAAGCTGGAGCTCGTTCAACCATAATCAGGAAAAACATTTCAAATGTTTGCTCCCATCGAGATGACAAAGGACACTGTTATCATCATAATGCCGACCCTAGGACTAACCTTTTTTATTGTTTTGTTTATTGGTCTTATGCTGTTTTACAATACAATTTGAGATTATTTTAGATGCATATGCAGTTATAAAAAATTGTACAGAAAGATCCTGTGTCCCCTTCACCCAGTGATCACAATGGTCTCATCTTGAAAAACTATAGAAAAATATTGCGACCAGGATCTCAGCACTGATACCATCCATCTATCTCATTCAAATTCCAGCAGTTCTATGTGTACATGTGTGTGTGTGTGTCCTGTTTGTACAATGAAGTGTAACAGCAGTTCCTTTTAGAATTATGGTCTGGTGACCAGTAAGAAACCTCAGAGACTGTGGCACCACCAGAGTAGCCACAAGTAAATGGCCCCAAGTACAAGTTAAAAGAAACAGCATTTCTAAAGTAGTGAGGGTCACTCAGCAGCCTGGAACCTATTAGTTAACCACACCTTTTCCATTCACTTGATCCTTCCAGTGTTGAGATTCACAGGTTGGCTGCCACACGTTCTGTTGAATTCAACACACCGAAGGATGCAATACAGTAAGACATTTTCTGTCATTTAAGAACATGGGAAACTTGAAATTTGGCAAACATTGAGTAGTAGCATTTCAAGGTGCCAGAAAGACTGTATTTACTTACAAAGAACACTTGCTAGTTCAGCCTGCTAATAAGTTTGACTTAGAACTGGAACCTCAGATAAAGAAACAAACACAAGGACGTGTTTCAATGTTTACTGTGGGGTCCATCCTATGTGTTAAATAAACTCGTTTGAAGGTTCTAGAGACTGCATTCATTGAAGGATTAGGCATCTCTTATCTATTCAGCATCCATCCCACCATCTTCTGCTAATAGCATGTAGTATTAGTCTAGTTGCTTCAGTGGTATTATTCACAACCCCCCTAACTCATGGCTCACAGAATGACACATGACTCAGTTAAGACATTCCATTCTCCTGGATGCAATGATTGGTTCAGAAAACACACCTATTCAAAAGTACTCAGAGAAACGTAATCGCTGATCTTTAGCTAGAATGGTTAGGACAAAGATCTTTAATCTTTGTTGGATTTGAAAGCATCGGTGAACCCCAGCAGAGACAGCATGCTATCAATGAAGCTAACATATCTGAAAGTACTCAGAGAGATGTAACCCCTGATCTTTGGCTAGAATGATTAGGACAAAGGTCTCTACTGCTGTATTTGAAAGCATCAGTGAACACCAGCAGAGACAGCATGCTATCAATGAAGCCAACATGGAACAAAGCAGACCTAACTAACAACCTGCCTGCTTGAAAAGAGACAGATGAAGTCACTGATGCTAAACCCATGTCATCAAACCAAAACTTAATCCCTAACTTCATTGCAATTTTGCCTGAAACCATTTGTTCTTGGCTAGAAACTTCCTTTTTCCGCCCTCTTTTATCTTGTATAGGTCTTTGGAACTCTTTCCTATTGGTCAGACAGATGCTGCCTGTTTCATGGGTTGTTGAATGAGCCAATTAGATCTTTAAATTTACCCAGCTGAATTTTGTTTCTTAACAGCTTCTAGAACCAGCTATGCCTGGAGCTCTAAACTTCTGTTACATGAAGCAACAAGATAATAAATTATCTTTTGGTGTGTGCTTAAATAAACATGAATTGATTTGAGGGGAGGTCCACACTCAGTGAGAAGGATCAGTGGAAAATAACATTTATTAGGTTCAGCTTGGGGCCATAAATCCCTAAATTAATTTAATATTTGTCCTCTCATTATTCACCAATTCCCTTATCTTCTCATCTGTCTGCATTACTGCCTGCAATAATTTGCCTGACCCATGGCTTTGGTGCTTAATGTAAAAGAAGTACTCAAGTAGAGTAAATGAACGGCACTGTGAGTACATTAATGCTTCTGACCCTACTGTTGTCTTTTAAATGGATTATGCAAGTGTAGCATAGCAGCTGACCATCTGCACTGCCTGCTTAAGTTCTGTAATGAAACAGTCGAGGCCCTTATTGTTTATTTATGTGATGCAAGCAGCCTCTCTCTAAATCCTAATTCAATCTTCAGTCACTGTTTTTGTAGCCTAGGAGCTCAAATGACTGCAAAAGAAATGTTTGTGGTTTCTGGTGGTGCTGTTAAAAGAAAATTGTTCCGAAAGAAATTCTTATCTCCTGATGGGGGGGGAGCTAAATTACTATAAATTATGGAAAAGAAAATTATGAATGTGTCTTTTTTTTTATTGGAGGCATTGTTTTATCACAATTGTCAAGTTGAGCATACACTTATTTTGAAAAGCTTTTTACAGCTTTGAATTAAGCACAAATGGAGAAATAAAAGGCTGCGTAATTACAGGAACTAGTGGAGCTCTGCTTTGCAAGGCAAAGGCAGGGTTTTATTGTTACTCTTTTATTCACAAATGGCACCAGCAAGGGTGTGGCAAAGATGGAAAAAAAAGAGAGAGAGAGAAAGAAAAGCAACAGCAAAATTCACTTAAGAGAAACAACCAACAGGCTCACCAGAGACCTGGAAGGAGAACACTAAGAATCTTGAAAGAAAATTCCGAGACCTTCAGAATTTTATTCCCCTGGGGCAGAGAAAAAGGTAAAAGGGACAGGGAAGGGGTGGCAGTGGCAGATTCTAATTTATTTCAACTGAATAAGCACAATCAGTCAATCCATCAATATTGATGTAAACTTTGATGTTAAAAAATTGTATAAAGCTGGCTGTTTCCCTTTTCTATCACAGGTGGTTTTAATGGACTCAGCTCCTACTTAGTCACTGCTCACAAGTCACCCAGAGGATGTGTTCACGAGGCCAGCAGAGGGAGCACAAGATTAGCCGGTAGGTTCCAAGCTTTGCCAAGGCAACCATGTTCCCCATTCAGAACCTCTCAGCCTAGCTTTTGCAGGTGAAGCTCTTTCCCCATGCTTTCCTCCCTACCCACCTTCCTTTATCTCCCTCTTTTTCCCTAGCCCCCCCCCCAGTAGCCATGCTCCCCAAACCCAAATAGTTGGATTAGTCCACGTTTTCACAAAGAATTCACAGGTAAACATTCTGTTGGTAGATTCTATGATGATGGGAAGGAAAGTCCCCAGTGTGGGTTGAACATTAAAAATTAGGTCAAGGCCCTGGCCAGTTTGCTCAGTGGACAGAGCATCGGCCCGGCATGCGGGTGTCCGGGTTCAATTCTCTGTCAGGGGACACATGAGAAGCAACCATCTGCTTCTCTTCCCATTCCTCGCCCCCTTCTCTCTCTCTTCCCTTCTTGCAGCCAGTAGCTCGATTAGTTCAAGTGTCAGCCCTGGGTGCTGAGGACAGCTTGGTTAATTTGAGAATTGACCCCAAATGGGGGTTGCCACGTGGATCCCAGTGAGGGCACATGCGGGAGTTTGTCTTTCTATCTCCCTCTTCTCACTTAAAAAAAAAAAAGCCTTTGATCTAATGTTAAATTAAGATAACAGGTTACAAAATTGGTAATGGTAGTCTCACAAGTGTATAAAGATTTCTTTTTAAAGATTTTATTTATTGATTTTAGAGAAAGAAAAGAGAGAGAGAGAAAGGTGGGAGAATGAGGAGCAGGAAGCATCAACTCATAATTGCTTTCCATATATGCCTTGATTGGGCAAACCTGGGGTTTTGAACTGGCAACCTCAGCATTCTAGGTCCACAATTTATCCACTGCACCCCCCACAGGTCTGGTAGATAAAAAAAGATAGAAATCTGTCAGATTAAGAGTGGTTGAGGTGTGGAATTTCAAGAACTTTTTTCTTGCTTCATTATGTATTCCTAAATTTATATATATACTGTATTCATTGAATGTATACAGCTTTGATAATCACAGGGCAAAATAAAAAATTATAAATGTTTGTGTATAATTCATGTATTCTTATGCAATAGTCTCTGCTTGATGACACCATAGGGAAGTTCATGTGGCCAATTTGAGGAGCATCACAGAAGAAAAAAAAGAAAACAAATTCATATTGAGTCCTATGTGCTAAGGACTGTATTAGAAGCTGAGGAATAAAAAGGTAAATGAGATACACTCTGTGACCTCCGGAAACATATAGTCATCTCTATAATCTTATTTCTATGTCACAGTGGCTCTATGAAGTAGACAGTACAGTCATGCACCACTTAACAGTGGGGCTACGTTCCGAAAAATGCATCCTTGTGTGATTTTTTTCCCATGTGAACAGCTTAGGGTCCACTTACAAAAACCTAAATGGTGTAGCCTATTCCTATAATTGGATGGGTAACACTTTTGTACAATTGGCAGTGCAGGTTTGTTTACACCAGCATTGCTACAAACATGTGAGTAATGCATCACACTGTGGCCACAGTGTCATCAGGTGATAATAATGTTTCAGCTCTATTATAATCGTATGGAACCCCAGTTGTATATGTGGTTCCTCACTGACCAATGAGTCCTTATGTGGTGCTGACTATAGTAGCCTCATTTTGACAGATAGGTTCCTATAGGTAAGGGCCATTTAACTACTGCATGACTGACTAAGTAGCCCAGCCTGGATTTTCAACTCCTAAGACTTTACTCCTTCATAAATTTTAGTCATCTTAACAGTTATAATTTTTGCCATCACACAGCTTATAACTATTACCTGAATTATTTAATATTTTTCTTTATATAAATTTATTTATTTTTTATTTTAGGTGAGAGAAGGAGAGATAGTGAGGCACATTCCTACATATGCCCTGACTGAGATCCACCCAGAAATTCCATTTGGGGATGATGCTCGAGTACTGAGCTATTTTTAGCACCTGAGGCTAATGCAGTCCAACAAAGTTATCCTCAGCATGCAATGCCATGCTCAAACCAATCAAACCACTGGCTGCAGGAGAGGAAAAGGGAGAGAAGGCAGGGAAGAATGGGGAGAGAAGCAGATGGTCACCTCTCCTGTGTGTCTGGACCATGAATTGAACCCGAGAATTAAATCCAGGATATCCATATGCTGGGCTGATCTTCCATCCACTGAGAAACTGGCCAGGACTTCAATCTATTTTTAACTAAAGTTTATCTTAAAAGAAGGCTTATACAACTAATGTTAAATATAAAACAAAATGAATAAATAACAGATAAACATTAAATAAGCACAATAAAAACAAAAAGGTATATACTGATCTTTCTGGGGAGACTTTGAAACTCTCTCTTTGTTATGAAATGTAGAGAGCAGGCCCTGGCCAGTTGGCTCAGTGGTAGAGCATCAGCCCAGCATGTGGATGTTCTGTGTTTGATTCCTGGTCAGTGTACATAGGAGAAGTGACCACCTGTTTCTCCACCTCTCTCCCTCCTTTCTCTCTCTCTCTCTCTCTCTTTCTTTCTCTCTCTCTTTCTCTGTTCCTCTCCCACAGCCATGGCTCTATTGTTTCAAGCGCATCTGCCCAGGCACTGAGAATGACTCCGTGGAGCCTCTGCCTCAGGAGCTAAAAATAGCTGGGTTGCGAGCATGGCCCCAGATGGCAGAGCATAGGACCCAGAAGGGGTTGCCAGGTGGATCCCGGTCAAGGCGTATGCAGGAATATGCCTCTGGATCTCCCCTACTCTCAATTAAAAAAAAAAAAAGGAAAAGAAAAGAAAGAGGGAGCAAGTATGAGAGAGCTGTCAAAGACACATTACCTCTTCAGTGAAACTTTCTCCTTGAAATAATCAGAAGGTCTGAACAAGTACTGAAAAGGAGTAGCTTTGTATACAATTTAATGCATACCTTAATCAATGCCAACCATAGCTTTGAAAAATATAGTATTTGATGCAAAGCCAAGAAAAATTTCCCAGCCACAGCAGAACAAAAAAACCTAACAGTTAGAAAGACAAGACTGAGGTAAAACACTATGTAAATCAAATTTCACTACCATGAATGTCAAGATTATAGGAGTATCTATTTTTTTGCATAACAAGTAAATACTTTGAAATATCAACATGAACTGGAACATGAAACTAAAAGCAAGTTTTTAAAGAATAAAAATGTATTTCTCATGTTTGAGAAGGCATTCCATGAGAAGACAGTATGCTAAGATAGAACATCAATTTAGGTACCAAACAGAGGTGTCTTCAAATCTACACAGCAATTTATGACATCTACACACTGAGTTCCTCTGAGCTTCCATGTTTTTTGTCTATAAGCCTGGGGAGAATGGTTTTCTATCATGCAGTACTCATTTGGTAGTATCTTTTTTTTTAATTTAGTAAGAGGAGGGGGGTCAGAGATAGACTCTTGCATGTGCCCAAATCAGGATCCACCCAGTAAGCCCACTAGTAGGTGTTGCTCTGCCCATCTGGGGCCCTTGCTCCATTGCAACTGGAGCCATTTTTTAGCACCTGAGGCGGAGGCCATGAAGCCATCCTCAGCACCTGAGGCCAACTTGCTCCAATCAAGCCATGGCTGCAAGAGGGGAGGAGAAGAGAGAGAGAGAGAGAGAGAGAGAGAGAGAGAGAAGTGAGGAGGGAGGGGTAGAGAAGCAGATGTGTGCTTCTCCTGTGTGCCCTGACCAGGAATCGAACCTGGGATATCCACACTGCTGACACTCTATCACTGAGCCAACCAGACAGGGCTGGTAATATTTTAGGTTAAAGGATAATTTTCCCAAAAAGGTAAACTCATGACTCTCATATAGATAAAAATGAATACCTGGTGAATATTTTATTTAACTTATCAGTGAAAATGAGGAAAATGTTGCAACTCATTCAAAGAAGCATTCAAAGAACAGAGACGTAGATAGACAGGAATGCTCAAGTAATTTGCAAATGGACAAGAAACTGTCCTCTTACACATTTGGGATAGGAAAATTCATTGACTACCCACAGGACAAACTTGCTTTGCATATCTATAAGCAAGAATTACAGCCCTCGCTGGTTGGCTCAGTGGTAGAGCATCGGCCTGGCATGCGGAAGTCCCGGGTTCGATTCCCGGCCAGGGCACACAGGAGAGGCGCCCATCTGATTCTCCACCCCTCACCCTCTCTTTCCTCTCTGTCTCTCTCTTCCCCTCCTGCAGCCGAGGCTCCATTGGAGCAAAAGATGGCCCGGGCCCTGGGGATGGCTCCTTGGCCTCTGCCCCAGGCGCTAGAGTGGCTCTGGTCGCGACAGAGTGATGCCCCGGGTTGGCAGAGCGTCGCCCCCTGGTGGGCGTGCCGGGTGGATCCCGGTCGGGCGCATGCAGGAGTCTGTCTGACTGCCTCCCCGTTTCCAGCTTCAGAAAAATACAAAAAAAAAAAAGAATTACTTATGTTATTATAGTTTTCTTTTTTCTGTATTTTCCTGAAGTGAGAAGCAAGGAGGCAGAGATACAGTCTCCCACATATGCCCAACCACGATCTACCCAGCATGCCCACTAGAGGGGGATGCTCTGCTCATCTGGACCATTGCTCCATTGCAACCAGAGCCATTCTAGCACCTGAGGCCAAGGCTATGGAGCCATCCTCAGCGCCTGGACCAACTTGCTCCCATGGAGCCTTGGCGGCAGGAGGGGAAGAGAGAGACAGAGAGCAAGGAGAGGGGGAGGGGTGGAGAAGCAGATGGTCACTTCTTCTGTGTGCCTTGGCTGGGAATTGAACCCGGGACTTCCACACACCACACCAATGCTCTACCACTGAGCCAGCCAGCCAGGGCCTATAGTTTTCTTATCAACTTCTGAACTATTTTGGTCAATATGGAAATTTATAGGTTTTACACTATAAATTACCAAATGACTACTGCATGATAGAAAACCATTCATCTTCTCCCAGGCCTAAAGATGAAAACATGGAATCTCAGTGCATAGATGTCACAAATTGCTATGTAGATTTGAATATACCTCTGTTTGACTCCTAAATTGATGTTCTTTCTATCTCAGTGAACTGTCTGTTCATAGAATGCCTTCTCAAACATGAGAAAAGCATTTTTATTCTTTTCAAAATTGCTTTTAGTTGCCTGACCAGATGATGGCACAGTGGATAGAGTGTCAGCCTGGGACTCAGACAGTGGATAGAGTGTCAGGTTGGGATGCAGAGCACCCAGGGTTGAAACCCCAAGGTTGCCGGCCTGAACATGGGATCACAGTCATGATCCCATGGTCTCTGGCTTGAGCCTGAATGTCACTGACTTGAAGCCCAAGGTCGCTAGTTTGAGCAAGGGGTTACTTGCTCTGCTGTAGCTTCCCTGTCAAGGCACATATGAGAAAGCAGTCAATGAACAACTAAGGTGCCGTGATGAGGAACTGATGCTTCTCATCTCTCTCCCTTCCTGTCTGTCTGTCCCTGTCTGTCCCTCTCTCTGTCTCTGTCTCTCTTGCAAAAATTGCTTTTAGCTTCATGTTCCAGTTCATGTTAATTTTTATCTCAACAGACTTGTAAAATAGCTTAATGAAAGACAAAGATGAGTATTCCTGTGAAATTACATGATCCCCAGAGGCCTGGATGCACTGAAAGAATGTCCACTCGTCCCTTTTGTTTGTCCCAAAGTCTTTGTTTTTTTTTACACTATATAAAACCTGATCTACAGAAGTTAATGCCATTTCTGAAAATAGAAGATTAAAATACAAAATAAATCAAGCAGAAAAAAAATGTTCTCCTTTAAAATATCACCAATATTGATGATTTGTATTATCATCTTACTAATGAAAAAGATGGGACAGGAAAGGCTAAATTCTAAAGTTTTAAGACTCCATCATGTAGCAAATTGCAATGTTTATTTCTATTTTACTAAAGTTAAATTACAAAAGGTCAGAAGTAAATTGAAAATCAACCTGTCGTCAAAATAAGTAATTTCTGAAATTAAAATGTAAGTTAAGGGAAAAAAATGAGTCGCTAGCAGGCAACAAAATTAAACTAATTTTCAGTAAAATTTGAATTTTATTATCCCAGGTTTTCCTTATTTAAGAAATACTGACAAAGACACTGTCAAAAATGAAAGATGAGAAAAGCTCTAACTCAGTGTCACTTTCTTCCAAGTGATCTACATAATGATTTTTAACTTCTTTGCAAGTTCTTAGTGTTATTTTATAAGGTAATTCGAGTTACATTTTCTAAGCAAATAAGGTAGCTTGTGAGTGTTTGGAAGTTGTTTTTTAAATTTCATTAATTTTTTTTATTGATTATGTTTTTTAGAGAGAGGAGAGAGAGAGAGAGAGAAAGGGGAGCAAGGGAGGAGCTGGAAGCATCAACTCATCATAGTTGCTTCTTGTATGTGCCTTGACCGGGCAAGCCCAGGGATTAGAACGGGGAGCTCAGCATTCCAGATCGACTCTTTATCCACTTTGTCACCACTGGTCAGGCTAAATTTTATTAATTTCTTAATTTCATCTTGCATTAAGATTTCCAATGAAGCTTTGTAATTCTAACATGTCAGCCCTGACCCTAAATAGGCTGGTTCTCATTGTCCATGTGGGGCAGTTCAAGGACAGACAACTCAGTGATCCTCTTGGCTATATAAACCACCCAAGCCCTCCAATAAACTTAGCAAACAAAGCAAAGGAACCCACATGACATTTCTTTCTATTCACAGAAACTTCGACTTTTATGTTCAGTAATTAGTGGCACTGTTTAACCAGGAATGACATTAAAAATGAGGCAGTTATTATTTACTGTAACTGTGTAATAAAGTGCTAAAGGTGATCACAACAGGATATCTGTATGTAAATGGAATGAGATAAGGAGACAAAGTTAAGCTAGTGATTCCCGTTTTGTTTTCCAGCTGGTAGGAAGTCTGCTAACATAGACTTCTAAGTAGCCATCAGCACAAATGGTCATTTTCATGTTCTAGCCCTTCTTTCCCTTCTATTGAGGGTGACAGAAGCAAACATTAGAATATCACAATTCTAATGGAGTACCCACAATGTGTACTATTTTACTGGCATCTGCTCCTGGTCACACTACATTTACACATGTTCATTCCCATCTTATAGAAAGGGGGAGCTCGTTTCTAGGAGTGATCTGGACACAGTAACTGTGAGCCTGTGCTGATGGCTGTTTGGGGAGCACGGGTGTCTTCGAGGCTGCACTCTGACCACCTTTCTAGGTGTCTTGCTTTGTCACAGATTCCTCTATGACATCCTCATTGATTTTAACCCTTTGTCTTTGCATTATTGAAAAAGGCAGACTTTGGAGAACGACTCATTCCTCTTCCTGGGTTTACAGATGAACGACATGGGAAGTTAGAGGGGTTTAGGTCGCATAGGAGGTTAGATTACTTGAATTTGAATTTGGTTCAGTTCCTAAGCCAGTATTCTTTCTTCCTTGTAGATTGCCTCCTCACTGAAAAATAAATTTGTATTCTTTTTAAAATTGATTTTACATGTTTATTATAAAAAATAATACAAATGATGCAGGAAAATACAAAATAAGAAATTAAGAATTCTCAAATTCCCACCATACAGTGATTAATACTTAGAAGTATTACTTTCCAGTGTTTTTATGCAGCTTACAGAATTGGAATCATCAAGTAATTATATTATTTTATATCTTTTTAATTTTTATTCAACATGATATTAATATTACTTTCTTATTAAATATTTTAACAGCATGGTTGCCAATTAATGTAAATAATTCTTCATATGAATGTACCAGTTTGTTTAAACCACTCAAGTAATATTTTAAAACAATCTTGGTTATCAAAATCTTTCATGCTAGATGTTTATTCCTTAAGTAGAATTATTATACGAACAAAGTATGGAATCAGGAATTCAGGACATAGGGCTTTATTGTCAGCGGTTGCAAATGGCACAGGATAAACAGAAGGGACTCCCTAGACAGAGGAGATAATTACCAAAAAAAGTTATATGTAATAAAGACATTAATATGTCTGAGGTTTCTTATCATTAAAAAGAAAAAATTTCTACTTAAGCAGTGTTTACACATTACCCGACATCCAGACAAAGAAAAAAAAGCCATAGCATCTGGACACGGCCAGTTGCAAAGTGCTGAGTTGTCTCTGTCAACGTCGGAGACCACTAGGCTCAAAGAGTACTTTGTCTTTAAAGTAAAAGTGGAGCCTGACCAGTGGTGGTACAGTGGATAGAGCCTTGACCTGGAACACTGAGGTCACCAGTTCGGAACCCTGTGCTTGCCCATGCTAGCCAAGGTTAAGTCACATATGAGAAGCTATCAATGAACAACTGGAGTGAAGCAACTATGATCATGTTCCTTCTCTCTCTAAAACCAATTTTAAAAATCTTTAAAACTTGGCCTGGTGTGTGGAAGTCTCAAGTTCAATTCCTAGTCAGGGCACACAAGAGAAGCGACCATCTGCTTCTCCACGCTTCCCCCTCCTCCTCCTTCTCTCTCTCTCTCTCCCCCTGTCTCTCTCTCTTTCCCTCCTGCAGCCATGGTTTGAATGGTTCAAGTCAGTTGGCCCTGGACGCTGAGAATGGCTCCATGGCTTCATCTCAGATGCTGAAATAACTCAGTTGCTGAGCAACAGAGCAGCAGCCCCAGATGGGCACAGCATCGCCCTGTCAGGGGCTTGCTGGGTGGACCCCGATCGGGCGCATGCGGGAGTCTGTGTCTGCCTCCCTGCCTCTCACTTAACTAAAAAAAAATCTTTAAAAAAATAAATAAATAAAATGAGAACACAGTAAAAGAAGAAAACAGTCTGACAACACTGCTCCCTAAAAGTGATATGCAGTGAACGATGTTTCAAACACTTCTCTATGAAGCATCAAACATCACTGGTAAATGTAGCACGAGGCAGCATGTGACAGATACGTGAGACCCATGGCGTGCTGACACTTTTCCACCCTCCTCCTTGTTGATTCTTGGGAAAGTGGACTTGAACTCCCCTGCTGCTTCAGGTCCAGCCAGGATTTGGAGGAGCCACAGCTGCCAACTGGCACAAAGGTGTCTGTGTCTGTGGCACCCATCAGACAAAGGACAACTTACTGTGGTATCAACACACTGGGAGAAAAGAACGGGCTGCAACTTCTCGGCACGGTTTCAAGAAAATGTAAATCTGGTGACAGCCGAACCCTTACTGTGGCCAGCAAAACTTCTAGATGTAAAAAATCACATTTCTCCGTAACAAGTGACTTACCTTCCGCGAGCACCTGAGAGCCATGCTGAGGCTGTGTGGGAATCAGACATGGTCCACAGACAGCATTCCGCCCAACGCCACAGACAGCCTCTGGAAGCCAAAACATCGAGTTCTCACAGTGCATCTGCTTTAACAAAGCCTAAATTCTTCAGACTGGCTTACAGGATATATAGAATTTCTCCCTTTGTTATAAATGGCCCTCATCTGCCTTATTTCCCTGAAATATTTTCTCTGGCATTAGGCTTTGCCTAATATTCCATATTGTCAAGGAACAATGTCAACTTTTGCTCTGTGTGTGAGGGAGAGGAGAGAGGAGAAAGTGAGAAAGAAAGTGAGAAAAAAGCATTAGAATGAGAAAAGGCCCCATCACAATTTTGAGAGAATGTTTAAAAGAATAAGAATGATTTGCCCTGGCCAGGTGGATAAAGAATCGTCCCGCACTCCAAGGTGGTGGGTTCCCTGAACAGGGTACATATAAGAAATAAGCAATGAGGGCACAACTAAATGGAACAACTAAGTGGAACAACAATTTGATGCTTTTCTCACTTTCTCTCTCCCCTTCTTCCTCCTTCCCTCTCCCCCATCCCTCAAATCAATAGAAAAGATTTTAGAAAGGAAGAAAAATAAGGATGATTTATTCCACATCATGAAAGCTGGATTTTATGGAAGAACTGGGTACACATGATTACACTGCTTCCTTGTGCCAGATTAGATTAAAAGCAACAAAAGATCGATGAAATTGCTATTGATCTTGGCAAGGTTGCCTGTTTCGTCACTCAGAATTCAGCGGCAATGTCACTTCCCAGGAGCCCTGCCTCTGACTTCTAGGTCCAATGTTGAATCTGAGTGACTTTAACCACTCCCCTCAGTTTACTACTTTGCACAGCTCTGTGGCTAATTGGCATTTTTTGCAAGTGGGTATGTATGTGCGTGTGTATGTGAGTGGGCGTGTGTATGTGTGCGTGTGAGTGTGTGAGCGTGTGTGTGTGTGTGTGTGTGTGTGAGCGTGTATGTAAGTAAGTGGGTATGTGCTTGCTTTCTTCTTTTCTGTTTGCCTCCATTACAATGACAACTTCCAGAGAGCATGGTTCTCACCAGTCCCACGCAGCAGGTAGTGCTAGCAGCTTACTCAAGGAAGCCTTTACCTGGGCTTTCTTTCCAGTGCTGTTTCTACAAGCAAGTAGCCCACTAAAGAAAACAAACTAATCACAAAAATGCTACATTTCTTAGCTCCCTTACTGCTAGGTGCTCAAGAGATGGGCAAGAAGATACAAGCAGGAATTGCTGGGGGAAATATAAGAAGATAGAAGCAGGAAAGCAGATCATAGGGTGAGAAATCCTCTGGGACACGCGTTTTCCCTCGCTGCCTGGAACGCAGGCGCTGCTGGAGTGGCAGCAGCAAGCCTGGGACCAGGAGAGCAGGCAGAGCAGACAGGGTCCCTGCAGGCCCCTTGGAGGCACTGTATGTGCACAGGACTGCCTCCGTCCAGACTTCTAACTACATGAGAAAAATAAAACCCTTACTTCTTTAAAGCCATTACTTTTGGTCATTTGCTGCCAAAAGTCACTCTTAGCCAATATAGAGCAGTATTCCTAGTGCTTTGAATAGTTCCTGGCACATGGTGGACGCTCCAGTTCTACGGGAGAGGAGGGGAGCTCTTTGAGGTTCCGTAGCACATGGTGGTGCTTGTTGATACCAATCATGTTTTTCATCTCTAACAATTATAAATTAATTGACAATAACACAGGAGAAAAATAGAAAGGTTTATTTTAAACATGAGCTTTTGTTCATTCATTTAATATTTTTTGAACTGCTACTATGTGCTAGACACCATGCTAGGTAGTGGAGATGAAGCAGCACACATACAGACCAAAATTCCTGAGCTCGTGGTGCCGCTCTACAGCGGGGAAGAAAGGCAGTAAATAAGATATCTGTGTGTATTAGGACTTGAAGGGCGTGGTTCAAGAAGATGGTCAGGAAAAGACTTTCTGGGGAGTCCTCTGAGCACAGACCTGCGAGGGTGATGTGCGAATATCAGAGGGAACAGGATTCTAGGCAGAGGCAAGAGAGATGTAGTAGACACTTTCATGGTCTCGCCCATAGGCTTCAGGTTACCATTTTAATGACAGCCTGAAGTCAAGATTGTCAGCACCCACATCCTTTTTGCCAGAGGGCTTTCTCTGGCGCTGGTGCCTGCTTTGCCAACACACACATGCACACACATGCACGCACACACGCACACTGGACTTTCTGGAGGGCTGCCACCAAGGGGCCTATTGCATACTGGCTCTCAAACCTGGCTCAGCCTCCCACAGTAGAAGCTGGCATGTAGCACAGCCTGATTAGCAGCCTTCCCCATCCCACCACCCTTTCCAATGTCCTAGGGGCATTTCCCTCACTTTCCAAAGAAACAATTTAGACTCAAATCCTTGTCTCCAAGTCTGTCCTTGGCAGGACAAACTGAGAAAGTCCCAAAATTTGGGCATGTAAGGAGGCCAGATTAATGTAGCCAAGGTGTGTGTGTGGGGGGGGGGGGGGGGGGGGTGAGAGAGGAAGTCAGAGAGTAACAAAGTCACAGGGCACAAGGCCTGCAGGATGCTCAGACTGAAAACCAAGTGGGATGGGAAGCTATTGTAAGTTTGCAGGGACATGGTCTGACCTATGATTTAAATGCTCACTCTAGCTGCTATGCTGAGAACAGTTTGTAAAGGGTGGGTAATGTTTTAAGCAGGAAGACTCCTAAGAAAATTATTACAGCTAATCCAGGTCATAGATGACGAGAGCTTGCACCAGAGTGGTGGCTTTATGGCTGGGGAAGCGAGAGAGAACACTGCCTGGACATGAAGCCAAAACGGGCTTCCTGTCCCTCTTCACCTCAGAGGAGTTTGTCTTCCAGGAAGAGCCACTGGATCACTGAGTTCCCTTCTGTAAGGTACATCAAACACCAGGTGAATTCAATATGTATTGTTCCAACACTGGTCAAAGGCCGTTGAAGCTACCATTTTGAACAGAAATGACCAAGCCGAACAGATGAACTAGGGAAGAGCTACAACACTGTGAGCCAACAGGAAGGCACACACGTGCGTACCGAAACTCACGTACTAAAAATGTTCATAGAACCTTATTTTTCAGAGCCTCAAACTGGAAACCTGATATTTCCATCAGTGGTGGAATGGATAAATTTTAGCATGTGCATATTATGGAATACACAGCAATGAGACTAAATAAACCATTATAAGCAATAACACATATAAATTTCATAGACATACTGTACACAAAAAGACCTCAGACACAAAGTAGAATTCCATTTATATGAATTCATCTATGCTCTTCTAAATCAAGAGACTTATTTCTTGGGTGGGGGGAAATAATAACTGGAGTTGAGCAAGAGAGGAGTACCCAGGGTTCTAGTAAATTCTATTTCTGGGGCTAAGTACTGCCTACCTGGGTGTGAACAATTTATGAAATGAAAATTCACTGAGGTGTGTGTGTGTGCGTGTGTGTGTGTGTGTGTGTGTGTGTGTGTGTGTATAATTAAAGATTTTATTTATTGATTTTATGGGGATGAAGGGAGAGAAGAGGTAGTTGCTTCACTCTAGCTATTTATTGGTTGCTTGTTGTATGTGCCCTGACCAGGCAAGCCCAGGGTTTGAACTAGCAGCCTCAGTGCTCCAGGTCAGCAACCTATCCAGTGCCCCACCACAGGCCAGGCACTGAGCTGCATATTTCGAGTTGTACACTTTTCTGTAAGTATAGGACATAGCAAAAAAGTTTAACATTCTGAAGCTCTAGAATATTTATACATGTACATACATGAGTATACATGTATAAATACAAAACTTGTCCTTTTTAATTAGGCAAAAAAAGTTACAGCTGGATTATGTCATTTATCACAAAATTTTGTCTATTAAAACTTTATGCCAAGCAAAACAATAAGCAGGTGACACACTCACTGCCTCTCGCATGCAGCTGCAATCGGAGATAACACGGAGCCCCAGCCGTACAGCTCAGTTGGTTGGAGCGTCATCCTGATATGCCAAGACTGATGGTTGGATTCCTGGTCAGGGCACTTAGAGAAACAACTTGATTTTTCTGTCTGTCTGTCTGTCTGTCTCTCTCTCTCTCCCTTCCTCTCTCTCTAAAATCAATGAATAAAAAATAATTTTTTAGCCCTGGCCAGTTTGCTCAGCAGTAGAGCGTTGGCCCAGAGTGTAGAAGTCCTGAGTTTGATTCCTGGCCAGGGCACACAGGAGAAGCACTCATCTGCTTCTCCACCCTTCCCTCTCTCTTTCCTCTCTATCTCTCTCTTCCCCTCCCATAGCCAAGGCTCCATTGGAGCGAAGTTTATCTGGGCACTGAGAATGGCTCCACAGCCTCCGCCTCAGGCACTAGAATGTCTCCAATTGCCCTGGAGCAACGCCCAGAGGGGCAGAGCATCGCCCCCTGGTGGGCCTGCTGGGTGGATCCTGGTCAGGTGAATGTGGGAGTCTATCTGACTGCCTCCCTGCTTCTAACTTCGGGGAAAAAAAAATAATAATAATAATTTTTTAGAGAAATAACATTGAGTTAGAATTTTTATTTTTTTTCAAGGTTAATTCACATTAAACCTGTCCTCACCCAAAACATACATCCACACTGTGAACTGAGGGGTGCTCCTCAGACAATGTGGGTGCAAACACTACAGGAGCACAGCAGAAGAAACCACCACTTCTACCTGGGAAAGTCTGGAAAGCATTCCCGTGACGTGTGGAGAGCAGCAGGACCCATAGTTCGGGAGATCCACCATTAGATGAGAGTGATGAGCTAGAGGAGGCCCATACTCTGGTAGGATTCTGTTATTCTGAACACCAGTAAAGTTGTCTGTTCTTATTTATGCTGTAATTTGCCAAACTTCTGGTCCTTTCCCCCCAGCTCTGTAACAGCCGTAGAGGCTGAGAAGACTGAAATCTTCTCTGGGAAAGCCCAGTCCTCTCTTCCTGCATGATACAGTAACTTGGCTTTATCTGCTCTTGCATGCATGGCAGCAAGAGTCAGTTTACATCTCTCCACACTGATTAGATCAGTTCATCCACTAGCTCAATACAATCAACAGACCTCCAGCTGCTTCAAAGGGGTCAGAAGGCTCACCCTGCCCAGCCCACGTTCTGTACCCACAAGATCAGGCGATACAATAAAATGTTGGTGTTTCATGTCCCTATGTTTCGGTGAATAATAACAATTTGATTCAAATGATGAATAACTGAAAGGAAGTACATTGAATGTGTAGATTTGGAGAAGGACTGAGAAATTTATTAGCCTCATGAGGATTGCAGAATAAGATAATAAAAACGAACCTTAAAGCAGTGTTTTTTAACCTTTTTATACTTGGGGACTGGTAAAAATAGGAGAATTATTTCAGGAACTATTAAGGCACAAATCACTCTGAGCATAAGCGAATTTGACTAAAATCATTGGGTCTATAATCTTCACATGAGAACTACAGGGACAAAACTTTTTTTTTTTTTTAGAGAAAGAGACAGAGATACACACATGGAAAGAGAAACGTCATCCATTGTTCCACTCATTCATGCCATCATCAGTTGACTCTTGTGTGTGACCTGACCAGGGATCAATTCCACACCTCGGCATGTTGGGACCATGCTTTAACCAACCGAGCTACCCAGCAAGGACCCCTTGGGACACACTTTTAACTTTAGAGTTTCATGATCCAGGGACTCAATACTTGGTCCTCTGTTCTTCTCTACTCACTCCTCTAGCGACTCATTTTTCCATTTCATGGCTTTAAACATCTATATGCCAGTAACTCCCAAATTATATGACTAGCCAGACATCTGTTTTGAAGTCCAACCTCACTTTTTTTTAAAGATTTA
The DNA here is from genome assembly GCF_036850995.1 of Saccopteryx leptura. Lineage (NCBI taxonomy): Eukaryota > Metazoa > Chordata > Mammalia > Chiroptera > Emballonuridae > Saccopteryx > Saccopteryx leptura. Next base: position 72,012,566 of record NC_089512.1, read on the forward strand.
AAAATTTTTTTTTATTGATTGATTGATTTTACAGAGAGAGGAAAGAAAAGAGAGGGAGAGAAACATTAATTTGTTGTTCCCCTTATTTATGCATTTATTGGTTAATTCTTGTATGTGCCATAACCGTGGATTCAACCTGCAACCTTGGCCTATTGGGACGATGCTCTAACCAACTGAGCTACCCAGCCAGGGCCCCAGGCTCACTTATTCAATTACTTCTTCAATTTCTTCTGTTGGATGTCTAATAGTAAAGTTAAAATTAGCAAGGCCACACACCCTGATCAGTTCCATATGCAGTCTTCCATATCTCAGCAAATGTCCACTTTCTCTAGCCAGTTGCTCTAGCCAAAAACCTTGGATTCATCTTTGGCTGCTCTCTTTACCGCACTTGCTATATCATATCCACCAGGAAATCCTCTTGGCTGTACCACCAAAATGTCTACATGGTCTGTTTTCTTTTATGTGATGGTCAATCAGGAGTGGCCACAAAAAGAGATACAGGAGAGGCTCAGACAAACAAGATTTAATATAGTCACAGGTCCTAGGAGTACAAGGACCTGTACAAGAACCTGTACAAAGACCTGTGTGGCATGACACACCACACAGGGCCCCGTGAGGGACACCAGGCTCTGGTCAGGAGGCTGAAGACAGTTAGGAGGGGAACATTTAGGCCAGAGCCTTTATTAGGATTTCTGCAGAACATGAAAGGCAGGGAAGGATAAACAGTCTGAATAATTTTTTCAGGATCTAATCTATAAAGGTGGACCCTAGTTGCCAGGTACCTGGTCTTGGGATCATTAAAGCAGAGGAATATTGCCCCCTGGGTGCAAGCACCAGCTAGGTGAAGAAGAAACATGGCTCTGGATGGTTAGTTTATATTAAAGGCATGCTGAGCCCTTTACTATCTCTAAGTATTAATTATCCCTAAAAGCAGTATCTCTCATGCCAAAAAGATTTTTTTTTTTTTTTTTTTTTTCTGAAGCCGGAAACCGGGAGAGACAGTCAGACAGACTCCCGCATGCGCCCGACCGGGATCCACCCGGCACGCCCACCAGGGGCGACGCTCTGCCCACCAGGGGGCGATGCTCTGCTGCGACCAGAGCCACTCTAGCGCCTGGGGCAGAGGCCAAGGAGCCATCCCCAGCGCCCGGGCCATCTTTGCTCCAATGGAGCCTTGGCTGCGGGAGGGGAAGAGAGAGACAGAGAGGAAGGAGGGGGTGGCGGTGGAGAAGCAAATGGGCGCTTCTCCTGTGTGCCCTGGCTGGGAATCGAACCCGGGTCCCCCGCATGCCAGGCCGACGCTCTACCACTGAGCCAACCGGCCAGGGCCCAAAAAAGATTTTTTTATAGATCTCAAAATATCATAGCCTACAGAAGGGAAAAATATAAACTATACAATCCAGAATCTAATCACTCTTAACACTTCTACTGACATACCCTGGTCCAAGTCATCATCATCTCTCTCCTGGATTAAGCCAACACTTAAAGCATGCAGCATGCATGCCCGCCTAAGTAAATGAGAATTGGGTAGGGCCCAACAGCACCATTTGCAGGAACTTCACACAGAGTGGCACCTATGACCCAAGTCATCTGCTGTGCATATTCAAGAATTTTGTCTGCAACACAGATTACCCACTCATTCAACAAATATATCACAAATGCCTATTTGATACCATGCATGCTTCCAAGCACTGTGGACACAAGAGTGAATAACGCAGGCTAGTTTCATGAAACTCAGGAAGATGCTCCCTCGTAAACTAGAGAGGGCAGTGACAAGCCTGGAATTGGCAGTGACCAGATTGATCCTTTGCCTTATTCAAATGTGACTCAAAATTAAATTTTCTTCTTAATTTAAAATATCCAAATGAATAAGAAAACACCTATACAGAGAATATAGGTTCTGGTACCAATCCAGTGTTGGGGTGAGGAGGTTGGTTTCTCACACCAAGCAATTCTCTGAAATACCAACTGGCGGGGGATCCTACAATGCAACTCAATTCTGACACCATCTGCCTGGAGATAGCATCAGGTGCCACAGGTTAAGAGCTCAGTCTCACAAGACTGTCCCTCAACTTTTAGATGTCAGTCACAAGCCCATGTTGTGCTTCTGACTGATCAGTTACAAACTGGGGGTGCCAACCACCCCTCCAACTCAGGATACTGATTACAAGTCCAGGTTACTACCTGTACTTCTAACCCACTGACTCTAAATCAGAGGTACCCAAGACACCTCCTAGAGTTTGATTAACTTGCTACAGTGGCACACAGAACTCAGAAAAACTTACTAGATAGCTGGTTTATTATAACAGGATATGATGAAGAATATATCTAGATGGAAGAGATGCTTAGGGCGAGTTATGCAGGAAAGGGTGTGGGGCTTTCCTGTTCTGTCCTGGTTTACTGGTCTCCTAGCATCTCCACATGTTTACCAACTTGAAAGCTCTCCAAACCCCATACTTTTGGGACTTATATGGAAGCTCATCATATAGACATAATCAATCATTAACTCCATTTTCAGCCCTTTTTCCTTCTCAAGAGAAGGGGTGAGCTAAAAATTCCAAGCTCCTCGTGATGGCTTGGACTTTCTGGTGACTGCCCTCACCCAGGAGCCACGCAGGAGCTCATCCGGAGTCTCTTCCCTGGAACGAGACACTCACTCCTTTCATCCAGAAAATTACAGGCTTTCGGGAGCTCTGTGCCAGGAACTAGGGTCAAAGACCAAATATTAAATTAAGAGATGTTCTTATCTTTTTTTTTTTTTTTTTTACAGGGACAGAGAGAGAGTCAGAGAGAGGGATAGATAGGGACAGACAGGAACAAAGAGAAATGAGAAGCATCAATCATCAGTTTTTTTGGACACCTTAGTTGTTCATTGATTGCTTTTTCATATGTGCCTTGACTGCGGGCCTTCAGCAGACCGAGTAACCCCTTGCTCAAGCCAGCGACCTTGGATCCAAGCTGGTGAGCTTTTTGCTCAAGCCAGATGAGCCTGCGCTCAAACTGGCAACCTTGGGGTCTCGAACCTGGGTCCTCTGCATCCCAGTCTGACGCTCCATCCACTGTGCCACCACCTGGTCAGGCTAGTGTTCTTATCAATTAGGAAATTACAAGGGTTTTAGGGTATCTATGCCAGGAACTGGGGGCACAGACCAATACATATATTCTGTTACATCACATATATATGTATGTGTGTGTGGGAGTATATGTGTGTGTATATATCTCATACATATGTGTGTATTTGCATATATGCATGTATATGTATATGTATATAAGTGTTTGTATATGTGTATAACTATATATAAACATTTCCCTGGTTTTCTTTCTTTTCTACCTTACTTTTTTTTTTTTTTAAATAAATTTTTATTAATGGTAATGGGATGACATTAATAAATCAGGGTACATATATTCAAAGAAAACAAGTCTAGGTTATTTTGTCATTAAATTATGTTGCATACCCCTCGCCCAAAGTCAGATTGTCCTTCGCCACCCTCTATCTAGTTCTCTGTGCCCCTCCCCCTCCCCCTAACTCTCCCCCTGTCCTCCCTCCCCCCACCCCTGGTAACCACCACACTCTTGTCCATGTCTCTTAGTCTCATTTTTATGTTCCACCAATGTATGGAATCATGTAGTTCTTGTTTTTTTCTGATTTACTTATTTCACTCCTTATAATGTTATCAAGATCCCACCATTTTGCTGTAAATGATCTGATGTCATCGTTTCTTATGGCTGAGTAGTATTCCATAGTGTATATGTGCCACATCTTCTTTATCCAGTCTTCTATTGAAGGGCTTTTTGGTTGTTTCCATGTCTTGGCCACTGTGAACAGTGCTGCAATGAACATGGGGCTACATGTGTCTTCACGTATCAATGTTTCTGAGGTTTTGGGGTATATACCCAGTAGAGGGATTGCTGGGTCATAAGGTAGTTCTATTTGCAGTTTTTTGAGGAACCACCATACTTTCCTCCATAATGGTTGTACTACTTTACAGTCCCACCAACAGTGAATGAGGGTTCCTTTTTCTCCACAGCCTCTCCAACATTTGCTATTACCCGTCTTGTTGATCATAGCTAATCTAACATCTACCTTACTTTTAAATGTTGAAGGGACTCAGGGTGGCACCTGGCCTAGGCCACCATCTTTTCTTCTTTTTTCATCTGTCTATTCTCTAGCTGATTTCACCTGGCCCCTTAGATTTAAAATCCACCTACTTATTTGTGAACAATTCTTGGTAGCAAAAAAAGAAAAAGTAGTAACAAAATTGCTTAGTACTATAGGCAGTGAAGGAGGATATCAATTTAGATTCCACTAGGGAGCACAGTCTCTGTATAGCAGAAATTAAACAGTGAACGTACAGCAGAAATTAAAAAGCCTTTATCCAAAATAAAGGCTCCACATAGAACGAGTGGCCCAGGGTAATCAATTGATTATCCTATCCTTTTCTATTACGTAGAGACATTTCCCACTGGAAGAATTAAAAAATATAAATGTATTCCACTGGCCCACATGTAAGATCAGGCTCTCCAGCCCCCTTGGGATTCTGTGAAGTAACACAACTAAATACCCCTAAGGCTAGGCTGTTGCTCTTAGTTGGGGCTCTTTTGTCACCAGTGGATGTTTGGCAATGTATGAAAAAATGTTTCATTCTTACAACTGGAGACCTCGCCGGGTAGCTCAGTTAGTAGAGGGTTGTCCTCAATATACCAAGGTTACAAGTTTGATCCCCAGTCAGGGAAAATACAAAAATCAACCAATGAATGCATAAATAAGTGGAACAACTAATCAATGTTTCTCCTCTCTCTCTCTCTTCTTTCTTTAAAATCAATAAAAAATAAGTATTATTTCTTGCCTGTCAATTTTTGAACATTGGAAATAATAAGCTATTCTGTTTGCAAGACTGTCAGTGGGTGAGGGGATGGCTACTCTCACACACTGCTGGGACAAACCCTATGTATGAAACTTTGGAAATAGCTAAAAAACAAACAAACAACAAAAAAACCCAGCTTCATATGCCCTTACCTTTTGATCCAGCAATTCTCTTTCTGGGAATTTATACTGAAGATACATCTCCAGCAATACACAAAGATACACACACATTATTTTTACAGCACTGTTTGTAGACACAAAACATTGGAGAATTTCCTACATGCCCAAATATAAGAGGACAGATAAGTATCCAGGGTATGTCACACATGGAAGTGCTGCATTGCTGAGGAAAATCTTTACAAACAGATAAAAAGTGATTTCCAGAGAATATTTCTAGTGTAAAGAGCAAAGTGTATGTGCATATGCCACTTTTCATGTAAGAAAGGAGACAGAAAAAATATATGCATGTGTCTGCTCACTTGTACAAAAAGAAACAGAGGATGGGTACAACAGAAATGAATGAAAATGATGCCCTCCAGCAAACAGATGGGTATCAGCCGGAAAAAATGGGAAAGTGGAGCTGGGGTGGAAGAAACACAAGAGGAGTGACCCTTCTGAGCAGAGTGTTGGAGTTTAGAACCTTGTTAATGTTCACCTTCCCAAAATGTAAGTACAGAAGGGAAATTAACCAGATATGAGGAGAAGCCACGGAGTAACAATGAACCTGTGCTACACTGAGTAACAGAATGACTGGAGGTGGGAGGTGCGCCAACTTCTTTTAAAAGTAACTCTAGGAAACAGTATTTTCAGTTTGTGTTATAACATTTAAGAACTGTTCTAAACATGGGTATTGGTTAGAATATATATTACATGTACTCAAGGACTGAAGAAGTTAGTAAATATCAATATATTGTAGATGAGATATGGGTTTCTCCCTGTCAGAGGAAAGAGTTATAAATAAGAAAAGAAGGAAGAATAGAATAAACCCTGTGGTGTTGGATTGGCATTAGAGTTAATAGTATGAAACCATGATACATATTATACTCACACACACATACAAAGTTATGTACACAGGTGGATGCAGGAATAAACATAGATGTGTGTTAGTGTATTTCCTAGTGTGTTCTGCTGAGAGGATCCAGAGAAATGATAACAATGACAAAAGTACAGCACAGGGAATATAGTCAATAATAGTGTAATAACTATGTATGGTGTCAGGTGGGTACCAGAGTTATTATCAAGGGATCACTTTGCAAGTTATGTAAATGTCTCATCACTATGTTGAACACCTGAAACTAATATAATACTGTGAGTCAACTGTAATTTAAAAAAAAAAGAAAAGAAAGAAAACAATGGCATTCCAGGGGCAATGAGCACATGTAATTCCCAGGTCACAGTCTCTATGCCATTCCCCAATAAAAGGAACCAGGACTTCTTAAAAGATGGGTAGATTCTGGGACTGGAGCAGGGAAAGCATGAGATGAGCTTGGAACTTCTTATGGTTCTACGAAGTAAGACCCTGCTCAGAAGGGTGATGGAGTATGTTTAAAGAGCACAGAAGTCAGCATGAAAGCACTTTCAATGGCCAAAGTTGGGACAATTTGAGCAGTAAAAAGAAATACCAACAGTAGTGAATTATAACACAGAATAAAGTAAATCTCCATGAGTAGACAGACTGGCATTAACTACAAGTAAATAAATAAATAAATAAATAAATAAATAAATAGGGGAAGTGACACTCCTTCCTTATAGCAGAATTCCAATTCATAAATGTTGAAGGAATAATAAAAATAGAAAACCACTTTAATCAGCCAGTAACAATGGATGCTAAAATTAGTGGGTAAATGTATGACGAGTAACAAGATATTGGCATGGTCTCAAAATACCTCCCAAAAAAACTCAGAAACATTGATACGTAAAGACACATGCAGCCCCATGTTTATTGCAGCATTGTTCACAGTGGCCAGGACATGGAAACAAAAAAAAAGCCCATCAATAGATGACTGGATAAAGAAGATGTGGCACATATACACTATGGAATACTACTCAGCCATAAGAAATGATGACATCGGAACATTTACAGCAAAATGGTGGGATCTTGATAACATGATACGAAGCGAAATAAGTAAATCAGAAAAAAACAGGAACTGTATTATTCCATACGTAGGTGGGACATAATAGTGAAACTAAGAGACATTTATAAGAGTGTGGTGGTTACGGGGGGGAGGGGGGAATGGGAGAGGGATAGGGGGTGGGGAGGGGCACAAAGAAAACAAGATAGAAGGTGACAGAGGACAATCTGACTTTGGGTGGTGGGTATGCAACATAATTGAACGACAAGATAACCTGGACTTGTTATCTTTGAATATATGTATCCTGATTTATTGATGTCACCCCATTAAAAAAATAAAATTATATAAAAAAAAAATACCTCCCAAGAAGATATTTATTAGTTAGAAAGGAGAAAATAATAGTTTACAGTTGAGAAATCTGGGAGGCACACCTTTATCATGTGATCAAGACTAATATCACCAACTACTCGGTATCTCCAGGCAGGCAGCACGAAGAAGGGCTCAACATCATTTCTATGACATTATTGTCAAGAAATGCATGACCTGAACTTAATCGTGAGGGAACATCACGCAAACCTAAATTGAGGAACAGTATACAAAATAATGGACCAGTTTCTTAAAACATCATGAAGGACAGAAAAGATGACAGAACTGTCGCTGATTGGGATAGACTAAGGAGATAGGACAACAGGGTTGTATCCTGGACTGAAGGAAGAGCATTAGTGGAGTAACTGCAATAAGGTCTGTAGAATAGTTACTAGTTCATTTCCAGGTTTTGACACGTGTTCTGTGATTAGAAGATATGTTTACACTTGGGAAAAGTGGGTGAAATTGATAAGCAGAATTCTTTGTCTGCCTTTTGCAATTTTTTGGGAAGGGTGAAATTATTTCAAAATGACAAGTTACAAAAAACATAAAAAAACGCTGTTTCCCCTTGGATGCCAACTGGGAGGGGTGTGAAAAAACCAGGGATGCTGGAAATATTTTCTGTCACGAGCTAGGTTAGGGTGTGTGGGGACATCACATTTAAATTACGCTGAGCCTTGTGGTTAAGATTTATGCACTTTGCTATAGGTATGTTATTCTAAAATTTTTAAAAAGTTTTTTTTAAAAGAACCAAATTTACTTTGGCCAAGGAAAACTGATGAATAAGCTCAGTGCTTTGCATTGGTGGGCTCCTAATAAAAGTCCAGAAATGTACTATGTATCATCACGGTGCTATCATTGGGTACTGCAGTTCCCCAGCAGAGACATCAGATGTTACACTCACAGCACATGTCAGCATTTCTAGGGTGCTTATAATTGGCAGACACTGTGTGAGTGATTTTCTTTATTTCATTGATTTTTCATGACAGAGCAGTGAAGGAGATTTCAGTACACACCTACCCTCTTTTCTAAGATGAGGAAACCAGTCTCCGAGATGGGAGAGGACATTGCCTACCCAGGCAGGAAGAAGCTGGCAAAGTCAGCGTTTAAAGTCAGATGTATCTGCATCTTCGTCCTGGATGTATCCTGCTATCCCATACTGTCTCAACGCAGACTTGTATTTTTTTTTTAATGAATTCCAAGTCATTTCATGGTTATAGTTGTTCAACCTGTACTATAGTGATAATTTCATGATTTTTAGCTGCATTATCTATTTTAAAAATGCCTAATTGAGGAAAAGTTTTGGCACTTGGTTCTTTATAAAGACATGTGATTTTGGCCTGACCAGGTGGTGGCACAGTGGATAGCGCATCGGACTAGGATGCAGAGGACCCAGGTTTGAAACTCCGAGGTCACCAGCTTGAGCGCAGGCTCACAGACATGACCCCATGGTCGCTGGCTTGAGCCCAAGGTTGCTGGCTTGAAGCCCAAAGTCACTGGCTTGAACAAGGGGTCACTTGCTTTGTTGTAGGCCCCTGGTCAAGGCACATATGAGAAAGCAATCAATGAACAACTTAGGAGCTACAACAAAGAATTGATGCTTCTCATCTTTCTCCCTTCCTGTCTGGCCCTATCTGTCCTTTTCTTTGTCTCTGTCTCTGTCGCTAAAAAAAGAGAAAGAAATGTGATTTTGAATGGTTGGGAGAAGACTTTAAGCTTAGCTTTTCATCAGTTTGATTTATTTTTCTTCCTTTGCTAACTTTTAAACTTCACTTCATTAACTTTCCTTTGAATTAAGTTGAAAGCCTATCACTAATCATAAAAATACAATAGAACAAGTTCAGACAGACTCACTGTCAAGTCAATGGGCGATGACAAAGTAATTCTTTTGCAGAGTGCTTCTTTGTCTCTCTGCCACACATTTTAGAGACTGGTCTACTGCACCTCCAACATCACTTACTCTGATGAGTCCAGGAATCCTAAAATCATCTCAATCTATCTAAATCGTTTAGTGGGATCCTCTGTGGGCAGCCTGACTGCTGGTGGCATAGTGGATAGAGCATCGACCCGTAATGCTGAGGCCACCAGTTTGAAACCTGAATATTGCTAGCTTGAGCCTGGGTATACTGCCTTAAGCACAAGGTCACTGGCTTGACCGCAAGGTCACCAGTCCAGTCCCTGGCCAAGTTACATACAAGAAGCAATCGCACAATTAAGTGGAGCAGTGAGTTGGTGTCTCTCTCTCTCTCTTGCTCCCTCTCACAAAAAGAAAAAAAAAAAAAAGACTGTAGACCCAAAACCTGATACACCTGGGTCAAGTCCTGGTTTTCTTGTTCTTTCAGTGGTATGACTTTGGGCAAGTTATTTAAGTTCTTTAAATTCTAGTTTCCTTATCATTAAGATAGGATGACTGCTGCTGCTGCTACTACCACCAGTATTGCTTCTACTATCACCACTACTACCACTAGCACCACTAGTAGTGCCAATACTGCTGCAATACTGCTGCTACTCTGTGGGGTCTAGGGGCCCCTTGGGAGGGTGACGCCAAGGTTAAAGAACGCACGCAGAGCCAACATGGGGAGGAAGAAAGCAACAAAAGCTGCAGCACACTTTATTGTTCAAGGCCAGTTATATTCTGTGCAGGAAGATTTGCACAACAGTTCCTCCTGCTGAAGTAAACTATAGCTAAGGCAGCAGGTTATATAACTGGGAGCACCAGCGCATGCGCTCCCACTTCCAGGTCACGTCCTTTGGCACAGCTACTGCGCAGGCGCCCAGGGCTCTAGCTAGTAACCGGGGTCTCACGTACTACCACTAGCACTGCCACTACTACCACCACTAGTATTGTTACTACTACCGTTATTGCTGCTACTACTAGTAGTAATACTACTACAATCTATTGTTCTTGGGTTGTAGGAGGGGTAAACAAGGCAAAGCATGTAAAAACACTTTGCATGTTCTTTGGCACTGGGTTTTTTTTTGGTTTTGGGGGCGGGGTTTGGGGTCTGTTTGTTTTTTTGTATTTTTCTGAAGTTGGAAACAGGGAGGCAGTCAGACAGACTCCCGCATGCGACCAACCAGGATCCACCCAGCATGCCCACCAGGGGGCGATGTTCTGCCCATCTGGGGTGTCGCTCTGCTGCAACCAGAGCCATTCTAGTGCCTGAGGCAGAGGCCATGGAGCCATCCTCAGTGCCCGGGCCAACTTTGCTCCAATGGAGCCTAGGCTGCAGGAGGGGAAGAGAGAGACAGAGAGGAAGAAGAGAGGGAGGGGTGGAGAAGCAGATGGGCGCTTCTACTGTGTACCCTGGCCGGGAATTGAACCTGGGACTCCTGCACACCAGGCCGACGCTCTACCACTGAGCCAACCGGCCAGGGCTTTAGCACTGTTAACTATAGTATTATTGTTTCCTAGCACTCATCCAAGCTGATCGTTGTCCCATGTTCCCCCAGGTCTGTGTGGTAATTATATTGAGAACCTACTATGCACAGAGCTCTCTGAAGAACACAAAGAGTAATCCCTTCAGTCTGTCCAAGTGAAATGATTTCACTCTGGAATTCATTCTAAAGATACTAGATGTGAATCTACAACATGCCAGCCATTGTGTCAGGTTTGAAGGAAACAATGACAAATAAAACTAAGTCCCCAAACTCCAGAAGCTTATATTCTGTTGAGAAGAAACAGACAGTAAACAAGTGAACAAAGACAAGAAGATTGCAGTTAGTGCAGAAGTGGAGCAGATGTGTGTGAGCGTGGCCACCTGAAGGAGCCACAGTTGACGGCAAAGCCTCCTGCTCCTTGCTCTCCTGCACTGACTTCTCCGATTGTTATGCTTCCCACAGAGCCAGAGCTGCCACTTTGGACGTGGGATATGCAAGGTGAAAGGAGCCCCAGTCCCAGTGTCACAATGACGCAGCTTCTCCCTTCTAAGCCACTGTTCTTTTGTGTTTCTGTCGCTCACAGCCAAGTTTAACAGTACTCAAGACAATTACTTTTTCTCTTCTGAGGACTTCTCTGCTTCCAACCTTACAAATACAGAGAAACCTGGGGGGAAAAATTTAAAAACTCAAGAAAATAGAGATAATATCAGAGATTATGAACTAGTAGTAGTAATTTGGGGTTTTTTGTATATATTTTAGTACTTATTGAGTAGTAAATTGTGAGGTTTCATTACTACCCATAAACTTCACAGTAACTTCATGGGATTATCTACTGCAAGCCTCATTCAAAGATGACTGCAGAGACCAGCTCGGCAGTGGGTGTGCATGAGAGGAAGGTGCTGCAGGATTTAAGAAAAAACGCACAAGACACAACATAGAGAAAAGATGGGTACAGGGGACTCCCAGCCTTTAGGACTGAGAGCCCAGATCTCTGCAGCCTCATCATATTTATTCGTTTCTTTACTCACCAAGCAAATTAGCAGATCCTGGGTCAAATTAGCAGAGCATGGATTCAGGTGCAGAAAAGGATGATTAACTAATAATACCTTTCAGGTGTGCAGAAAATGGCTATAGGGATTAGCCGCTTCCTTTAAACAATTTTATCAGTGCTTGCTGGGCAGTGTTCTGCCCCCGCAGGACTTGGCGTTCCAAAGTCCACACCAAAGACTTGTTTCAGGGCAGCATCCTAATCTCTGGCCATTTTCCTACACATGATCAAACACAATCCCAGTATTCAAGCAGTTTCTTAAATAAATGGTTAAGCCAAGGTTTAACCCAGGTGAGAGAAGAGCCTCAGGCCACTCCCCCCACCCTAGCGTCTCCAGGGTCAGCAGGAAAAGAGAGAAAGTTAACTGAAAAGACCAGAGACCTATGACACATGATAGAAAATATATTAAATATAATGGCTTATGAGCAAGAAGAATGACGATAAAAAGAGTTGGTAGAGGACCCACCTCCATGGTCCTCTTGGTGGTGTCTACATCTATTTTTGTGGCTGGAAATAATCATATTTGCATATTTTTATAGAGGTACTATAATCCTGGTGGTTGAGGCCAGGCAGGTCCACATTGGATTCGGGCAGATGGTAGAGAAACTGCAGAGCTGGAAAGTGTAGGGCCATTCCCGTTTAATTGTCTCACAACAGCGGACAAGCAAACAGGCATGGAAAACTGCTTCCCAGGCCCCTCACTATGGCAGGCAGGCAATTCACAATCCACTATCCACAGTCTGCCCTGAGGGAAAGCAATCATAGCCTTACCTAGACTATCCCCACATGGCACTGCACCGTGCTCACACACTAGTCAAGCAAAGTTCTTGCAGCCACTAAACCAGCGAGCAAGCCTAACACAGCTGTTTTCCCCACAAGGAGATTGCCCAGAGCAGGGTTCCTTATCTATGGAAGAAAGCACTCATGCTTTGCTGTACGGCTCTCTAGTCAAGTCCTACCCACTGCTAATTAGTTTTTTAGATAAAATTTTATTGGCACAAAGGCTTTCTCATTCATTAATATGTTGGCTATCACTACTTTTGCACTTTGAAGGTAGAGATGATCAGTTTTGACAGAGAGCTTAAAAGACATAACTTTTTTATCTGACCCTTTATAGAAGTTTGCCAACCTCTTCTCAATGGTGTGGGTACAGCTCAGAAATGTTCCCTATTACTGGTATACTACATCAGCTCTGCTGTGTCTTCAAGTTTATTAGGAAGAGCACTAAAAATTTATGTCTAGGACTTTTTCTATTTTTTTTTCTTTTGGATTTTTTCTATTTCTAAACTTATATATTCAGGGGAAATGCTGAACCTCTGTATCATAATGAGAACTTCAATTAAATGCTCAGCTAAACCAAACCCGTTTGGACTTCCCTCCTGTTGTGAGTGGTCAGTCTATACAGCAGGAGATGCCACCCGGTTCTGGTGAGCACACACCCTTGCACACGCCAGCTATTTTGCTTAAAAGTATGACTGTAGTTTTAATTAAGTTTAAAGCCCTTGGATTCATACTTTCCTGAGTGTAATGCTGGTGGCTGAGGCCAGGCAAGTTCACATTGAATTCGAGCAGATGATAGAGAATCTGCGGAGCCAGAAAGTGTTGGGCCATTCCATTTAATAAAGTTTCACAACAGCGGACAAGCACACAGGCAGGGGAAAACCGCTTCTCAAGCAAAGAAACAGAAAGAACGGCCCCCTCACAGTGGTGGGCAGGCAATCTGCCATTCCCAATCCCTCTGAGCGCAAGCACCCAGAGCCTTACATAGGCCACACATACATGATGCTGCCACACGCTCACATCAAATCAGGCAAAGTGCTTGCAGCCGGTTAACCAGAAAGCAAGCCTAACACAGCTGCTTCCCCACACCGAGTCACAATAAAGTGAAAGAAAATGGGGAAACTTGTTGTAAGGAAGATGGAACACAGTAAATAAAGCGATAAAGGGCATCTTGGCTATATTTTTGAACTGGCAGAAAACAGCAGTGATTGCATTATCCGGTGAGTATGTTCTCACACACTTAATCTCAGAGGGAAACCTCGGGTTTTAATCATCCGGGAATGTACTTGCGTCGAATCTTACAGGTTGTCTAACGGCATAAATGAAGCACAGTTGCATCTCTTTTTCTCTTTGGGGCCAGCTCTATTTTCTATCCACAGCACAAGCAACTTTAAACAGGACAGCTGGGAGGGGAAATGATCCTTCCCAAGAATTCCTGAGCCCCAGGTGCTGGCCACACCGTTTGAGGTGCAGGGCTTCACACACTGCCTGCAACCGAGATTCCCTGAGGCCTCCTTCAAGACAGCAGGAGCAAAAGGAGCTGCAATATTTCATTTCTTTTTTTCTCGGTTCCTGATGGGAAGCCACTCTCGGGTCAAGTTTGGTTCCCGTGTTAGTTCACAGCGGCCACACACTCTCTTTGATACCTGACTTGTATAGTCCTTTCCCTGTGCAATTTCAGCCACTTGTCATTTCTGTTTCCTCTTGGCTTCAGTTGCATGGTGGCGAGGCTCTCCTGGGGGGTATGAAATCAATCTCCTGTGGCTTATTCACTGGAGGGATTATGGGAGGCATGTTTCTAATCCCAGCTGGGCTTCCGTCTGCCACCCAACATGATCTCAGCCAAACCCTCCTCTGTCATCTTGTGTGCTTGGGAAGTGAAAGTCAGTTTGGTCTCTGCCTAAGAAAAACAGTCATATTGGGTGATTCCGAAGAAAGATTTCAGGAATAAGACAAACTTGGATCTGAACATTAGTTTTGCCTCTTACTGGCTGTGTGGCCTGCAGTCAGTTACTGAACTGCTCTGAATCTCAGTTTTCATCATTAAAATGCAGTATCAATACCCAACTCCCAGGCTTGCTGTAAGGCTTAAACAAATGCACCTATAAAGAGGAATTAGTTTAGATCCTTAGAATAAATGTGTAACGCTGGCGGCCGAGGCCAGGCAGGTTCCCATTGGATTCAGGCACACAATCAAGAACCTGCGGAGCTGGAAAAGGTTGGGCCATTTCATTTTATAAAGTCTCACAATGGCAGACAAGCACTTGGGCAGGGAAAACTGCCTCTTAGGCAAACAAACAGCAAAATGGCCCCTCACAGTGACGGGCAGACAACCCACCATCCACAATCTCCCTGAGTGCAAGACCCATAGCCTTATATAGGCCAGACACTCATGTACCAATCAGGCAAAATGCTTGCAGCTGGTAACCCCACAAGCAAGCCTAACACAGCTGCCCCACATCCCACCCCTTTAGAGTTGCTCACTTCACAATCTACATGACAGGAAACAGAGACTACAGCAACAGCAAAAGTTACACAATAATTATAATAATTACAAAGGTGCCCTTCACAATGTCTCCCTGAGCACTTTGCCCAGGGTGTCACCTGGAGGCCACCTCTAACTCCCTACCCCATGGTAGGTAGAAGGGCCTGTATAGTCCAGGGCTGTGTCCATGGAAACGGTCAAGTGTCCTTGGTGCACCTCTGCAGCTGGATGAGAACCAGGGCAGGAGGGCCTCCACAGGTGCTGCAGGCACCCCCTCCCCACCAGGTCTCTCATAGTACTGTCCATGAGCAACGTGTCCATCCATCAAGGGAGCCAGTGCCCCCCTTGGGTCACAGTCCAAGAGTCAGTCCACGATAGACACCCCAGCCATTACCAGCAACTAGCCATACAGCTCTTTAGTAACGGACCTCGGCACCTTTCCACAGTGTGCTGTCCATTGTCACAAGCCCCATCCAAACCCCTCAACAAGCTCACAGGGCCTGGCGGGGTCAAACACATTCAAGGCCTGTGTCACCTTAACAGTTCTCTTAGCTGCTGCTGCTGTAAAACAACAACCACACACAGAAAAAACCTATGACCTTCTAATGCCAACATCTGCTGCACATTAGAAGGGACCAGTGGATTGCCAATTTCACATGGGGCCTTTGGCCCCACCCATCCCTGTCAGATGGGTCCCTCACCCTTCCCCCTATTCAAACTGAGACAACAGGTCTTGGGGATCCTGTATCCTGAACGCCAGCCATATTTCTGGCGGATGCTGGGGCCAGCAGCTTCCCTTGCTTTTTTAGTGGCTGGAACCTCTGTTTAGACTCAAGCTGCTGCCAAAGCTACAACAAGACTTTATTAGAATTACCATCTAATTTCTCTCTATCTGCCCCAGCTGCAATAAAAGCTACCCACACCATTCAGGTAACTTTCACAGGCCCATTCCTCTTGCTAGTTGGCGGGGGGGAGGGTAAGCATGGGCAGCAGCCCTCACAGCCTTACGGTCCATCTCTGTTCTGGAGAGCACAATGCCATCCACCCTGATGTCCGGCAGCTGCACCAAGCAGGCTGCAGGGGATCAGTGGGTTTCCGCCTGAATTTCACCCCCAACTCCGTCAGCTCTGCCCGGGTGTAGGGCTAGACCAGAGTGCTCCACTACCTGGGGAGGAGGCTGTGGCTGCCCCTGAGGGACTCTTGGCTGCTGGGTCTTCACCTTCTTGGTGACCATTAGTTGGACTCTGAGTCTGCAAATGGCAGTTGCAGCCCGAGCCTCCCTCTCAGAAAAGTCGGAAATGCCTGCTCCCACTGACTCAGAGCCACTCCCCTGGCAGGAATGCAGCTCGGTCTTCCGCTCCTGTTTCAGATCCTGTGGCTGCCAGCTCTTGGCCTGAAGCTGACCCTTGAGCTCCTGAACCCATGGTTGTCTCTCCAACAGCTGTCGCTGCCAATGCTCAGCTTCCAGGGCAAACTGCAACTTGTGAACCTGTAACTCTTTTTCCAGAGACCACTCCAGTTCCAGGCGCCGTTGGTGCTCAGCCTGCACCTCACTCTCTCAGACCTGGTCGGCCTCCCTCTCCAGTGCTCGCTCCAGTTCACACCATTGTTGGCACTCAGTATGCAGCTCATTCTGGAGCTTTCAACCTCACTCAGCTTCTTGGACAGAACTCTTGGTTTCTTCTTGCAGGACTGCAAAAAACACAAAAGCCCTCGGTCCACAACAGGAGAGCCATCAGGAACAGGCACTCCTCTATTCTAACCCTCAAGGGTGTCAGCGGCTTTATACCAATCTGCTCCAAATCCTGCCCACTATGCTAGATGCAATGCCAGTTCCCAAGGCCAGGCAGGTTCACATTGGATTTCAGCAGACAGTAGAGCAGGGGTCGGGAAGCTATGGCTCGTGAGCCAGATATGGCTCTTTTGATGGCTGCATCTGGCTTGCAGACAAATCTTTAGTAAAAAAAATAATGTTAAAAATATAAAACATTCTCATGTATTACAATCCATTTATTTCCTATCACTCATGTTCATGGTTGCGGGTGACTGGAGCCAATCACAGCTGTCCTCCAGGACAACACCAAATTTTTATTGGATAATGCATAACATACACAGGTCATTGTATGGCTCTCATGGAATTACATTTTAAAATATGTGGCGTTCATGGCTCTCTCAGCCAAAAAGTTTCCCGACCCCTGCAGTAGAGGAACTGTGGAGCTGGAAAGGGTTGGGCCATTTTGTTTAATAAAGTCTAACAATGGCGGACAAGCACACAGACAGGGGAAACTGCCTCTCAGACAAACAGCAAAATGGCCCCTCACAATGGCAGGCAGGCAGTCCACCATCCACAATCCCCCTGAGCACAAGCGCCCACAGCCTTATATAGGCCATACACATGTGGCACAGCCACGTGCTCGCATACTAATCAAGCAAAATGCTTTCAGCCGGTAAACCAGCGAGCAAGCCTAACACAGATACCCCACAACCTTACAGAGCATAACAATAATGCAAGTCAAAACTGTACAAGGACATCATTTTTTACCTATCAAGTTGGCAAAAAGCCAGTTCAAAAATTTTACATGTTCTGTAAGGAATAGTGGAATTAGGCACTTTCATGCTTTGCTGGCAAGACTGCAAAATTGAATAACCCTTTGGGAAGCCCACTGGCAAATCCTATCAAAACCAGACATGCAGTCCTAGCCAGGTAGCTCAGCTGGTGGAGTATCATCCCAATGCCCAGAGGTGGCCAGTTCAATTTCTGGTCAGGGCACATACAGGAACAGATCAATGTTTCTGTCTCATTCTCACTCTCTTCCTTTCTCTCTAAAACCAATAAATGTTTTAAAAATAAAAAATACATTAATTTTTTTACTCAGCAATTTTACTCCTGAGAATTGTTTTTAAGTTTGTACCTCATTCATCTGTGAAGCATCTTTTTTAAATTGACTTTTTTTTAAGAGATAGAGAAAGGGAGGGAGAGAGTGAGAAGCATCAACTTATAGTTGCTTCACTTCAGCTGTGCCTTGATCATGGGGCTCCAGCTGAATCAGCCAGCCTCAGGTTTGGAACCAGAGACTTCAGCCATGAGCACCCATGCTCTAACCATGGTGCCACCCCCAGCCAGGTCCTCCTGAGATTTTTTTTTACATATTTAAACCAGTAAGAAGTAAAGCAACAGATAAGCCCCACTATTGATTGCAGAGTTGTGTGCATGTGTGAACAAGACCCTGAAAACACCCAGGTGTCCATGTAGACAGGAGCAGATAAAACACCATGGCGTCTTATTCACTATCACATAGCTGTGAAAAAAAGAACGCAGTCTCCATGCCCTGTGAGAATATCTCAGGACTAGTACATGAAAATGGCAAGACACAAAAGTCAGCCATACAGTATTTTAATTTTTATGTAAAAAAGTGGGGGTGGGAGAAGAACATACTTATATTTGTTTCTATCTGCATAAAAATTACCAGAAGTCTCTATGTGTAAGAGGCTGAAGGTGAGAATTTGGGTAGGAGGGGTCAGGAGTCAGAATAAAATTTCGTTTGAGTTTATTTTTGAGTCATGTAAATATATGACCAACTTAAATACAACAATTACAACAATCAAAGTGAGTATTTAACACTGTCTAAAATTATTAAGTTTCAGAGAACACCTGTGCAAATGCCTCTCCTGACGTCCAGGTTGGCCCAGGAATTCCATTTCTGAGCTCCCTGGCCGCCTGGGCTGCCACCTCTGCCTCAGCCCTGAAGACACCGTTCTGTAATCGACTGGTCGTGCGCCCCTGGCCAGCCACCCAGCTGAGAGCTCTGAAGGCCAACAGCCAGAACTGAGTGGTAACTGGGTCCCCAGCATGTACCTCAAGGCCAGCCAAAGGTACGGTCAATAGTGCCTACTGAATGAATAACCAATCTTCAGTGCTTTGAGAATAGCATTTCAAACGAAGTTCTGCTTTTCCACGACAGAAGCTGCCTCTGGGTCAAAAAGACCAGCATTGGTTGGCTGGCTGGACAGAACCAAATTTAGGAGAGGGGTCGCGGCCTAGCTGGAGACTTACCAGATTGACCACACCCCAGTGGTCAGTGGGGTGGCGGGCTGTGTTTAGGTCATCCAGGGTGACCACATGGCTACCAGTGGGCAGGAGGGCTTCTGCTTGGATCCACACAAGTGATAGAAGCTCATCTGAAAGGCCAGCTGCTCCGGCTCCCCAGGCCCAGCGTGGGGGCAGTACATGCTGATTAGTGTCAAGATCTCCTGCTCTTCCCACAGGTGGGTCTTGTGCTTTGTGAGGAGGGCCTGGCCCTCATTATCCAGAGCCAGAAGCTTCTCTTGGGTAAACGCATCCATGTTTCCATAGCAACTCACATTCCCCATTCTGAGTGGCAAGTAGGCCGCTCAGGCTCTCTTCAGCAGCCACTGGGGTAGAGCTGACCTTACAGAAGGTGGCCACACTGGGACAGTCACTACGGTGGTGACTGAAGCTGACACAGGAGTTAGAGCCCTCCCTGATAACTAGGGGTTTGGCCATCACAGCCCTGGTCCCTTTGGTCTCCTGAAGACAGATGATGTCAGCCCCCAGCTTGTCCAAAATGCCCACCATTGGACATTGGTGGCCCCGCCAGCCTGCCAGTACAGTTGTTGGGCTCCTCCTATACCGTCCCTCGCAGAGGGCTCGGATCCCATTAGTGTTCTAGCTCACCACACACAACACCTTTTTTTTCAATGTTTATTTTACTGATTTTAGAGGGAGAAGAAGGCAGAGAGAGACAGGAACATCAACCCATTCCTGTACGTGCCCTGAGCAGGGATTGAACCCTCAACCTCTGCCCTTCAGGCCAATATTTTAGCCAATGCAGCTATCCCACCAGGGCGACACATCTTGACAGCAAACCACTCGTGCCTCCCAGCCTGTGCCAACCTCGGGACAGGAGAATCACTGGACACTCCAATCACCAGCCAGGCCTTCTGTGCATTTGTGCAGGTGTTCTCTGAAACTTATTAAGTTTAGATAATGTTAAATATTTTATTTTGATTGTAATATTTGGGTTGATAATATATTCACACTGGTGGCGGGAACCAGTAACTTACGCTGGTGCATATCAGCTCAGCACTGGGCTTGGCTCAAAGAAGGAGCTGTAGACAGATTCCTTGATTAATTTGCAGAAGAGCTGCGTAAACAGATGCGGCTCCCAGCCTAGAAAATGAGCAGAAAGAAGATAATGGTGGTGGTGTGGTGGGGAAGGAAGTGTATACTACGAAGTAGGAGCCTTCGTCCCTCCCTGCAGTATTCCGCATCAGGCACTTACTCAGACTGTCCTTGCTGCTTCCTGCGACAGTGTCATATACCTTTATACCTTCTCTCCTTGGTTCAGAACTATCCCAGATCTAAGGGCACCTCCTGCCTGCTTTCCTTCCAGAAAAAGAGAACAGTACTGGATCATATGACAAACACTGTTCAAAGTGGCAGAACACGTCCACTTCCCACAAGACAGCTCTTCTAGTGTTCTCATCTCCCAAAATGAGACCAGCATCCCCTGGCTGCTTTAATCAGAAGCCTCGGAATTGTGTTAGTATTGTCTTTCTTTCTTTCTTTCCCTACCTCTTCCACATTCAGCTGGTCACTGAGTACTGTAATCTAGCTCCAAATCATATCTCAATTTTTATTTTTCCCTGTCTCCTCTGGCACTGACGAGAACTGCAACAGTCATCCCCTGCTGGTCTCCCCTCGGGTGCTTGGGCGCACTGGCCCACCTCCACAGGCCTCCCAGAGGCCGTTTTCTCAATTGTAACACTCTCTGCCTGTGCTACTCCTGCTCACCTTCACTCTTCAACTCCAGATCATTACCTGAAAGTCTCACTGGTCCCCAGAACAAGATTATATTCCCACTTTGTACCTAGGATCACATCTGGCACGTAATCAGTGTTCTTTGAACATTGACTGCTTTGAATGGTGGGTGGGTGGATTGGCTCTGTGGCTGAGTTGGGGAGTAGAGTCCAGGGAAGTCTTCAGACATGGATCTCTCTGGAGCCCCCAGCTCAGGAGTGAGGGATGGTCCGTGAGGCTGTTGAAACAGGATAAGACAAACAGTTCCAGAGGGTTTGAATGAAAAGGCAGCAGTCTTTTAACTCTTAGCCCCAGCCTTACTTTCTAAAAGCAGCTGCTTTTAGCTTCCTATTTTCCATTCTTTTGGTGAGCAGTTCTGAGAGTTGCTCTGACTAAGCAAAAAACAAATCATTAAGGATGACACTGGATCCTGGCTCCACCAGTGCTAGACTTTGACCCTGAGTCTTTGGAACAAACATTTTTCCTTGTCTGTAAATTAAACAGTCTAAGTCCCTCCCAATTCCAGGCGTTTAGTTCTACCTTGCTCTTCGTTCCCCTGTCCTTTCCCCAGGAATGCTTTGAAGAGGACCCAGCACTCAGTTGGATGGACGTCTTGCTTAGTGACCTGGATTGCCAGGCTGGGCCCCCTACAGGGGTCTTTATTGATAGCTGCCACTGCTCCCAGCCAAAGCCGGAGGGGGCTTTCACCTGTTGTTCAATAGTCACTGGTGCCCATCATATAAACTATGGCTTCCAGCTTGACTATGTGCTAGGGACAGGACCCTGGTCACAGACACCTTCCAGGCCTCCTTCCTGCTGCTTGAGGTGATGGGCTCTGACCACTGCCCTGTGGCTACTGTCTTGAGCAGGTCCTCGGTGCCAGAAAAAGTGCCCACCTCTTTGTACCCACTTCCTCCCTGGGTGTCCAGGCTCCCAGCTCAAGAGCCTTCACTTTCTAGTTCATCTCAAACAAGATCCGGTGTTCAAGCCATCAGCACTCCAGCTCAGTGGTCAAACCCAGCCCACCAAAACTAAGCCTGCATGCCCTCAACCAGGCCTGCAAGTCAGGCTGGCTGCACCAGAGGCCAAAAACACCTGATGAGGTTCTTGCAGCCATCCTTCAGCCACCTCCAAGTTTCTCCTAATTTAGAGCTTCCTAGCCTGGGTGCCCTTGTGACCCCAAAGACTCAGAAGACAAGGTGAAGGCCAAACTGGTGGAGGGACAGGCCAAGGCTTCCGAAACCAAAGATAAGAAGGAGGTACAGACTATTCTGGAAATCTGTGCTGGGGGGCCCCTCGCCTGTGCCCCTCTGTCACAGAGGCCTCTGGGAGCCATGCGTGATGTGAACTATAAAGAAGCCAGGACCCACCCTGGGCCACCACTTCTACATGTGTGCCAGGCCCTGGGTCCTTCCACTGACCTTTCCACTGCAATGTCTTACTCTGGGGCAGGCCCAGCTGAGCCCAGCCAGACATGGGCATGTCTGGCATGGTCAACCCTATACATGATCTGAGGCCAGTGCCTTCCTAAGCTGTCACCTCCTCCCCCAAGGCTCTGTCCCTTCCCCTCTCCCCTCCTCCTTCACCTTCCTCAAGGACCCTTCTTTTCCTCTTTTTTTTAAATTTATTTTTTCTTTTACTTTATAAAATTTATTTATTTATTTATTTCTATTTATTCATTTTAAAGAGGAGAGGGAGAGACAGAGAGAGAGAGGGGGGGGGGGGAGGAGCTGGAAGCATCAACTCCCATATGTGCCTTGACCAGGCAAGCCCAGGGTTTCGAACCGGCGACCTCAGCATTTCCAGGTCGACACTTTATCCACTGCGCCACCACAGGTCAGGGGAATTTACCTTTGAAACTGAAGCCCAGATGCAGCAGTGGGGCTCTCTCAGCGGGTCTGGTGGGAAAGGAGGCACTTACTCCCCCACCATGTTAAACCCAGGAGGGACTTGTTAGATCAAAGAATGTGTTTCTGTGCAGAACTTTCCACAATTTTCTCATGACCAGTCGATCCCTAGGAGGAACAGGGAAAACATCACTCCAGATCGATGACTGACGGAATGACTTCTATGCCAGGAAGCCAATAACAATGTGTGCATCCGCGATTTTATCTCCTGAATCCACAATAATTTACACAAAAGTGCCACCTCCTTTCAGGCAGGTGCCTGATTTAGGAACTGGGCATCTGTTGCAGATCAAGGGCCTGAATGGAACAACAATCTCTGTTCTAAGCAAACAGAGGAATCATTTCATAAATCACTTTCAGCCCATCAGATATCTCACACTGAATTTCTTTGACATTCAGGCAGATTTTTCTTTTCCTCAGAGTTTGTCCTACATGCTGTCAAGACCAGAAAAGTAAATGTATACTTCAAACTTTTAAAAGACTCCAAAATAGCAATAGTAAACCTAGTAATCAGTCTAATTTCTTTCACTTTGTCTTATAATAAGACACTTTTATAAATGTTTTCAGGAGGAAATATTTAAAACAGTCAATGTCCTCAGACAGCCTCAAGCCCAGGAATTGGCAAACAAATGGAACTGACCTGGTATTTCTTATTCTCTTGTCCAGAGCAGACATCACTAATGGATCGATTCTTTCCCACTGAACTTGCCTGAGATCTTGTTGTAGTTCATGGCCCAAAGTTCCAGGTGACCTCTGTTAAGGAACAGCAGTGAACATGCAGAATGGAATGGCCCAATCTGATCACTCTGAAGATAACAGAATTGAACCATAAAAGGAAAAAGACGTGGCCAGTCACATAGTGTGTCAGGGATACACCTGAAACACATTCCTGAGCACTGAGCCTCAATATGGTCCTTTATCTACACTGACATACAACTTGCTTTCAGAAGGTCAAGTCTGAGTGTGTTGCATATGTCTGGTTTCCTTTTGTTTTTCAACAAAGCTATCTCTTTTTCCTTAAAAAAAAAAAATCCTTGCACACCAAAATTATTTCGATGAACTGTTTTTCAAAAAAGGGATTTACTAATCATTCCAATACAAATGGTTCAGAAGCTCCTAGCAGCCTGCTGCTCTAAATCTCATTTTGTTTTAGTAATAATACTGTTTTCCCATAAAATATGCTTCCTCTTCAATGAAGAAGGGGTACTTGTTATTAAACAGGAAATTACTTTTCATCTGGGCCACCACAGGACTGTGCGATGACGCAGCTACATGGACAATACCCTCCCTAACAGTTGAATGGTGACATGGGAAAGCCATGGTGGCTCTTTAATCCATTTATTATGGTAGTTATTAAGTTTCAATTGGGTTTTTATTTTCATTTTACTTCAGCAAAATTCTTAGAATTTTAGATTGTCAGAACCAGATGAGACCTTACAATTCATCTTATCAAACAACTATGGGAAAGCAAGAGAGTCCTGGAAACGATTTGCCCAAAGTAACACAGTGAGGGCCTAGGTCTCATAATTCTTCTAACTCAGCATCCCACAACCCTGAAATCAATATGAGCAATTCTCTGTCTAGCTGGTAATCCAAACCATACTGAGTTTGTTAATCAATGTGTCTCATACTATTATGTACATGTGAATCAACCTGGAGATCTTGTAAAAAAAATTGATTCATATTATGTAGGTCAGGGCGGAAGCCTGCAGTCCTGCATTTCTAACAGTTCCCAGGTGATGCCACTGATCCACGGACTAGTCTGTTGTTTAGTCAAAAGAGAACCATCTGCTTCTAGCAGAGAATCTTCACTGGATCCCAAACGAACAATGCAATCATGCTGTCAGTCAGGTTATCTCAGGTTGTTAAAAACTGGCATACAGCCCTAGCCAGATACCTCAGCTGGTTAGAGCACCGTCCTGAGGTGCGGAGGTTGCTGGCTTGATCCTGGGTCAGGGCACACACAGGAATAGAACTATGTTCCTGTGCCTCTCTCTCCCTCCCCTCCTCTCTCACTAAAATCAATCAATTAAAAAAATAAGAAAGAAAAAAAACTGGGATACAGTTTACACAATAATGAAGACTTACTTATGGGAGAGCCTGACCTTTGATGGCACAGAGGATGGAGTGTCAACCTGGAGTGCTGGGGTCACTGATTTGAGCCCAGGGCTTGCTGGGTCAGGGCACATATGGAAGGCAACTGCTGCCAGTTGATGTTTCTCATTCCTCCTCCCTCCTCCTCTCTCTAAATCAATAAATAAAATCTTAAAAAAAAACATATAGGAGAAACTGGCTAATTAAATCACCTGGGAAACCGGCCGGTGACTCAGTGGATTAAGCGTTGGCCCAGCACATAGACATTCTAGGTTCAATTCCTGGTCAGAGCACACAGAAGAAGTGACCATCTGTTCCTCCCTCACTCCCTCTCCCGCTTCTCTACTTTTTCTCCTCTTCAGCCAGTGGCTTGGTTTGAGCCTGGCTGCGGGCACTGAGGATGGCTCAGTTGGTCCAAGCGCATCAGCCTCAGGTGCTAAAAATAGCTTGGTTGATTTGAGCACTGGCCTAAGATAGGAGTTGCCAGGTGGATCCTGGTTGGGGCATATGTGGGAGTCTGCCTCACTATCTCCTCTCTTCTCACCTTAAAATAAATAAATAAATAAATAAATAAATAAATAAATAGGATTTGATGAGATACAGAAGGAAGCAAATTCATTTCCCCCATTGCTATCTTCAAATCTTCTCTTACTGTGTTTTTCTGTCCCACCCCAGGTTGATCTCTGGGGCAGGTTCCATGGCTTGTTCAAGAACAGTCAAGTATTAACATTCTCATTTTCAGGTGGTAAAATGTCCAATGCAGTTCTAATGTCAGGACTTCAGTGTCTCATCCAGTCCAGGCTTCTCTCCCCAGCAGTTCAGACCCAGTCCCAGAGGGGAAAGCAAAGTGATTGTTGTTTCTCTCTTTGCTGGCCCTCCAATTCGAATGACTCTTGGCTACTTTCAGACTGCACTGGGCAGGGCAGGGTGTGGGAGAAGGGTTTATGGAAGGGGACAGTGTGGTCTATGGAACTGGTGACTCCAGCTTTGGCTCCTTCCCTTTGGGGCGGGCCAGTTTTATGATCTTTAGAGACTCACCACCTCCCTCAGCACCCAGAACTGGGGACTCTGAAAGTGCCCTAAGTCCGTAGTCATTGTACTCTTCCAACAGCTGATGTGACCTCCTCCGGCCTGCTCTGGCGGCATAGCCCATACTACATGTTCTGCCACATTCTTCTTCAGAGGGGGTTCTTTAAAGGGACTCAAACAAGGTTACAGTGCCAGTGGGGCACCCACATTCTTGTCTTACAGCAACTCAATACTTTTGCCAGGAAGGGTGGCCTCTCCCCTAAGGCTTTTCCATGTAAGTCAGGTTCTGTTGCCCCTTAATCCCCAAAATGCAGGAGAGACCAGGCAAGTCCTTTTAAGGACATTTCCACACCAGCCTTTTTTTTTTTAACTCTCATGAAGAATTGTATAGTATAGAATGTTACTCTATGAGTATTAAGTTCCTAGATGTGTATATTTTAGACTCTGGCATGTCTCCTGAGTACAGGATGGTTTTATATTTCTAATAAATTGTTGCTAGTTCTAATGGCATAAAGGACAGTAGCTACTAGCATTGAATGTTTCTTCCAATTCAGTTAATTATAGCAATTGAGCACCTACTAATTTCCAGGCACTCCTTGAAGAGTTAACACCCTAAAATAGCCATGAATTAATGATAAAAGTACTATTGGAATTTTAGTAGATGACATTTTAATTTTTTTTCCATGAAAAATGTATTTTAGCGAACATTAATTTTGTGGTCCATTCATATGGTAAAATACCAACCTATATATTATTATAGAAAAAAATTCCATAATACATTAAGTGAAAAAATGTTTATAGAATAGGTGATATACTGTATGTCTGTGTATATATCATTTGCAAGGGTATAAGCCATAATGTTAACAAAAATGATGTTCCTGATTATGGGAGAACTTTTGCTTACTAATTTATTCTTTCCTGTATTGCTGACTTTTAAAAAAACTATATTGAAATACATTTATAATCAAGGGGAAAGATTAGTAAGAAACAAATAATTATGCCATGAAATTAAATCTCATTTTTTTCCTTCATGGGTGCTTTTGCGAAAACCTGCAATATGTTATGTTAGCCTTTCAATGGAAATATTATATGAGCCACAGGTAAAATTTTATTCTAGTAATAATGTTTTACTCAACCCAGGATATCCAAAAGATTATCATTTTAACATATAATCAATGTAATATTACTGACATATTTGCATTCTTTTTTCCCCTATGTCTTTGAAATCCTTTGTGTATTTTACACAGCACATATCAATGTAGCGAGTGATTACTGTATTGGACAGTGTGATTTTACATATGTATGTGCTGTCCTTCTGCATAATAAGAGGATAGCCAATTCTGGGATCTAGTACTTCTCCACTTGCAGATAATAAAATCATTAAAACAAAACAAACACAGAAAGTGAAAGATGTGCTCAGGAGTTAACAGCAGTTATTTTGGGAGTGTCTTTAGTTTACAGGGTTTTTTGTTTGTTTGTTTGTTTTTGTATTTTTCTGAAGTTGGAAATGGGGAGGCAGTCAGACAGACTCCTACATGTGCCCTACTGGGATCCACCTGGCATGCCCACCAGGGGGCGATGCTCTGCCCATCTGGGGCATCGTTCTGTTGCGACCAGAGCCATTCTAGCGCCTGAGGCAGTGGCCATGGAGCCATCCTCAGTGCTCGGGGCAACTTTGCTCCAATGGAGCCTTGGCTGCGGGAGGGGAAGAGAGAGACAGAGAGGAAGGAGAGGGGGAGGGGTGGAGAAGCAGATGGGCACATCTCTTGTGTGCCCTGGCCGGGAATCGAACCTGGGACTCCTGCATGCCAGGCCGATGCTCTACCACTGAGCCAACCGGCCAGGGCTACAAGTTTTTAATTTTTAAAGTGGTTTGATTCTATTAAAATAGTTCTGTTATATTGACAGTTGCTGGCTCGATTCTCAGGTCACTGGTTCAAGGTCTGTTCAGGGCACATATGAGAAGCAATCAACGGCACAACTAGGTGGAACAATGAGTTGATGCTTCTCTCTCACATACACACACAAAGAAAAATAAAAAAGAGACAGTTGTTGAGTTTTTGTTTGCCTAAGAAACTTTTGCTCTCAGGGTGCCTTTGCCTGAACAAACACATCTCAGGTGAACCTTTCCTCTCGTCCTGATCTTTACTTTCATTCTCTCTTGTTGTTGACAGGAGGGGTCAAAAGTCATAGTCCCAGGTAGCTACAATTTTGGCTGGTCCATGGAAGGAATGGCACTGAGTCATCAATAAAAGGTCACATGTATCAGAGCTCACTTACTGTACTCCTTGAGAATGGCCAGAATTATTATCAAGTTTTTCTGAATAATCAAAATAACATATCTCAAGATCTGACTCATTTTAAAGAGTTGCTCCTCTCTTTTTCCTTTTTTTCTGCAGTAGTACCACCTGGGGGATATCATTATTGCCTGACCAGTGTGAGGCTGCAATGTAGACCTCACAGCACAGTGTAACTGTGGGCCCAGGTTTACTGTCTCTGAACTTCTATTTCTTCAGCTATAAAGTAGAGCTCATAATATACAACTTATTTCATAAGATCATATCATAATTTGATAAATACTTTGTATATTTGTATTGATATTTTGTATTAAGTATCTGAAACATGGAGAAAAGGGCAACCATCCTAAGTACAAAGCACACACAATGAATCTTCACAAATTAAATATATGCACACAAGACCATCACTTCGATCAGGAAACAGAACACTTCCAGAGCCCCAGGAGCTCCCCACCAGTCCCTACCATCTATACTAGTTTTCTCTTGCAGTGTAACAAACAAGCTTGGTAGCTGAACACATACAAATTTGTTATCTCCATTTCTATAGGTCAGGATTCTGGGCGTGGCTTAGCCAGATCCTCTGCTCAGGTCTCATAAGGTGGCATTCGAGGTGGTAGCCAAGGTGTTGATCTCATCTGAAGCTTGAGCTCCTTCAGGTTGTCAGCAGGATTTAAGTCCTTAGGGCGTGTTACTGAAGTCATCATCATCTTGCTAGCTCTTGGCTGGAGACTACTCTCAGCCCCCACAGGTTGCCTATAGTTCTTGCCACATGACCTCTACAGTCAGTTCACACTGTTGCTTTCTTTCAGGTCAGCAGTAGCTGGTCTCTCTGGTGTCTGTCTCCAACCTTTAAATGCTCTTTTAAGAACTCACCTGATTAGGTCAGGCCCACCTAGGACAATATCCCAGGTGATTAGGGATCTTAATTAAAGGGGTGGTATCCCATCAGATCACAGGCTCCACCTGTATTCAAGGGGCAGTGCTTATACAAGCTAGTAACACTATTGGAAAAGATCATGTGGCCACCTTAGAGTTCTGCCTATCATCCATCTTCTAAAGGTAACCACTCTCTGATGTTTAATACAGGAGTTTGTCCTATTTTTGAACTTTATAAATATGGAATCATACAATTTGCCTCTTGTGTCTGGCTTCTCTAGTTCACACAATGCACTCATTCTTCTGTATGTGATTGCATATGGTCTATTTGCACTGCTGCAAGTGTGAATATACCACAATTTACTTACTCATAAAAGTTGATGGACTTGAGGGCAGTTCCTGTCACTAACAGTGCTGCTATTCTTTTGGTAAGCATCTGTGCATATCTCTGTTGGGTATATATTGAGAAGTGAGATTGCTGTGTCATAGGGTATGCATATGCTCAGCTTGGAAACCGTCAAACAGTTCTCCAAAGTGGCTTTACCAAGCTGCATACCCACTAACAGTGTTAGAATATTCCATAAGACTGTTCTGAGGGTTATGAAATAAGATCATGATAAAGAATACAAGACAGAAACTGAGATAGAGTAATGACTAAATGAAAGTTAGCATTCTCAATACAAATTAATTAATGCTGTGTGTTCTCTCTTGTTATGCTGTTAAAGTCTTCAAGGTATGTATGTCCAGCTTAGTGATATACCCTAGTGCAGTGGTCGGCAAACTCATCAGTCAACAGAGACAAATATCAACAGTACAACGATTGAAATTTCTTTTGAGAGCCAAATTTTTTAAACTTAAACTCTATAGGTAGGTACATTCCTTATTGAGGTAGCGCCCGCATGTGGTGTTTTGTGGGATAGCCACCCTCAAGGGGCCAAAGAGCCGCACGTGGCTCGTGAGCCGCAGTTTGCCAACCACTGCCCTAGTGCCTAGCCAAAATGTACTAAATAGACCGAGGAACACATCAACGGTGAGTAGCCCCCTGATCAAGAACAGCTTCTTCAGACTTGCATTCTTTCCTTTTCCCTGGCCTCTAGCCCAAAGCACATAATAAGAGGGTACAGAGGGATCCCCATTGCTCAAAACTGACATTAGTCTGCATAGGCCTCACTGAGGAGGTAGTTTCTTTGAACTACAAGCAAGCTAGCAAGATTAAAACAAAGCACCAGTGCATTTTCCTATATAGCAGTTATTTCTAGAACAAAAACACTCAGGGCTGCCCTAGCTGAGTAGCTCAGTTGGTTAGAGCATTGTTCCCATATGCCAAGGTGCTCTGGTCAGGGCACATACAGGAAGCAACCAATGAATGCACAACTGAGTGGAACAACAAATGAATGCTTCGAGCACTCTCTCCTTCTCTCTCTCTGTCTCTCTAAAATCAATCAATGAAAAGAAACAAGCAAAGAAAGAAACCTCCTGAAATCCAGACCCCTTCACAGCAAAGAAATGCTAATCTGTATTAGGTTTACTTTTTCATTATCGATTAATCTTTTATCAAATCCAATATTAATGTACATCGTATACCAAGTGTCAGTGAATAAATACATAGAGTGCTTAAATGAAATTTTAAAAAATGATTTTATTTATTGATTTTACAAAGGGTGGGCAGTGAGAAGTATCAACTCATAGTTGCTTCATTTTAGATGTTGTTTGCTTGTTGTATGAGCCTTGATTGGGCAAGCCCAGCGTTTCGAATCAGCGAGCACACACAGTATTCCAAGCTGACGCTCTAGCCACTGTACCACCATAGGCCATATGTGTTTTTTTTCTGTTTGTTTTGTTTTTTTGTGTGTGTGACAGAGAGAGAGGGACAGATAGAGACAGACAGGAAGGAAAGGAGATGAGAAGCATCAATTCTTTGTTGTGGCTCCTTAGTTGTTCTCTGATTGCTTTCTCATATGTGCCTTGACCGGGAGCTACAGCAGAGTGAGTGACCCCTTGCTCAAGCCAGCAACCTTGGGCTCAAGCCAGCAACCATGGGGTCATGTCTATGATCTCATGCTCAAGCCAGCAACCCTGTGCTCAAGCTGGTGAGACCCCTCTCAAGCTGGATGAGCCTGCATTCAAGCTGGCGACCTTGGGGTTTCAAACTTGGGCCGTCTGTATCCCAGTCTGATGCTCTATCCACTGCACCACTACCTGGTCAGGTTATGGTTGTTCGCTTTGTTGTTGTTGTTGTTTTTTGTATTTTTCCCAAGTTAGAAGCAGGACAGCAGTCACACAGACTCCTGCATGTGCCCAACTGGGATCCACCCAGCATGCCCACCAGGGGGCAATGCTCTGTCCATCTGGGGGGTTGCTCCATTGTGCCCGGAGCCCTTCTAGCACTTGAGACGGAGTTCATGGAACCATCCTCAGTGCCCAGGGCCAACTTTGCTCCAATGGAGCCTTGGCTGTGGGAGGGGAAGAGAGAGACAGAGAGGAAGGAGAGGGGGAGAGGGAGAAGCAGATGGGTGCTTCTCCTGTGTGCCCTGACCGGGAATCGAACCCAGGACTTCCACACGCTGGGCCGATGCTCTACCACTGAGCCAACCGGCAGGGCCTGTTGTTGTTTTTTAATGTAGAAAAAAACACCATAAGAAAGCAAAGCAAGGCCTGACCTGAGGTGGTGCAGTGGATCAAGCGTCAATCTGGAACGCTGAGGTCACCAGTTCAAAATGCTGAGCTTGCCTGGCCAAGGCACATATGGGAGTTGATGCTTCCTGCTCCTCCCCCCTTCTCTCTCTCTCTTTCTCTATCTCTCTTCTCTAAAAGTGAATAAATAAATAAAAATAATTTAAAAAATAAAAAGAAAGCCAACCAAAATGAACAATGATTTTTGTAGTAGTCACTAGAAATAAAAAGATAAACAAGAAAATCTGTTTGTAAATGAAAAATATATTTAATGATAGTTATCCATTTTGTAGCATGACAGGTAAGTAAATTAAATAGTACCCCATATATTGAAACAGAC
Organism: Saccopteryx leptura; assembly: GCF_036850995.1. Classification (NCBI taxonomy): domain Eukaryota; kingdom Metazoa; phylum Chordata; class Mammalia; order Chiroptera; family Emballonuridae; genus Saccopteryx; species Saccopteryx leptura. The sequence continues at coordinate 72,044,599 of NC_089512.1, forward strand.
CATCTATTTAAATCCACAGCACCACACACAGCAGCCTACATAGCATCACACACTGGGGCAGCCGCTGGCCTCCCTGCTGTACCTTCACTCCAGGGCATTTTACTGCCCCTTTTAAGGTGATTTTCACACACCCATATAACTCTCAGAGAACTTGCTTTCTGGTTATAAGATTCTATCCATCTGTCTATCCATCTATCCTTCTATCTATCTATCTATCTTTCAATCTTATTACTAAATCTTTAACACTTATTACCTTTGTTTTGGTGATAAATTCTTAATTTTCAGTGGTATAAACTTAGTTTTGATTTCCCACAGCTTCTTTTCCCCCAGTTCTATTGCAAAATCATTGGCATATATCATTGTATACGGTTAAGGCATACAGGATGATGGTTTGACTTACATATATTGTAAAATGATTAACACAATATGTTAGGCTAACCTCATCCATGTTCTCATTTATATTAAATAAAAAGAAAAGATCTGGTGGTATATTGGATAAAGCATCAACCTGGAACACTGAGGTCACTGGTTTGAATCCCTGAGCTTGCCCAGTCAAGGCACATACGAGAATAGATGCTTCTTGTTTCTCCCTCTCTTTCTCTCTCTTCCTCTCCCTCGCTCCAAAAATAAAATAATAAATTTTAAAAGAAAATAAAAGAAAGAGGCCCTGGCCTGTTGGCTCAGTGATAAAGCATCAGCCTGGCATGTGGATGTCCCAGGTTTGATTTCTGGTCACACAGCACAGGCAACCATCTGCTTCTCCACCATACCCCTTCTCTCTCTCTCTCTCTTCCCTCCTGCAGCCATGGTTCAATTGGTTAGCCCACTTCAGCCCGAGGTGCTGAGGATGGCTCCATGGAGCCTCTACCTAAGGTGTTAAAAATGGCTCGGTTGCAAGCATGGCCTCAGATGGGCAGAGTACTATTGGCCCCAGACAGGGCTGCAGGGTGGATCCCGGTTGGGGTGCATGTGGGAGTTTATCTCTTTATTTCTCCTTCTCTCACTTGGAAAAGAAGAAGAAGAAGAAAAAGGATAAAGGGTTTTTTTGTACTTGGTTAACTTTTTATCCAAGGGCTCAGACAGGCTAATGGACTCTTTCTAATTGCTTGTCATTATTCCTAATAAGGCCGATTAGTCACTAGGTTCAGCTGTTTGCTGAAAGTGCTGAGGAGGCCAAGTCAAATCAAAGGAGGTAGTAATAGGTGCTCTGCAAACCCATCCACTTGGTAAACCCAAGTTCTTGCCTAGGTCAAAAGCTCTTCGGTAGTTGGCCAGACTTTAATCCAGGTCACTTAAGCCCTCTAAAATGTCCAATTCCTCCTTTGTAAATAAGGCGAATAAAGGCATCTATCTTAAAGGGTATCAACATTTATTGATTTAACAACCATTTCAGTCCCATTATCTACCAGGCTCTGTGTCAGGCAATTAATAAGTATTTATTAAATGTTAATCATGTAGCCCTAGTTGGAGAGCTTGATTAGTTAGAGCTTCCTCCTGAAGCACAGAGGTTTCTGGTTTGAGTCTCGGTTAGGGCACATACAGAAACATATCAATGTTTTTATCTCTCTCTCTCTCTCTTTCTCTCTCTCCCTCTCTCCTCACTTCCTATCTCTCTAAAAAAATTAATTAAAATTTTTTTAAAATCTCACTTGCCTGACCTGCAGTGGCGCAGTGGATAAAACGACCTGGAATGCCTGGTCAAGGCTCATGCAAAATGCAACTGAGAGTTGGTGCTTCCTGTTCCTTCCTCCCCCCTCCCTTTCTCTCTCTCTCTCAAATCAATAAGTAAAATCTTTTTAAAAATGTTACTCATGTATCAGCTATTATTATTCTCAACACTAAGTTACTTGCATATCAATTACCTACTTTATGGAAAAGTAGCTGAAAATTTTGGAGTCTTAGGCTGGCTTTATAGCCCCCTCGAACTCATCTCTCCACATGCATAATTATATTGCCCACTATCTATCCCTGGTGTGAATCCAACTGCTCAAGCCTGTGTCCTCAATTATTGTAGTCAGAGAATGCAAACCAATTTTATTATTAGCTTATGTGCTTCATAATTAGAAAGGCAAATATGTCACATTTCAAAATCAGAGGAAAGTTTCGAAGATTAACTGTCATGTTGATTATCTGCCCTGCATTTCCCCTTCCATTAGCTCAGAACATTAGGGGGCAGATCACTAGACATGTCTGCAAGTAGACAGATTCACTTTATGGCAAAGCTTTTCACTCCCTCTTCTTCTTCTCTCTGAACTCCTTCAGCCCCCCTACACCCCCCCACATAATTCTTAGGACTCTACATGAAACTATCAGTGAGAAAACATTTACAAAATGCTTTTTTTCTCGGAGGGAAAGGACTTCAAATTTGTTTTCATCCTTATTCATATGGTTAAGGAACAAATATTAAATCAACATTGTCAGAGGAAGGACAGAAAGTCACAGATGCAAGAGAATGGTACTAAACAGAGTATTCATCTCTGGAGCAAGACTACGTGGGGTCAAGCTTTGACAGCTCCATTTGAGGGCATCCGGTTAAATTTACATTTCACATGAACAACAAATACAGTTTAAGCAAAAATACATCCCAAATCTGCATATGAGATATATTTATACTAAAAAACAATTAGTTGTTTATCTGAAACTCAAATTACCTGGGTGTCCTGTATTTTCATTTGCTAAACCTGGTAATGATTCTGCATTTACTAGTTTTGTGACCCAGAACAAGTTACATAAATTCCTTTTTTTAAAAAAGGGATATTATTTATTGATTTGAGAGAGAGATGAGGGAGGAGCGGGAAGCATCAACTCATATTAGTTCCTTCTTGAATGTGCCCTGACCAGGCAAGCTAGGGGTTTCAAACTGGTGACCTCAGCTGACCAGGTTGACACTCTATCCACTGCACCACCACAGGTCAGGCACAAGTTACATAAATTCTGTGTTTCAGTTCCCTTATCTGTAAATAATAATAATAATAATAATAATAATAATATTAAAAGCAGATTCTTTACTTTTATTCAATATTATTTTATTTATCGATTTCAAAAAGAGAGGAAGGGAGAGAGAAAACAACAGAAACATGGATCTGCTTCTGAATGTACTCTGACCCAGGACTGAACCAGCAACCTTTACGTGTGAGGACAACACTCTAACCAACAGAGGTATCCAGCCAAGGCAAAGCGCATTCTTCATAGAATGGTTGTAGCAGTCATTTGCATTGTTCGATAAAATGTGTTTGCTTTTCTTCCTTCCAGAATCCTGGTAGGATTGCCCTTCCTTCTCCTCCTGCACTTAGCTGAGGCCTATGACTTGCTTTAGCCAATGGAAAGTGAGCAGAGGGAATGTGTCACGTCTAGGTGATGCCTTTTAGAACTAGTCACAAATGTGTTGCTCTCTCTTCCCCTGCCACAGTGGCCGGCTATTTTCCAGGTGCAGTCAGGGAACCGAGAGCGGAATCATACACACAACGCTGACCCAGGGAAGACATAACTGTGAGGGAACTATAAACACCTATATTTTTAAACACTGAAATTTGGGGGTTGCTTGTTACTGCAGCATAACTTAGCCCACCCTGATTGAGAGTTGTTGTGAAGATTTCCTGAGCCAATAATTGTTAAGCATTGGGACACATCCCCAGCACATAGTAGGCATGATGTAACTACTTACTAGGTTAAGAAATGTCAGCAGCACATTTTTGGTACAGAAGGAGGATCGAGACAGGCCTTGCTGGCTGTCCAAGTTTTGGTAATAAACATTTATTGTCCAGTTTTCTTTCTCCTGGTCTGAGAAATGAAATCGCTCCCTTCTCCTCCACAGTGTTGGATAATAAACTTCATCAAGTCAGTCGCATTTAGCTCAGGGAGTTTCTTTAATCATTAAACAGAGTTTTTATGTCTGAAACACTCTGGATATGTGTCTGCTCAAATTGCAGTGTGGGTTGTACCAGAGCAGTGGACTCGTTGCAGCCAACTGGCTGCACGGTCTGCGGCAGCCAGCCCCGTGCACAGCAATTCAGCAAGGGCAGAGGACCCGATCCAGGCGAGAGCGTGGGTTAATGAGAATCAGATGCGTGTAATTCAGGCCACAGTGCTCGTCCTGATCTCTGAGTACTGGGAGTTATATCCATAAACAGACCGGACTTGATTTTATGCAGCACGTTCCTCCCCCAAAGAATTCCAAAAGAATGCTCTTTTAGTGGCAGCTAGTGGTGTGGAAGACAAGCCAGGAAATGCTGTGTCCATAGCTCGGGCTCCAAACTTCATTCCAAGTCATACCATCTGAACGGGCTCGCCTGGCTGGAATACCAGGTGACTCGCTCCTGTTACATAAAACATAATTTTATGTTTCAGATGAAAACATGCTCATATAAGAAAGAAAACATGCACTAAAGAGGCTTTCAAACTTCTTTTCAAAGTAAGTACAGTTCATGTCAGAGTACTTTGATATCTATGTACTTTGATATATCTTTACTTTCATATACAACTGAAACAGAACTTCACAAAATATTACTTAACCCTTATAGGTGATGTAGTCTGAAGTTATCTATTCAATTTCACTTATTTTAAAAAGCTGATCACTATCTAATATGCTGGTTTTCTAACCAACTTCTGTGTAGGATTTTAAATTCTAAAGTGCATTTCACTGAAAGACAGAGAAGGAGAGGGAGCGACTGACAGCACGGCACTCCTGTCATCCCACATCTGTAACTCTGGACAAGTGCTGCGCCTTTGGGATCACAAACCTGGGGTTCTTCAGTTTTAACTTGATGAGATTTTAATATATGATACCTGTGTACAGATAAAGTGAAAATACACTGAAACCATGTTCATGTGCTGAGACTATTTTGCAATTCCTATGTTGATTCAGAATTGGGGTGAAAGGTAGGGAGAAAGTCCACTTTCCTTCAGTACTAAACACAGTTTGAGGTAGACCCTAAATCAACTAGAATTTTTTTGCTTGTCTGTAACAGAACCCTCCCTCCACTCAAACACACACACAAGAAATTAATGGCCCAAATAGTGGACTGATCCATGGGCTATGTTGGCTCTAGCAGAGTTGGCTCAGAATGCTGAGATGATGCCCTGGTAACCCATCTTCTGCCACCTCTGGGCTTTACTTTCCTCTCTAGTGGCTTCTTTCTCTTCTGTTATAGATAGGATCCCTCCTTGTGGCCAGAGAAGATATTCATCAGCAGCTCTATACTTAAACTCTTCCAACCTAACCAACCAAAAGAATATGGCACCTCTTTCCTGACAATTTCAGCAAAAACTCCAGCCTTCTTGTTATCCCAGCTTGGGTCACGTGCTTTTCCTGCAACACTCACAGCGACTAGGGAAAGGCATTGCCCCACCTGCTCAAATACAGGTCGTGAGTCGACACCTGGGACACAGTGATGATGTCAGATCAAGCAAATTGCATGAACTTGAGAATGGCACTGTTTTACAAAGGAAATTCAAGGGGCTATTTCCAAAAGTTAGGGGCAAGAATTTTAAGTAGATAATTTTAAAAAGTGGGCACCGCTGCCCTGGCTGGGTGGTTCCATTGGTTCAAGTGTTGTCCTGATGCACCAGGGTTCAATCCCTAGTCAGGGCACATAAAGAATCAACCAGTGAATGCATGGATAAGTGGAACAACAAGTTGATGTTTCTCTCTCTCCCTTCCTCTCAGTCCCTAGAATCAATGGATTAAAAAAAAAGATTTAAAAATGGTCACTGTTAACCTCGATTCACACATACAGCCAATCTCTACCTCCTACTCAGCCTTAAAACACAGAGACAAAGCTGGGCTTCTAGCACTGCACTTGGGGAATACTTTTCATCAAGAAAAAGCATGACATTTTCTCTCTCCAAACACTTCCAGGAATTAGAAGCCGTGGCAAGGGATTCTCTTAGTTTTCAAGTGGAAAACTTAATGTGCCATGAACTTCTGGTCATTGGCTTAAGGAGTAAAACTCTCTTTGGGCCTTTTAGAAATCATCTCTCCAACTTGATGCCCCTGATTTGTGATGTTGTAATTGCCTTCAGAGTTGTACTGCAGCTGCCTTTGCAAACAAAGTTTAAACCTGCAGGTCACCTTGGATTAACCAATGTATTGTATGCTCAACTGACTGACTGAGCTGCTGAAGTCATGAATATTTGCTCTGTCTTGTACTGCAATGCACACAGACAGGAAAAACACGCACACAAAACAAGCACAAAAAGGAAGAGAGCTCACTGGAGAAAGACAACTTGGGACGATTATTTTTCTGCATTTTCTTGAATACCATTTGTCTTCTGGAAAGCAGTGCAAACAGAGCTGTGGCTTCTAGACTCTGAAAATATGATTGCTACGCATGTGAAGAGATCAACTTGCTGAAACACAAAAACACACAATATTAGAAGTAGCATAGACCCTTTCCTTTGGCATATGCCCTTCTCAGACCAGATCATCAGGCTAGAGTTTTGGCTTTTGTTTGTTTGCTTGCTTTGTTTTGTTTGGGTTTTTTTTTAAGTTAAATTTGAGTGAGGTTGTGGGTTCTTTTGTTTTTGTTTGGTTTGGGGTTTTTTTGTTGTTGTTTTTACTGATTTCTCTTAGAATAGTTCAATTCAAACTGAGAACAGGCAACCTTGCTGTGATGCATGCATTCATCACCTTCAAGAAATCAACGCTTTTGGCTTGATAACATTGTTTTGCCTTGGGTTTAAGATACAAAATACGATAATTATTACTTTATAGTTGCCATATATGAAACAAGGACTCTGGTGCTGTTCCCACTGTCAAGAATACTGCCCCTTCCTTTCCCTTGGCTCTTACTTTATCAGCCTTCAGTTCTTGACTTAAATTCTGGCCATAGTTTCTTAAAAATTACACATAAGCAAAAATAGTTACCATACAACCAAGCCATTCCATTTTTAGGCATGTGCCCAAGACAAATACATGTCTACACACAATCTTGTACATGAATATTCATAGCAACATTATTCATAACAGCCAAAACTGGAAAACATTCAAAGATTTGTCAACTGGCAAATGTAAGAACAAAATATGATATGGCCATATAATGGAATAGTACTTAGCCATGAAAAGAGAAGTACAGAGAGATGCTACTGTAGTAGGGTTAGATAGGCACGAGCAGAGCAGGAATGATGGGCCTTAAGTATTAACCCCTGGAGATGACATCTAGGTTGTGATTCAGTTTCAGGTGTTTTACTTCCCAGAAGTGTCTGTGCCCACTAGACATGCATCACTACCAACCATCACTGGTGATGCTCTTCATCAGCAAATGCTCACCTTGACCTCTGAATGCCCTGGTTGTTTATCCTTCTCCCAACAGATCCTTTAATTTCTCACTTCAGAGTCTCATCAAGTAGGTTTTCTTTTAGTAACAACTCAACAAACTCTTTTGTACTAGCATGAATTCTATTAATTTACTCATTAATTTATTGACTCATCTATTAGTATACACTTGACCCTTGAACAACATGGGTTTGAACGGCATGGATCTACTTCTATGTGGGAAATTTTCTCAATAAATACTATAAATGTATTTTCCCTTTTTCTTTCTTTCTCTCTTTTATTTATTTATTTATTTTTGACAGAGACAGAGAGAGAGTCAGACAGATGGACAGATAGGGCCAGACAGACAGGAAGGGAGAGAAATGAGAAGCATCAATTCTTTGTTGCAGCTCCTTAGTTGTTCATTGACTGCTTTCTCATATGTGTCTTGACTGGGGGCTACAGCAGAGTGAGTGACCCCTTGCTCAAGCCAGCAACCTTGGGCTCAAGCCAGAAACCTTGGGCTTCAAGCCAGTGACCTTTGGACTCAAGCTAGCAACTATGGGATCATGTCTATGATCCCATGCTCAAGTCAGTGACTCCACGCTCAAGCCGGATGAGTCCATGTTCTGGCCGGTGACCTCGGGGTTTCAAACCTGGGTCCTACGTGTCCCAGTCCGATGCTCTATCTACTGTGCCACCTCCAAGTCAGGTTCTAATTATTTTCTTAATAACATTTTCTTTTCTATAGCTTACATTATTTTAAGAATACAGTATATGATTGCTATAACACAAAATATGTGTTAATGGTGTGGCCTGTGGTGGCACAATGAATAGATCATTGACCTGGAATGCTAAGGTCACTGGTTTGAAACCCTGAACTTGCCCGGTCAAGGCACATATGACAAGAAGCCAGTGAACAACTAAAATAAAGCAACTATGAATTGATACTTCTTTATGCCACCCCTTCCCTGGTAAAATCAATAAATAAAATCTTAAAAAAGAATACTTAAAAATATATGTATTAATGGACTTTTTATGTTATTGGTAAGGCTTCTGGTCTACAGTAGGCTATTAGTAGTTAAGTTTTGCGGGAATCAAAAGTTATATGTGAATTTTCAATTGAACCCCAAATTATTCAGGGATCAACTATACATTAATTGAATATCAAATGTGTGCCAGTATCCTATGAGGTGGGGATTAAATACAGAACAAGATACAATCCTTGTCCTCAAGAAGTTTAGAATCAGAATCGGAGGTTCCCAAACTCACTGGGCATTAGAATGTCTTGGAGAAACAGTAGGGTGATAAGTGCGGCCATGGAGAAGAAAGATTTTAGCAAACTTCCTCCATTCTGTAACTTCCATCAACCCAGAAAGCTCCTTCTAATTTAAAAACAAAATTTTAAAAACTAACATAGTATCTGCATAAAAATATCTTTAGAAAACTGCCATTTTCATTGACCTGTAACATATAGTCAATGCAAAAGCAATATGCTTGCTATGCAAACAGTCTCAGTTATGTGCCCCAGGGGAGCCAAAAAAACTTCTAACCTATGTTCCTCCTATCAGAAAGTTTGGAGCTGTCATCAAAGTATAAGTCTTTGTTGTCACTGACCAGATAGCTCTGTTGATTAGAGCACTGTCCTGATATGTCAGAGTTGCGGGTTCAATTTCTAGTCTAGGCACATAGAAGAATCAACCAATGAATGAATGAATAAGTGGAAAGAACAAATCAATGTCTCTCTCTCTCTCTCCCCCTTCCTCTCGCTATAAAAATTTTAAGAAAGTATAAGGGCCCTGCCTAGGTTGCTCAGTGGATAAAAGCACCTTCTAGACATGTCAAGGTCAGGGGTTTGATCCCTGGTCAGGGCACACAGGAGAAGCAATCAACGAGTGCACAACTAAATGGAACAACTGAGTAGAACAATAAGTTGATCCTTCTGTCTCTCTCCCTCTCCAATTAATGGAAAAAAAATTTTTTAAATTAAAAACATATGGCCCTGGCCAGTTGGCTCAGTGGTAGAGCATTGGCCCAGCATGTGGATGTCCCAGGTTCAATATTTGGTCAGCGCACACAGGAGAAGTGGCCATCTGCCTCTCCATCCCTCCCTCTCCCCCTTCTCTCTATCTCTCTCTCCCTTTCTCACAGGTATGGCTCTATTGATTTGAGTGCATTGACCTGGGGCACTGAGGATAGCTCTGTGGAGCCTCCACCTCAATCGCTAAAAATAGCTCAGTTACAAGCATGGCCCCAGATGGGCAGAGCATCAGCCCCTGATGGGGGGGGGGCTGCCAAGTGGATCCCAGTTGGGGTGCATCCAGGAGTCTGTCTTTCTAGCTCCCCTTCTCTCATTTGGAAAAGAAGAAAAAAAATTTAAATATAAAGATCTACTAGACTTTCTGAATTAGAATCTCCAGGGGTAGACCCCAGGCATCTGTATTTTATAAACAACCTTCCCAGGGTTCAATTTAGGAACCTGCTTTTGGGGACCACTGTTCTAAGCGGCAAGGAGGGAAGATGAATTAAACTAAGGCAGGGAGAAAAGCTAGGAGGTGAGGGATGAAGACAGAGGCAGGCCAGGAGCAGGTGGTAGGAGAAAAGACAGCCTCCCCAAGATGTCCATGTTCTATCTAATGCCCTAACCTGTGAATGTTACTTGGCATGGTAGAAAGGACCCACAGATGTGATTAAGGAACTTGAGAGGTGGGACTGTCCTCACTTAGGTAGGTGGGCCCTACCTGTGATCACAGTACCTGTATAAGAGAGAGGCAGAGGGAGATTTAAGTGCAGAAGAGTAAGAAGACAGTGTGACTAAGGATGTGATGGGGGGGGGGGGGCAATGTGGAGAGAGAAGAAGCAGCCATCAACAAGGTAATGCAGACAGCTCCAGAAACTATATAGCATGAAGGAATGGACTTGACTCTGGAGCCTGTGGAGGAAACCAGCCCTGCAAACACCTGTAAAACTCACTGTAGATTTCTGGCTTCTAGAATTACAAGGAAATACATTTGTCTTGTTTCCAGTCATTATATTTGTGGTTAATTGTTATAACTAAAACAGAGGATTTTAAAAAATGAATAGGAAAATATGTTGAATTGAAATGATTAAGTTGATAAGATAAGCTAGGTAGAAGAAAAAGATAGGAAAGGAGGCATCAAGAATGAACGCAGGCCTCTAACTATGGAGGGTGCTGCTGACACCAACACTGTTGCTAAAATCATCACTAACACCAGCTAAGGCAGAGGTCGGGAACCTTTTTGGCTGAGAGAGCCATGAACGCCATGTATTTTAAAATGTAATTCCGTGAGAGCCATACAATATGTTTAACACTAAATACAAGTAAATGTGTGCATTTTATGTAAGACCAACACTTTTAAAGTACAATAAGTCTCTGAATTCTTTTTAATAACGTTGTTATGCTGTTGCTAACCAATGATGAATAAAGTACTTCTTACCACTAATGCGACTTCTGGTGCTGCATGGTTTTGCTGATGGCTTTGTAGACTGGTTGATATGTGGTGAGGTTAAGCTTCATGCAGGTGTTGAGACTTTCATCCATTAAATGTGATAGTAGGCTGATCTTAATGTTCTTTAGATGTGAGAAAGACTGCTCACATGCATATGAAGAGCCAAACATTGTCAGTACAGCAATACTCACACGCTGCAGTGTGTGGTATGTGACAGGAAGCACGTTCCAAGTTTTGACAATCAGCTGGTCTGTGGGTTGAAGTTTTTTCATTTCTCCCCACTTGTGTTTGCTCGCCAACTCTGCTTGCTTTCGTGCAAGTCTTTCCAAATCTTCATTCAGTGACTTGAACTTATTTACCCACATGTCTGAGGCCTTCAGGTCAGCAGCTTGTAGGTCAAAATCTCTGATGGAGACACCGGGGATGTAACTCAGGTCGGCACTGTCCACTGCACACTCGTGTGGATGGGTGATGAACTTAAAAAGACGAGTGCGCTCATGAAATTCTCCAAAGCACGCTTTGAATGACTGCAGGAGATTAGATGTGAAGCCCGCTAGCTGCTGGAGATCAAGATGTTGAGCAGGGTCACTTGCTGTGCATGCATCTTTAAACTCTCCCAGTTTTTCAAAGTGTAGTAAACGACCTGTTTCAATGTCTGCGATGAAGAGTTCCAGCTTGTTTTCAAATGCAAACACTGCTTGTTGAAGGGTAAGACTGTATTTCCAACGCCTTGCATTTTCACATTGAGCTGATTCAGATGTTCACTGATGTCCACGAGATAGTAGAACTTCAGGAGCCACTCAGTGTTAGCTAACTCAGGATGCTCCACGGTTTTCATTTCAACAAAAGTCCATATTTCACTCAGACAAGCCATGAAATTGCTGAGCGCCTTCCCTCTTGACAACCAACGCACATTGCTGTGCAGAAGCAGACCAGGATAATTATTCCCAACTTCATCCAGCAGTGTTTTAAACTGGCAATCATTTAAAGCTCGGGCAACAATAAAATTGACCACCGAATGACCAGCAACATCACCTCACCAAGCTGCTCGCCACACATCTGAGCACAAAGCGCCTCCTGATGTAGGATGAAGTGAAAACTTAGGATGTGTCTCTTTCCATGTTCATGAAGAAGCGCTACAAATCCTCTGTTTTTCCCCACCATGCATAGAGCACCATCAGTACACACCAAAATAAGTTTATCCATCTGTAGATTTTTTTCTTTAGCGAACTCAGTGAAAGACTTGAATAAATCTTCCCCTCTTGTTGTCTCCTTCATAGGCAAAACAGCAAGACTTTCCTCCCATACTGTGTCACCGACAGCATACCTTGCAATCACACTGAACTGGGATAAATGGCTTATGTCTGTTGACTCATCTAAAGTGACAGAAAAGAATGGTGCTGCATTTATGTCCTTCACTTGTGTTGCCTCAATTTGATTTGCCATCACGGTTGTACGATCGTGAACAGTTCTTGCCGACAGAGGCATGTCTTTTATTCGTTTGATTATCTTGTCTTTACCTGAAAAGTCATCAAAAAGTTCATTGGCAACATCAAGCATGAATGTTTTGGCATACTCCCCTTCTGTGAATGGCTTTCCGTTTTTCACAATTGCTAAAGCACCAGCAAAGTTAGCTGAATTCCAGTCACCTTGTTGGGCACAAACACTGAGTTGCTGCTGACTAGCTTGCACTCTGCACAGTAGCTCTTGACATGTTTTCTTCCTGCTGTCCCCGCTGGATATATATATATATTTTTTTTTCTGAAGCTAGAAACGGGGAGAGACAGTCAGACAGACTCCCGCATGCGCCCGACCGGGATCCAACCAGCACGCCCACCAGGGGGCGACGCTCTGCCCACCAGGGGACGATGCTCTGCCCCTCCGGGGCGTTACTCTGTTGCGACCAGAGCCACTCCAGCGCCTGGGGCAGAGGCCAAGGAGCCATCCCCAGCGCCTGGGCCATCTTTGCTCCAGTGGAGCCTCGGCTGCGGCTGCGGGAGGGGAAGAGAGAGACAGAGAGGAAGGAGAGGGGGAGGGGTGGAGAAGCAGATGGGCGCTTCTCCTGTGTGCCCTGGCCGGGAATCGAACCTGGGACTTCTGCACGCCAGGCCGAAGCTCTACCACTGAGCCAACCGGCCAGGGCCCCCGCTGGATATTTTGATGTATATGTAGAATGGTGTGTCGAAGTGCCGCTTTATATTTGACCGTTTCATCGATGCAATTTTATCATTACCTATTAGGCACACTGCAGAACCGTCTCTCTCCACAAAGGCGAATTCCTCTGTCCATTGCTGCTGAAAAGTACGTTACTCCTCATCTTTTTTTCTTTTAGCCATCTTCTTCGTCAAAAGGGTTTCTGCAGTTAGTTAGCTGACTACTTGATTGAAAGGAGGGAAGTTTACTTCTTGACCTCACAATGACCTGTGTACGTTACACATTATCCAATAAAAATTTGGTGTTGTCCCAGAGGACAGCTGTGATTGGCTCCAGCCACCTGCAACCATGAACATGAGTGGTAGGAAATGAATGGATTGTAATACATGAAAATGTTTTATATTTTTAACGTTATTATTATTTTTATTAAAGATTTGTCTGCGAGCCAGATGCAGCCATCAAAAGAGCCAGCCCTCGACCTGGAAATGCTGAGGTCGCCAGTTCGAACGAAACCCTGGGCTTGCCTGGTCAAGGCACATATGGGAGTTGATGCTTCCAGCTCCTCCCTCCTTCTCTCTCTCTGTCTCTCCCTCTCCTCTCTAAAATGAATAAATAAATAAATAAATAAATAAATAAATAAATAAAATAAAAAAGAACCAGCCCTGTGCTATGGTTTAAGTGCCTGGGGAAAAAGAGCTTCTATTGACCACAGAGGAAGACACTGGCCAATGCAGTGGTCAATATTTTCTAGTTGAGTAAAGCCTCATTAATTGGGACAGAGGCTCAATTGAAGTTTATGTTTTCCTCTTTTGAAAGAGAAAAGAGTTTGGGAAACAAACAAAGAGTTTAACAAGATTTCTAGAGGGAAAATTTAAACTGCTCAGGGAAACAAACTGCTTTTGATCACCTTCAAACCCTTGACAAGCACCATTTGCCTTCCAGCCAATTTGTGAATTGCAAACCATTTCTAGTTCTTTATGAAACAAGTGCTGGGGCAGACCAGGTAACACTTTTAAAGCCTTGTCCTATTGCCTGGAAGTAATAAAACTGGTTCCTTTAGAATGTTTCATCATTCTGACCTTGCACTAACTCTGGCTGGCTTTCCTCTAACAAGGCATCGGACCGCCAAGCTTTGATAGATTTTGTTCTCCCAAACTGTTCCTCTACCACCTATCCTTGCCATGTATTTTGGGGTTGCTGGGCCCAATTCCAATGTACGAGTATGTGTGTGCAGGGAGGGGGTTCTTCCCACATCACCAAGCAGTTCTCAGGACACCAGCTGGAGGTTCTACAATTCAACTCAATTCTGACACTATCTACCTGGAAATAGCATCAGGTTGCACAGGTTAAGAGCTCAGTCCCCCAAGACTGTCCCCATCCCTCTTCAGCTACCAGTCACAAGCCCCAGTTGTTGCCTGTACTTCTTACTGACCAATTATAAATAAAAATTTCCTGTATCCTCCTCCTTCGGTCTGACTAAATTGTTAGAGCAGCTCACAGAACTCAGAGAAACATTTTACTTACTAGATTACTGGTTTGTTACAGTAGGATATAACTGAGGAACAGCCAGGTGGGAGAGAGGCGTGGGACAAAGGCTTGGAGCTCCCCTGTCCTCTCTAAGGCAGTCCCTCTCCCAGTAACCCCAGGTATTCACCAACTTGGAAGCTCCCTAGACACTGTATTTTTTGGGTGTCAGTGGAAGAAGCTTCATTACATAGGTATGGTTGATTAATTCATTGGCCATTGGCAAGATTCAGCCTCCAGCCCCCAGCCCCCAGCCCCTTCCCCTCACCAAAGTCAGAAGTGGGACGGACGGAAAGTTCCAACCCCTAATCACTTGGTTGGCTCCACAGGCGACCATCCCCTCATCCTTAGGTGGGGCCCCAAATCAACTTATGAACATGACAATATTATGTTGCTTCATCACTTAGAAATTCCAAAAGTTTTAGAAGCTCTATGACAGAAACAAGGACCAAGAAAAATATACATTTTATACCATATCAGGTAAAAACCCCGACTGATCCTCAAAACTACCAACTCTCCCATGTCCCAATCAAATCCACCACCAAGACCTTACCATCTCTATCCACTTTCCTCTAATGTACCCTTAAAATTCTAGTCCAAGCTACCATCACCCCTTACTTGGACAGGTAACAGGTCAAAAAACTATACCTTAACAGTCCCTTCTCTGATTTCCTGGATCTATTCAGTGCCCTTGCAATTCACCCTTCTGACAACTGCCAGTGAGGTTTATCCAAAAACCCTGTAGTTTCTAGATTCAGACTGAATGGGATTCTTAGCTATGGGGGCTTTTGTTTAGTAGCAGTCTCTCTGAGCTTCCTTGTCTTCACCTACAAAACTGATCATAACAATCACTGGCTCTGAGGTTTCAGATAAGGATTAAATCTAAGGGAAGTGCTTCTCCTGGTGCCTGCTAACAACAACTGCTTAGTAAATATCAGGTGTGGTTACTGTTACCACTTGGTTTGTTTACTAGCCAGTGAATTAGGATCATCCCACCCCAGTGAGATTGCACAATACTCCTTCATCTGTTTGTATAGGTAAAATGCAAAAGGAGGTTTATGTTTTCTTTTCTTTCTTTCTGTAATTTTTTGTATTTTTCTGAAGTGAGAAGCAGGGGTTGACAGACAGACAGACTCCCGCATGCGCCCAACCAGGATCCACCCAGCATGCCCACTAGGGGGCGATGCTCTGCCCATCTGGGGCATTGCTCAGCTGCAACTGGAGCCATTCTAGCACCTAAGGCAGAGGCCATGGAGCCATCCTCAGCGCCCGGGCCAACTTTGCTTCAATGGAGCCTCGCTGCGGGAGGAGAAGAGAGAGACAGAGAGAAAGGAGAGGGGGAAGGGTGGAAAAGCAGATGGGCATGTCTCCTGTGTGTCCTGGCCAGGAATTGAACCCGTGACTTCCACACACTGGGCCGACGCTCTATCGCTGAGCCAACAGGCCAGGACCTCTTCTTTTCTTTGCAATCATTTTTTAGGCCAGTATAGTTATGAGAAAATGCTTCTAACTTAGATGAAACCATTATACTATGAACAGTCTAAATCACACATATAATAGGAGCATTTAACACTGGCCAGGTAGCTTAGTTGATGGAAGCATCTTCCTGATACACCAAGGTTGCAGGTTCCATTCCTGGTCAGAGCACATACTAGAATCAACAAATACATGTATAAATACATGAAACAACAAATTGATGCTTCTTTCTCTTTCTTCCCTCCCTCTAAAAATTAATAAATAAATAAAAATTAAGAGTCAAGCAATGAGCCTGACTCAGCGGCGGCACAGTGGATATAGAGCATCGAACTGGGACAGGGAGGACTCAGATTTGAAGCCCCAAGGTCGCCACTTGGGTGCGGGTGCATCCGGCTTGAGTAGGGGCTCACCAGCTTGAGCATGGGGTTGCTGGCTTGAGAGTGGGATCATAGACATGACCCCATGGTCACTGGCTTAAAGCCCAAGGTCACTGGCTTGAGCCCAAGGTCACTGGCTTGAGCAAGGGGTCACTTGCTCTGCTCTAGTCCCCTGGTCAAGGCACATATAAGAAAGCAATCAATGAACAACTAAGATGCCACAACGAAGAATTGATGCTTCTCATCTCTCTCCCTTCCTGCCTGTCTGTCCCTCTCTTTGACCCTCTCTGTCTCTGTCAAAAAAAAAAAAGTTTAATTACCTGAAGTTGGTAACTATGGGTGAGGATGTTCTGGTTCTTATGAGACACTCACTGAAGAATTTAAGGGGGCCCTGGCCGGTTGGCTCAGTGGTAGAGCGTCGGCCTGGCGTGCAGAAGTCCCGGGTTTGATTCCTGGCCAGGGCACACAGGAGAAGCACCCATCTGCTTCTCCACCCCTCCCCCTCTCCTTCCTCTCTGTCTCTCTCTTCCCCTCCTGCAGCCGAGGCTCCACTGGAGCAAAGATGGCCCGGGCGCTGGGGATGGCTCCTTGGCCTCTGCCCCAGGCGCTGGAGTGGCTCTGGTCGCAACAGAGCAATGCCCCGGAGGGGCAGAGCATCGCCTCCTGGTGGGCGTGCCGGGTGGATCCCAGTCGGGCGCATGCGGGAGTCTGTCTGACTGTCTCTCCCCGTTTCCGGCTTCAGAAAAATACAGAAAAAAAAAAAAAGAATTTAAGGGCAGAGCAGCATGGTGAATGCAACTTAATTGCAAATGGTTTGAGAAAAAGTTTATATGTGACAAATGACAGGGGCAAGATGTTTAGCAATTGGTGAATCTAGGCAAAGGGTATACTATCATCTTTGTGATTTTTTTTCTTGATATGTGTAATCATTTGCAAATAAAAGTTTTAAGACTTTGTAAATCTAAAATGTAGAGCCCTGGCTGGTTGGCTCAGCGGTAGAGCGTCGGCCTGGCGTGCGGGGGACCCAGGTTCGATTCCCGGCCAGGGCACATAGGAGAAGCGCCCATTTGCTTCTCCATCCCCCCCTCCTTCCTCTTTGTCTCTCTCTTCCCCTCCTGCAGCCAAGGCTCCATTGGAGCAAAGATGGCCCGGGCGCTGGGGATGGCTCCTTGGCCTCTGCCCCAGGCGCTAGAGTGGCTCTGGTCGCAGCAGAGCGACGCCCGGGAGGGGCAGAGCATCGCCCCCTGGTGGGCAGAGCGTCGCCCCTGGTGGGCGTGCCGGGTGGATCCCGGTCGGGCGCATGCGGGAGTCTGTCTGACTGTCTCTCCCTGTTTCCAGCTTCAGAAAAATACAAAAAAATAATAATAATAAAATAAAATGTAGAGTCCCTCACAGCACAAAGGTAGGGATAAAAATTCCAAGCACACACTCTCTGCAGCTGGGTATCATTATGAATGATGTCCTGTTGTGACCAGATATTAAAAGTTTGCTCAGCCACGGTGAATTTCCATAGATTTGGGTCATAAAATAAAACATTCTTCGAGCCTAGGACTCTATTATCATTCCTTTGAGTCAATTCATCTCTTAGACCATCCAAATATTGAAAATGTCATCAAATTATGAAGTAGAACTGAGAAGATTTTTGTCTTAAAAGTCTCTCAGTTCATTTGCATTTCCACTCACCACTGGGAAATTTTTACTTGAAATCTGAAATCCCTAAGGAGTTTAGTCCCTTGATAGCTCAAACATAATTGTCCTGATTTAAAGTTTTGGGTTTTTTTTTATAATGTTAACTTGTACATATCTTACCAGATAAGGGATTCAAAGAGCATTCATCACTTGGGACTTTGGGAGAAATAATTCTTTGTAGACTCCAATGTAAGTGGAGGAAATAATTCTTATCTCAGAGGGGATGATGTAAGAGACAGTTGTCATTTGCAAAATGTCTCAAGGTCTTAAAATGAAAGGGGCCACTTTGGTACCAGACTGTCATTGTATTATGGGCTTACATTTCTTTAACAGTATGTAAAACACAGTCATTTTAAATGAATTATTTCCTCAGAAGTCTGTGAAGGTGAATGCCTCATTTCACCAATGAAACAAACCAATTTACTTGTCCTTGGCTACAAGTAGTGTCTCTATCAGTAGAAGGAAGAAGTGTGTAGCCATGTTATTTCTCCTTCCTACTCATTGGCGTACTAAATGAGCTATTTTATTTTCACTTTATTATTTTACTTTTATTTTCATGTTATTTAAAAAACTTTATGAAACAAACTACTCTTACCTTAGTACATTTTAATAAGAGCATTGCCCAATAAATTCAGTTCCACTAGCTTAGTTTGCTCAGGCTGCTATAACAAAGTACCAACAGCTTATAAACAACAGAAATGTATTCTTCACAGGTCTGGGGCCTGGAGTCTGAGACCAGGACACGAGCATGGTTTATTTCTGGTGAATGCCCTTTTCTGGCTGTGCCCTCACAGGGCAGAAAGAGGGGAGAGAGCTCTCTGGGGTCCTTTCCACAGAGGCATGTATACCATTCATGAGGGCTCCACCCTCGTGACCTAATTACCTTCCAAAGGCTGGTCCACCTCTGAATTCCTTGGGGGTCAGGATTTTGGGGGACACAAACATTTAGTCCATAGCATTTACTAATATTTACTGAGCACCTGCCATGTGCTAGTCCCTGAAAGTTAGCGCACAAATAGACCCAGTCACTAATCTCATAAAGCGTAGAGTCCAGTGAAGGAGCAAGACAAGAAAGTCACATAATAAACGTTCCATTTTAAAGTTTGACGTAAGACAAACAGAAAGTAAAATAAGAGACCTGAGATTCTGAAGTTGAGGCCTGATATAAATGAACTTCTATGAAGTCTTTCTAGTTCTGATTGTAATAAATGTGATCACATATTTCCTCATAGATTGAATACTTGAAGAACACGTTGCTCATTTGTCAGGAACAGCATATCTCAGCTGCAGGAAGAGTTCCATCTCATATTGTTAGCAATTCTTTTATTTTATTAGAGTTTTAACATTTTTGAGAATATGATGGAATGGAACATTGCAATTGTAGAGAAAATGAAATGCTGAGTCAGAATTGATTCTTACCGACTTGATTGGTAAGACTCAAAAGGAAACTAAACATTTTTCAGAAAAATGCAAGCCCTGGCCAGGTAGATCAGTTGGTTAGAGTGTTGTGCTGCTATGCCAAGGTTGTGGGTGTGATCCCAGTCAGGGCACATACAAGAATAAAGCAATGAATGCATAAATAAGTGGAACAACAAAAATCGATGTTTCTCTCTCTGTCTCTCTCTCTCTCTCCCTCTCTCTCTCTAAAATAAATTTTCTTTTTAAAAAAGGAAAAATACAAAATAAACAACCTTACAGTAATGAATTTAAGACAAATACTTATAAAATTGATTTTAGAGAGATAAAGAGAGGAAAAGAGAGAAACACCAACTTGTTCCACCCATTCCATGCATTCATTGGCTGATCCTTTTTCTTTCTTTTTTTTAAATTCTACATAACTTCTCCCCTTCCTATAATATTCTTGACCATGGAAAACCAGCAGTTCACACAAGGACAAACCAACAACTGCCAACGTAGATGGTGCTTCCAGGAGAAATGAGCCAGAGTCCTTTGTAAGCTCCATTCCCAGATGTTCTGCATCATTTCCCAGATGTACTGCAGTACCAGGTTGGTCCCCAGAGTGGATGGAGCAAGCTCCTATTCCATGCCCCTGCTCCAAAAGCACATTTACTATATTGTACTCAGATAGAGGACATAGCAGATACTACACTGAGAAGAACAGACACTACACTTGACTTTAGCCAAAAGGTTAAGAAGTGATTCTTCACTGATTGACTCTGTGTGTGCTCTGACCAAGGATCAAAGCCCCAGCTTCAGCATGTTGGGACAATTCTCTCACCAACTGAGCTACCTGGCCAGAGCTGTGCTGCTATATTTTTAGAGTAGAAAACTGTTTCTGAATTGTCATCGCCCTTACCATCTAGAAAGATTTGACCACCAATTACAGAAGTCTCAATTGAAACAATGAACAGAAGGCCTTGCTGAGAGAACCCAGAGGCAGGGTAGGATTCAGCTGTAATTTGATTCTGAGGATCACAATGTTTTTGATGTTTCATGCTCTTTCCCTTCAATTTTCTCAACTCTGGCCATTTTTGAATTCACACTGGTCCCAGGCTGGCATGCCATATTGGTAACAAAAATGGCTACCTCTTCTTCAGCCCCTGTAATGGCAACCCCGTCACACAGTCCAGAATGAAGGGGGCATTTGTCCCAGCATTCCAGGCACAATAACCAAGGCTCGGCCAATGAACCAGCCTAGGCCCCCTGTGCAGCGCTGAATCCATGCCTGGGACCAGGTGGGTGAAACGGGCCTATCAGCTGCCCCTGGGTGCCGGCCCCTGTCCTGTGGAGGAGAGGCTCTGCACCCCGGAACAGCAGGGGTCTTCAGCTGGAGGGCTGTGGGGAGAGAAGGGGGAGTGAAGGTGTGAGGACGAGCATCAAGTCTGTTACCCCAGTCCCAAAGACAGATATGAGGATGGTGCCCCAAAAGCTGATCTTTTGACTTGCAAAAATAAGGAATTAGCCAAAACTCTGCACTTTGCCCCAGAGTTGTGTTACACTTTCTTTCCTTCTCTCACAGTGACTATGCCTTGGCAATCAGCCCACTGGGTGGACAACAGGTATCTTAGGTAACATCACACTTGTTCTCTAAATTCAGGAACAATATTGTTTTCACATCCGACAGTTTTAGTCTTTACTACTGTGCAAATGAGCACCCATCCAAGAGGAGCACTGTCGCCTAGTGTGGTGAGAACTCTGCTCCAACTCAGTGAAGTCAAGGTGTCGAGGTGCCCTGGGGATTCTGCTCTCAGTGTGGAGAGTTCTCCATGGTCAGTGGTCACAGTAAGCTTTTCTCTGTGGCTTTGAAGGGAAGTCACAGCTTTGAATACTGCCGAGTCTACTGGCCTTTTCTAAATCCACAATTGGCAGAGCCAACTTCTCATCTATACAAGCTGCAGTTTCCTTATTGAGATTTTCAGATGGCCATCAGATTGCTTGAGATGTTAGCCAGCCAGAAGTACAGAGCATGCCCTTCCTGCAGACCGCAGTCTCGGCAGGAGCTAGGGATGCAGTAGTGAACGAGGCAGGGTCCCATCCTGGGGCTGGCTCCAGCAGGCAGGACTGACTGCAGACATATTTATGTAAACAGCTACATAAATACAAACTGCCGAGACGCTATGTGGTGAGTCCCCTGCTCACACCTTCTAGCTCATCAAGCATGCTTCCCCCTCACTGTCTGGATCTTCCATTTCTCAGGACTAGTGCTGTCTCCTTCCTCCCCTCTGAACACACACTGTTCCCTTCCCAGGAAATGCTCCCTGGTATCACAAAGTCTTGTGCCCCTTCACCAGGTTAACCTCTCCTTCTTGGATTCCAGTTTAAATAACTTTCCTAAGATTTAATCAAGTATCCTTAATGGACCTTCAGCCCCATCTGTGTTCCTTGCTTGACACCCAGACCCTTCAGAACTAGACATCTATGTGGGAGATACTGATTACCATCTGGCTCCCCAGCCAGATAGTGCGGTTATGCCTGTTGTTTTCACCTCCAGGTTTCCGAGTCACACCAAGCACACGCCTGCCTCAGGGCCTCGGCCTCAGCAGTTCCTCTGCCTGCAGCACTGCCTACCTAGGAGCGCCTGGGTTCACTCTCCCTGCCGGGCCTCCACTCAGACAGGAACTCTGTCTCAAGGCCTGTCCTCTCTCCTTATACATAGTAGCAAATCCTACTTTGGGTATCAGGAGTCCCCTCTCCCCTTCCGCATCATCCATGCCATTTAAATACTCTATCTCTCATTTGTGTATCTAAAAATATAAGCTCTGTGAGAACGAACCTGTCAATTTGACTGTTTTTTTCCCCTGGTAGCTTGAGTGCCTGTCTCATATTAGATGCTCAATAACAATTTATTCAATGAAAGGCTGAATCGGTACCTAGTGTTTAGCAAATTGTTAGCACATGGCAGGCACTCAGGAAGTATTTCTGAATGAATGAATGCCTGAATGAAGAAGTACAGATACAACTAAAACAAATGCAGGACCTTTCCCCTAGCTGGAGGAGTCTAAGGTACCTAAAAGAATAAGGGGGTCGAGGGAGGAGGGAGGCTCTCAGAGGGAAGAGAACCGAGCACAAAAGAGGTCCGCAGAGGGACCAGAGAAAAGGCCTGAGAGAGGGGCTCCCGAGAGGATCAGACAGGAGGGAGAGAGAGTTGGGAGTCCATGGAGAAGGAAAGATTAGGAGTGGAGGTTTTAGGTGAGGTTTCTCTGGCCAGAAAAAGGCCTGCTTGGTGGAACAGGGAGCACAGAGATTAAGGACAGGTGCGCGAATAATTAGAAGCCGTGTATGTAAGAGATTTCCAATCAGTTCCCAGCTTTTTTGGTGATAGTTAAATTGGAAGGGAGACTCCTGTGCCCCAACAGCCGCCCTCAGTCCTCGGAGTGGTCAGCATTAGCATCCTAAAAACTCAAGGTCTGACCATTGATGAAAAAGGATTAGAAGATGGCAGCGGAGTAGGCGGATGCACAGACGACCAACTCTCACCATCAAACTGGAATACAAATCAATTTGGAAAAATCAGCATGAAAAACCAACTCTGGACTACAAGAACAGCTCTCAAAAACCAAGGAGCAAAGAAGAAGCCACAACAAACCTGGTAGGGAGCACCTGAATCTCCCCTGCTTACAGGAACAGAGGGGGGGGGAGGGTGAGAGCCCAGAGGGGATCTCACCCCAGGGAAAAGAGCTGCTCACAGCAATATTTTCTGTGGGAAAATACTGCTCACAGCCACTTGCCTGGCGACAAGGGAGCGAGGTGTGTTGAAAAGACCAGCTTATCTCCCAAGTGGAAAGGACAGGGAGAGGGACAGACTGTGAGGGGCTAAGGAATGAAAGAGACAAACTAAAAAAGCTGACTCATCCATGCTGGAGGTGGCCATAGCTGGGGGAGAGACTGAATCTTCCAAAAAACAGTACTGAATTGCTTCCGGATCAGAGTTCTCCGGACATCTCTCCAGCTCCAATCAGCGCAACAAGACACAGCTAAAAACAAGAAGTGGGGAGGAGGGGCAGTAACTCAGGTCTCCATGGAGATCTGAGATACACCACCGCGTACTGAAGCTGAGAAAACACCCTGCCTCCAAAGAGATTAGTTGGCGGAAGAGGCCTTCAGAATCTCAGGTTACATCCATCCCATTCCTGGATACAGTTTCAAGGAAGCCCCCTGCTGAGATCAATAAACAAGACTATGACCTGTTAAGAAAACAAACAAATCAAGTCTTCAAAGCTGCCCAAATCCGAAAGTGGATTACAAATAATAGCTGATACCAACCCAAGAAGACCTAAAAATAACACAACTGAAAACTGGAGGCAGACAACACCAAGCCTAGTTCAACCAACTCTACAAATAAAACACCCAAACACAATGAGAAGACAAAAAAGTGCAATGCAAATGAAACCACAAGAGAATCCTTCAGGAGATGAACTGAGAGATATGGAAATAATCAAACTTCCAGATGCGGAGTTCAAAATAATGATTGTAAGGATGCTTAGGGATCTTAGAACAACAATGGATGGTCATTATGAACACCTAAATAAAGAAATAGCAAGTATAAAAAAGAATCAGTCGGAGATGACAAATACAATATCAGAAATAAAGACCACAATGGAAGGAATTAAAAACAGGATAGATAGAGCTGAGGATCGAATCAGTGAGTTGGAGGACAACTGGAATGAAAGCATGAAAGCAGAGAAGAAAAAAGAAAAGAGACTCAAAAAGTCTGAGGAAACTCTTAGAGAGCTCTGTGACAACATGAAGAGAAATAACATCCACATCATAGGGGTTCCTGAAGAAGAAGAAAAAGAACAAGGGATAGAGACTTTGTTCAATCATATCATAGCTGAAAACTTCCCTAAATTAATGCAGGAGAAACTCTCACAAGTCCAAGAAGCACAGAGGACTCCATTAAGAGAAACCCAAAGAAACCTACACCAAGACACATCATAATTAAAATACCAAAGCTAAGCGATAAAGAGAAAATATTAAAAGCTGCAAGAGAAAAAAAACCTATCACCTACAAAGGAGCTCCCATAAGGATGACATCCAACTTCTCAACAGAAACACTTGAGGCCAGAAGGAAATGGCAAGAAATATTCAAAGTAATGCAGAACAAGAACCTACAACTGAGACTACTTTATCCAGCAAGGTTATCGTTTAAAATCGAAGGAGAAATAAAAAGCTTCCCAGACAAAAAACAACTCAAAGAATTCATTAAAACCAAACCAATGCTGCAGGAAATGTTAAGGGCCCTGTTGTAAACAGATTAAAGTGGGAAAAAATATAGCAAAAAAGGAATACAGCTTTAAAGAATAAAATGGCAATAAACAACTACATATCAATAATAACCTTAAATGTAAATGGATTAAATGACCCAATCAAAAGACATAGAGTAGCTGCATGGATAAAAAAACAGGACACGTACATATGCTGTCTATAAGATACACGCCTTAGAACAAAAGATACACATAGATTGAAGGTAAAAGGATGGAAAAAAACATTTTATGCAAATGTAAATGAAAAAAAGCTGGGGTAGCAATACTTATATCAGACAAATTGGAGTTTAAAACCAAGGATATAGTAAGAGATAAAGAAGGTCACTACATAATGATAAAAGGAGTAATCCAACAGGAAGATATAACTATTATAAATATCTATGCACCTAATATAGGAGCACCTAAATATATAAAGCAGACTTTGATGGATTTAAAGGGCAAGATCAACAGCAATACTATAATAGTAGGGGATTTCAATATTCCACTAACATCACTAGATAGATCCTCAAGAAAGAAAATTAACAAAGAAACAACAGACTTATTGGACACACTAGATCAACTTGATTTAATAGATATCTTCAGAACCTTTCACCCTAAAGCAGCAGAATATACATTCTTTTCAAGTGCTCATGGTACATTCTCTAGGATAGACCACATGTTAGGGCACAAAAGTGCTCTCAACAAATTTAAGAAGATTGAAATCATATCAAGCACTTTCTGCAATCACAACGGCATGAAACTAGAAATGAACCACAACAGAAAAGCTCAAAAATTCTCAAATACATGGAAACTAAATAGCAAGTTGTTAAATAACGAATGGATTAAAAATGAGATCAAAGAAGAAATAAAAAATTTCCTAGAAACGAATGACAACGAGCATACAACAACTCAAAATTTATGGAACACAGCAAAAGCAGTACTGAGAGGGAAGTTCATTGCACTACAGGCACACTTTAAGAAGCTAGAAAAAGCTCAAATAAACAACTTAAGCCTGCATCTAAAAGAACTAGAAAAAGAACAGCAAGTAAAGCCCAAATGTAGTAGAAGAAAGGAAATAATAAAGATCAGAGTAGAAATAATACAGAGGATCAATGAAACTAGGAGCTGGTTCTTTGAAAAGGTAAACGAGATCGATGAACCTTTAACTAGACTCACCAAGAAAAAGAGAGAAAGGACTCAAATAAATAAAATTAGAAATGAGAGTGTAGAAATAACAACTGACACAACAGAAATACAAAATATTGTAAGAAAATACTATGAAGAACTGTATGCCAAAAAACTAGACAACCTAGATGAAATGGATGAATTCCTTGAAACATACAATCTTCCAAAAATCAATCTGGAAGAATCAGAAAACCTAAACAGACCGATTACACCAAATGAGATCGAAACAGTTATCAAAAAACTCCCAGCAAAGAAAAGTCTGGGGCCTGATGGCTTCACAACTGAATTCTACCAAATATTCAAAGAAGAACTAACTCCTATCCTTCTCAAACTATTTCAAAAAATTCAAGAGGAAGGAAGACTTTATGAGGTGAGCATAATTCTGATTCCAAAACCATGCAAAGGCAACACAAAGAAAGAAAATTATAGGCCAATATCTCTGATGAATATAGATGCTAAAATCCTCAACAAAATATTAGCAAACCGGATCCAACAATATATGGAAAAAATCATACACCATGATCAAGTGGGATTTATTCTGGGGAGGCAAGGCTGGTACAATATTCGTAAATCAATCAATGTGATTCATCACATAAACAAAAAGAAGGAGAAAAACCATATGATAATTTCAATAGATGCAGAAAAAGCATTTGATAAAATCCAGCACCCATTCATGATCAAAACTCTCAGCAAAGTGGGAATATAGGGAACATACCTCAACATGAAAAAAGCCATCTATGAGAAACCCACAGCCAACATCATAATCAATGGGCAAAAATTAAAAGCAATACCCTTAAGATCAGGAACAAGGCAGGGGTACCCCTTTTCACCACTCTTATTTAACATAGTCCTGGAAGTCCTAGCCACAGCAATCAGACAAGAAGAAGAAATAAAAGGCATTCAAGTTGGAAAAAAAGAAGTAAAACTATCATTATTTGCAGGTGATATGATATTGTATATAGAAAACCCTAAAGTCTCAGTCAAAAAACTATTGGAGCCTGACCTGTGGTGGCGCAGTGGATAGAGCGTCGACCTGGAAATGCTGAGGTTGCCGGTTCGAAACACTGGGCTTGCCTGGTCAGGGCACATATGGGAGTTGATGCTTCCAGCTCCTCCCCCCCCCTTCTCTCTCTCTGTCTCTTCTCTCTCTCTCTCCCTCTGTCTCTCCCTCTCCTCTCTAAAAAATGAATAAAAAAAAAAAGTATAAAAAAAAATTATTGGACCTGATAAATGAATTCAGCAAAGTGGCAGGATATAAAATCAATACTCAGAAATCAGAGGTATTTTTATATGCCAACAGAGAACAGTCAAAAAGAGAAATTAAGGAAACAATCCCCTTTACAATTACAAGCAAAACCATAAAGTACCTAGGAGTAAACTTAACCAAGGATACTAAAGACTTGTACTCGGAAAATTACAAAGCATTGATAAAAGAAATCAAGGAAGATACAAAGAAGTGGAAGCATATACCGTGCTCATGGTTAGGAAGAATAAACATCATTAAAATGTCTATTTTACCCAAAGCAATCTATAAATTCAATGCAATACCAATTAAAATACCAATGACATACTTCAAAGATATAGATCACATATTCCAAAAATTTATATGGAACCAAAAAAGAACACGAATAGCCTCAGCAATCTTAAAAAAGAAGAATAAAGTGGGAGGTATCACACTTCCTGATATCAAGTTATATTACAAGGCCATTGTACTCAAAACAGCCTGGTACTGGCATAAGAACAGGTATATAGATCAATGGAACAGAACAGAGAACCCAGAAATAAACCCACAGTTCTATGGACAACTGATATTTGACAAAGGAGGTAAGGAAACACAATGGAATAAAGACAGCCTCTTTAACAAATGGTGTTGGGAAAATTGGACAGCTACCTGCAAAAAAATGAAACTAGATCACCAGCTTACACCACTCACAAAAATAAACTCAAAATGGATAAAAGACTTAAATGTAGGCCATGAAACCATAAGCATCTTAGAAGAAAACATAGGCAGTAAGCTCTCCAACATCTCTCACAGCAATATATTTGCTGATTTATCTCCACGGGGAAGTGAAATAAAAGACAGGATAAACAAATGGGACTATATCAAACTAAAAAGCTTTTGCACAACTAAAGACAATAAGAACAGAATAAAAAGACAAACTATACAATGGGAGAACATATTTGACAATACGTCTGATAAGGGGTTAATAACCAAAATTTAGAAAGAACTTGTAAATCTCAACACCAGGAAGACAAACAATCCAATCAAAAAATGGGCAAAAGAAATGAATAGACACTTCTCCAAAGAGGACATACAGATGGCCAATAGGCATATGAAAAAATGCTCAACATCACTAATCATTAGAGAAATGCAAATTAAAACCACAATGAGGTATTACCTCACACCAGCCCGAATGGCGCTCATCAACAAAACAACACAGAATAAGTGCTGGCGAGGATGTGGAGAAAAGGGAACCCTCCTGCACTTCTGGTGGGAATGCAGACTGGTGCAGGCACTGTGGAAGACAGTATGAAGATTCCTCAAAAAACTAAAAATTGAACTGCCTTTTGACCCAGGTATCTCACTTTTAGGAATATACCCCAAGAACACCATAGAACGGCTTCAAAAGGAGAAATGCACCCCCATGTTTGTGGCAGCATTGTTCACAATAGCGAAGATCTGGAAACAGCCCAAGTGTCCATCAGAGGACGAGTGGATAAAAAAGCTTTGGTACATATATACTATGGAATACTACTCAGCCATAAGAAATGATGACATCGGATCATTTACAATAATAACATGGATGGACCTTGATAACATTATATGTTATCAAGGATTGAAATAAGTAAATCAGAAAAAAACTAAGAACTATATGAATCCATACATAGATGGGCCATAAAAATGAAACTCAGAGACATGAACAAGAATATGATGGCAATGGGGGTGGGGGGATGGGGGGAGGGGGGAGGGGGCGAGGAAGGAGAAAACCAGATAGAAGGTGACAGAAGACAATTTGACTTTGGGGGAGGGGTATACAGCACAATCAAATGTCAAAATAATCTGGAGATGTTTTCTCTGAACATATGTACCCTGATTTATCAATGTCACTGCATTAAATTTAATTTAAAAAATTAAAAAAAAAAGAATAAGGGGGTCTCAGCCATTTGGACTGTGTTAAGACTAGAATGTTGGAGCAGGGATAGAACTCTTGTTAAACACCTCCGTCCCCAGATGGCCATCTGACCCACTCTGTGGCCTCTGTACACATGGATTCACTTAGCTGGCAACTTTTTGCTATCCTGCAGTTTCTTACCAAGAACAGAGATTAAAGTGTCCCATATAGAAATTACCATGAAGGTTGACCACCTGGAAGCCAAACCCTAAAGCTATTTTTCAGTATTCCTCAACTTCCAGGAGAGCCAGAGAGAAAAGGGAGCAGAGGTTAGAGGACAGGGTTCTAGAAGTGTCTTCTCTTACTTACAAAGGCTGAGTTGTGTGGGTGGAAGAATTGTATAGGGTGTAGAGTGGAGAGGTCTGTGCCTGAACCAGGCGTCCCCAAACTATGGCCTGCGGGCCACATGCGGCCCCCTGAGGCCATTTATCCAGCCCTCCACTGCACTTCTGGAAGGGGCACCTCTTTCATTGGTGGTCAGTGAGAGGAGCACTGTATGTGGTGGCCCTCCAATGGTCTGAGGGACAGTCAACTGGCCCCCTGTGTAAAAAGTTTGGGGACCCCTGGCTCACTCTGAACCTTTAGGGAGATGAATTTTACCCGCCTCTTTAAACGTTTTTGGCCTTTCAGTTACTAAGGATACTAAAGCGGCTGCATGGTTTCTTTTGGAGCTGTTCTAGGCTTTGCTCCATAGATTACCTGGGAGGATGTCATATACAAATGAAAGAAGAAATAACCTAGAGAAAGAGCTCAGCTATTTGGAGAGCAGTGTCAGGAACTCCAGCTTGACCTAGCAAGTGAACTGCATAGCTTTGTTAGTTTTAGGTTTCAGTGGTGTCAGTTCAAAAAGTAAAGTCATAACAAGGTAATAGGTTAAAATAAAATGAATAATTGAAGGGGAAGTTGAGTCTAGTCTAAAAAAGGGTAGTCTACAATTTAAGTAAAAGAAAAATAAATTGCTATCTGTCTAGTTTTGCTCCTATCACTTAGCTGTGAGTGTTCTCAGCATGCTCAGGATTCTAGAGAAAAGGTCAAAAGAACAAGGTCAAATATTTGACAAATGCTTTTGCTGTGAGTTTGGAAACAGAAACATTCCCAAGCCTATGCCAGCTTGTGCATTCACTAAAGCAGAGGGTTAACTTAATAATTAAAACTGCAGTGTCTTCTAACACTCAGCTTAATTCAGCAGTTCCCTGCTGCATGTAAAATCCTTGGAGTACCCAAACTCAGCATGCTGAGTTTCTAAGCCAGGAGTGTCAGGAGTGCTCAGAACACAAAGACTACATTTGGGCATTGACTCCCCAAGGGCTGTTGTTCTTAACCACTGTGGGTTAGGCTAAACCTCCCCTCACCTGGGCAATAATCCACAAAAGTAAGTTTAAAATTCTAGGAACATACTAAATCTGGAATGTGAGTAATATATTTTGGGAGTGGTTCCTCATTCATCTGATGACAAGATTTTGTTGGGAAAAATTTTCCAAAGATGGCATAGTTCAAGGATCAAATTTGCTTAGATTCCAGATCGCTTAATTATCCTGAGTCATTTTCTAAAACTCCATGTCGTGTTTGCTGGATCAGCTCTGTATCAAGACAATGTTGTGCTTTATGGAACCATCTATTCACACTGTGGGTGACTGTAATCACCTGAGAACTCTATCAATGGCTCCGATAAAACACACCTTTGGGTATAATGTGATCATAAAACTGGACTTTGTCTTTCACGTCTTAAAATACTATTAAAATAAATTAGAATGGGAGAAGTCAAGACTTTCTCCTAACAAGAGTACCTTTAATTTCTGAAGCCACATATTTGCATTACAATTCTCCCTAATAAGATGTCCTCTAGGATCACCCTGGGCTCCTTGTCATTGAACTTTCCAAACACAATTGTTTTCTTGTCTCAATATCCAATTAAGAGGTAAACTTTCTCCAGAAAAAATGAAAAGTGTATCTTTTAGTTTTGTACTACCGGTGCCTAGTAGGAATTGACAAACTCAGTATTTAATCAATATTTGTTGAATGAATGAATGAATGAATGAAAATATTATACCAAGTGTCATGTGCCATCTTGGATTACTTAATTCTCTTCTCAGTGTAGCCTCGGAGAAATGTAAGATTCATTTCAGAACATTTGAAATCGATCCTATGTAATTTAACAAAGCATCTGTACTAAACAAGTCAAACACTTGACTGCTTCCTTTGTAAGGGTTTCAATCCTGTACAGCTGCCAGCTTCAGCATATCTTCAAAATATCTACAAAAATGTGGGCCAACCACTGCACCTTTGATTGAAATCAAACTCCCACTACAGTGAATTCTTGGACCTTTCAACATAGAAAGGTGACCAGGATAAGAGCCTGCAGAAGACCCACTTTGCTGAGGTTTCCCCAAGTTGTCCCAAAGCAATACACACTCTGCCAAGCTTGATCAGGCAGCTGATGGTGCTTGTGACTCACCTGTGTTTTTGCCAAAGCCACTGAAAAGCAGGCAGAGTCCACCTCTACTCTCAATAATTGAAACTGAAAGTGCAATATAGATTGAAAGTTCTTTATTGCTTTTTCAAACTGTTAGTGAAAATCTCCTCTCTCCTGACATTGCTAACCTTGGATGATGTGTGCTGCTTATGGGTGTCATTCCTGGCTGTCCAGAGAAGAGCAACTTGGATGTGGCAGGAGAGGATGAGGGTGACAGAGCAAAGCAGAGCCCAGAGGGGCAGAGAAAGCTGAGGGCAGAGCTCCAGCCTCTTCTCTAGCCATGCTGAAAACTAGTTGCACTTCTAGTGTTGCCAGTTAAATGGAGTAATACATTTCCTTCTTTCTGTCACTGGTAACCAAGATCATACAAACAATTACTTTAGCCCCATTCAGAATCCTAAACAATCATTAATAGGACATTGGTTAAACACATTTTGAAACATGCAAAGAATGGAATATTGTTGAGCTATTGAAAGTGATAAATATAGGTCTATGTTTACAAATAAGAAACTGATGATATATCAGTGAGTGAAAAAGGATAACAAGGATTATTTTATTACATAAATTAGCTATAAATCCCAAAGTGGGGGAGAGAGATTAAGAGGGTAGATTCTCTTTGTGTGTGTGTGTGTGTGTGTGTGTGTGTGTGTGTGTGTGTGTGTGTATTTGTATTGGTCACAGTCCAGTAGGAGATAAACCCACATGTAACAAGTATTTATCTCTAGGTAATAGAATTTGAATATCTTAAGTTAGTGCTACCTTTTTATTTATCCATTTTAAAAATTGCTTCACAAAAACTTATCAGTAGAGTATTTAAAAAAAATATGGGCATCCCTGACTGGACGCTTCAGTGGATAAAGTGTTGACTCAGTGCACTAAAGTTGCTGGTTCGATCCCCGTTCAGAGCACATATGAGAGGCAATCAATAAGTATACAACTAAGTGGAACAATAAGTTGATGTTCTTCCCCCCATCTCTCTGTCTCTCAAATTAATGGGAAAAATATAAAAATATATATACAAGCATTTCACCCTTGGTTTCAGTGTGAATTTTCCTCTTTTCTCACTCAGTTCTGTTTTGGTACAATAAATTATTAAAGTTATACAATAAGGAAGAAGAGTGGGAATCCTCTATTGTTTAATCACCTACCATGTGCAAATTATTATATTGTCATAGAGTTGAGGGGAGATGAAATAAAAGAGATACAAATGTCTATAATCAAGAAAATACAAATATTCTATTCTCAAGGAAATTAACAGATTAATTATCAACAGATATATTTTTAGTAGAATTAATTAGTATAACATGCTAATTTGAGATATTTAATGTTTTATGCAGTTGAATCACTTGGGAAGTTTTAGAAGAGATTCCCATAATAAATTCTTGAGTTTCTGGAACTATTATCGAATTTCAAATCTTCCAGTTACTAATATTCAATTGTCCCATTGAAGTGAACCAGAGTATTAGTCAGGATTAAACTCTCTACCTGGGGTTTCTTCTCTGGGGTATTAAAATGACACTTTACGTGTCATGTCTGGAAAGGTCACAAGAATTAACATTTTAATTTATTATTGCCTAGCTAAACGTACTAAAAGGAAAAATACTATGGTCAGTGAAAACTACCCATCTTCCTCCCAGTAAGAACTAGAACAAGTTATCAAGTGAATCATAAAGTGCCTCTCCTGCCTGCTATTGACCTGCTACCTGAACTAATGGCATCACCATCCTCTTTTGCTCTAAATCACTAGTTGGTGTCAGTTATGGTATTAA
Source organism: Saccopteryx leptura (assembly GCF_036850995.1). NCBI lineage: Eukaryota > Metazoa > Chordata > Mammalia > Chiroptera > Emballonuridae > Saccopteryx > Saccopteryx leptura. Next base: position 72,077,845 of record NC_089512.1, read on the forward strand.
ATACATATAAAATACTTATATTGGTATCTATAATATGTATATACCTCTTGGCATTTTCCCATATATTAAAAGATAACCAATTTTTTGTGATTTTTTTTTTTGTTGTATTTTTCTGAAGTGAGAAGCGAGGAGGCAGAGACAGACTCCCGGATGTGACCGACCGGGATCTACCCGGCATTCCCACTAGAAGGCAATGCTTGGCCCATTTAGGACGTTGCTCTGTTGTAACCAGAGTCATCTAGCACCTGAGGCGGAGGCCATGGAGCCATCCTCAGTGCCCGGGCCAACTTTGCTCCAGTGGAGCCTTGGCTGCGGGAGGGGAAAAGAGAGAGAGGAAGAAGAGCAGGAGGGGTGGAACAGAGTGGGTGCTTCTCCTGTGTGCCCTGGCCAGGAATTAAACCCAGGACTTCAACATACCGGCCGACACTCTACCACTGAGCCAACAGGCCAGGGCCTTATGTTCTTCTTTGCCCCACAGCTCACCAACGTATTTCCCATTGTCATATTTTCAGAAAAATGAGGTAAAAATATCCTTTTTTACTTTAAAGAGAGAAAGACAGGAACATCAATCTGTTCTTGTATGTGCCCTGCCCAGGGATCCAACCAGCAACCTTTGCATATTGGGATGATGCTCTAAGTAACTGAGCTATCTGGACAAGGTGAGGTAAAACAGCACTTTAGAGTGCAATCATAAATTTCTTTAATCACAAATAGAAAACTTTGGGAAGAAACTTATTTGGGAAAAAGAGAAGAAATGCACATTTTTATGTTTGTGGCTTTTTCTCTTCCCCTCAGTGAAACCAGCTGTATAAAAATAAGACCTTGCCTTATCTGAGGTGGCGCAGTGGATAAGGTGTCGACCTGGAACACTACGATTGCCGGTTCCAAGCCCTAGGCTTGCCCAGTCAAGGCGCATGAGAAGCAACTACCTACGAGTTGATGCTTCCTATTCCTTCCTATTGCCTCTCTCTCTTTCTCTTCTCTCTAAATCAATAAATAAAATCTTAAAAAAGAAGTTCAAGTTTAAAAAAGAAAATAAGATCTTAATTTCTGCAGAGTTACAGTTTGGTTCTCATCTGAATGTACTGTGCTTATTAGGAGTTCATTCTTCAAATGCTAATGCAATGACAATTTAAGGATGCTTGCCAGGTCACCTGTACCACAGCCCACAGGTCTCCAAACACTTTAGAAATGTTTGTAAATCAATCCTCCTTACCTTCCAGTAAATTATTTAATCTTGAGAGCCCACAGACGGGAGAAAAAGAGATTGGATTCTCAAGTGGGACACTGTACTTGTTCAGATTAAAAAGAAGAGATAGGAGGGTGACTTAATATGCTCACATTCTGTCGCAGATTCAAGAGCCAAAAAATAAAAAAAATGCTGTTAGCCAAATATGGTAAATGGTAGGTGGCCACATCCAACACTCTTCTAGTACAGTGTTCTGAACGTGGGCTTTGGGTCATGCCTCTGGGTTCACAGCTTAGCTTTGTTATTTCCAAATTCTTGAGCATCTCTATTTACTTCCCTAGCTTCACTTTTCTCAATTGTCAAATCAAGGTCATTCATGTAAAGTCAAGGCCATACCTACTTCATAGGGCTGTTGTGATGATTAAATAAAATCATGCACGTAACTATCCTGTCACAATTGGTAAGCCCAACGTTAGGCATTTGATGGTATTCCTTTCTCCATTGTAATGTATTACCAAAAGCCATAGCCAAAGAGATAGAAGCCAGAGCTCTAGGATCCTATTTTACATCTCCTCAAGAAAAACCTACTTTGACATGAGGTAACTATAAGCTCTTTCAAGAAAACAATACCTTGGGTCTAGCTACCAAATGTAACTAGGCTTTGTATCCAAGGTCACATATTGTCCTGGCCAATAGCTTGGTTGGTTAGAGCTTTTAATCTCAGGTCAGGGTGCACACAAAAACAGATCAATATTTCTGTTTGTCTGTCTGTGTCTCTCCCCCTTCCCTTCTCTCTAAAATCTATCAATAATTTTTATTTTATTTTTTTGTGACAGTCAGAGAGAGGGACAGATAGGGATAGACAGACAGAAAGGGAGAGAAATGAGAAGCATCAATTCTTCGTTGCAGCTCCCCTTAGTTGTTCATTGATTGATTTCTCATATGTGCCTTGACGGGGGGGGGGGGGGGGGGCTACAGCAGACCGAGTGACCCCTTGCTCGAGCCAGCAACCTTGGGCTCAAGCTAGTGAGCCTTGCTCAAATCAGATGAGCCTGCACTCAACGACGCTCTATCCACTGCGCCACCACCTGGTCAGGCTATCAATAATTAAAAAAAATTTTTTTTAAAGATGGGCCCTGGGCGGTTAGCTCAGTCGGTTAAGAGCACTGTTTTGAAACACTAGTTGTGGGTTTGATCTTTGGTCATGGCAAACAGAGGAAGCAACCAAAAATTGCACAACCGAGTGAAGAACAAATGCTTCCCTTTCCCTCTCTCTTTCTACCTCTCTAAATAAATCAATAAAAGTTAAGCTCAGGCTGGATAGCTCTGAAGCATCATCCCAGAGCATGGATATTGCCAGTTCGATGCCCTAGTTAGGGCACATACAAAAGCAGCTTGAGGTTCCTGTCTCTCTTTCTACCTGCCTCTCTCTCAAAACAAACAAATAAATAAAAGTTGTCACATACTATACAGTTTAATGTCACACTTCATTCATATCCTCATGCAGTCATTTAACAAATGTGTTTGGTGCATAATTAATACAAAGCATGGTTTAGGTGCTGAGGACTCAAAGTTTGATTTGGATAGATATTTCTGCCTGATCTGGGACACAGGAACTAGACCAGGTGAAAGAGAGCTGACAGAAAGGGTCAGAGGAGGGGAGTTTTCAAAAACTTAGTGCCTGAAAATTGGCAGTCTTAGCTGCTGTGGAGGTTCAAAATACTTACATTCTTGGATCACAATGTCTCCCTATATGTCTCTCCACCCTGCCCTCTGTACCTTCAGATATCCCTTCTCGGCATTTAGATGATTCCACGTCTAAAACCTGCGGTTCTTTCCCCTCCTCAGCCGCAGGACACGTGGAACCCTAGAGAAGGAAGATGGCATTGCGCAGTGGGAGGAATCATGAAACAGTTGGTCTTGTCCAAACTTTGGACTTCTCCCGGTGGGAGTGAGAGTTAACTGGGGAAATAGAGAGAAGACCACTATTTCAGGCAGGTGTAGGAATCCTTGGCAAGTGATCAGACTATTAGAATATGGAATAGAGAAGTAAGCTTTATCTTGTTTGTGGATATCCTAGTTATTTGTAGGGGAGTCTGTGACTCCGTTCTAAAGTAGTATGCAAAAATGTGCATTTTTGTGGTAGTATCCATTCAACAAACTTGTGCATTAACTTGGTACCACACACAGTTCCAGGAAATGGGAATATGCCAGTAAACCAAATTGCCAAAGCTCCCTGACCTCCTGGAGCTCATACTCTAGAGTAGGGGTTGGGAACCTATGGCTTGCGAGCCAGATGTGGCTCTTTTGATGGCTGCATCTGGCTTACAGACAAATCTTTAATAAAAAAAATAATAACATTAAAAATATAAAACATTCTCATGTATTACAATCCATTCATTTCCTACTGCTCATATTCATGGTTGTGGGTGGCTGGAGCCAATCACAGCTGTCCTCCGGGACAACACCAAGTTTTTATTGGATAATGCTTAACGTACATGGGTCATTGTATGGCTCTCACGGAATTACATTTTAAAATATGTGGCGTTCATGGCTCTCTCAGCCAAAACGGTTCCCGACTCTTGCTAGAGGAAGATATAGACCACAGGTTTATTCTCCAAAAGGGTCTGTGATGTAAAAAATGCTCAGGAATCAAGAAGCTAGAACTGTGGTCCTCAATCTTGTGTATTAGGACCCCTCGAAGGGAATCTAAAAGTCCTCTGACTCGGATGGGCTGGATGGTTGTTGTGCTCGAGAGGGAATATTTTGCAGCTCCTACTCATTTTGATCCAGTCAAATGTGAGATAAACTGATTGTTTCCGAGAAAGAGCATGGAGATGAAGTTTTCCTCACTAAGAGGAGCCAAGGAAAACTGGCCACTTCCTTACTTCCTTCACAAATACTATGGGGCAATGGAATCTTAAGTTCTGAATATCTCAGGAGAGAAGCATCAACATTCTTCCCCTATTTTTATTAACTAGATAGCACCCTCCAAACAGTATTTTTAAAATATTTAAATGTATTTCTGTGTCCTATTTTAAGCTTTAGAAAGGAGAGGAAAAATTATCATCTAAATTGAAATCCCATATGATTTCCCAATTCTCTTTCCATATGCTACTATTACTAATAGTATATATTTTTATTATAAGTCACTTATAAGTATTCACTTTACAAGCTGGGCACTTACAAGTGTTCACCCATATGCTACTCCTAAAAACCTTGTGAGGTTTTGTTAAACTCACTTAACTGGAGAAACGGAGCGCCAAGGATTCACGGAGCTTGCTCAAGGTCACAGAAAGATTGGACCAGTGAGATCCTAAACCCAGATCTCAACCTGGGTGCTGCAGCACCCCATCCTTCTGGGTCCCTTCCACTCACCTCCCTTATTTAGCACTTGGACTCTCTCCTGTGACCAAAGATAAACAAGTTATAAATCACTGAGGAAAAAATTTGCTTGGGAAACTACCACCCAGGCCGATTTGGGGGAGTATTCGGGAAGGGCAGCTTTCCCAGTGCAGGGTATTCTTTGTCCGCAGGAGCTCGGGACGGACGCCCGCTCTACTCCCCCACCCCCACCTCCATCTAGGCAGCACCGACCTCGGGGCTGCGAATTCCGAGAGGTGGTAGCTTGGCCCACGCCCCCGCGGGCGCCGGAACGCCGATGCAGAGCCCAGACCTGGGGTGATCTTTATCTCCTGCCCACCCCACCCCCCACCCAGGGCGGGTCTGCAGGCTTCCCGGCTCAGCCTGGAATTGGAGCCGGCGGTGGATGACTGACTCTAAAAGTCTTAGCAGCAAGAGCAGTTAAAATGCCCCCACCCAATTTGGCTTCGTCTATAGTTTTCCCTGTGTCCTGAAAAGTTGGACCCAAAGTTTAAGGGTGTGGGTATATGTGTGTGTTTGGGAGCCTGTGACCCTCACAGGGTCCCCGTTTGGTGGCCCAGAGGACTACTACCCACCCCCTCGCCTCCGCACCACCCCTTGCCCGAGACGCCGGCAATGCCGGTCCCAGAACCTGGCACACTACAGCAGGGAGCTGGCGCCCGCCTCCCGGTCAGGCACTGGGACATCAGAGGGAAATGTGGAGGGGGTGGGGTGCGGTGGGGGCGGAGAACAAACCGGGCTGGGTGACAGACAGCGTGGCCAGCCACTAGCCGAAGGCCATTAGGAGGCTTAGGCCGGTGTGAGTGTCCGAGCCTCCCCAACCCCCACCTGTTTGAATGGTTTTAAAACGCCAAAGCCAGATTAACCATGTTTCAAAAGTTGCAAACGGAGTAAAATGCGTGCGCATCCTTCTAGCTCAAAAGGGTTTTACTGCGTCCAAGGCACTGAAAGAGAAAGAGGAATAAGGGGTGTATGAAAGAGGATAACTTGCCTTCTCTTAGAGGGTAGGTTTTAGGACCCAAAGGGAAGCACATTGGAATCTTTCCCTTTGGGAAGGAGTGGTGGGGCGGGCTGGCCGGCAGGCGACCGCGGGGCGCATGCGCGCGCGTCTTCTCTCGCCGGCTGCTGCGCTCCGCGGCGCGGAATAGAATGAACTGTAACAAAACAAGCCGAGCCTTTGTATCTGCTTAAAGGGGCCGCAGGCACTTCCCTCCAGTACACCTCCCCCCGCCTACCGGCCCCCCCCCCCCCCAACCCCGCAATAGCATCTCCAGGACTCCAAGCAACTAGCTGGAAAGGCTTACGCTCAGGAACAGCCCGCCAGCGAGGAAAGGAGAGCCAGGCGGTAGGCAAAGAGGACACTGCATTTCTAAGAGGCAAGAAAGAAGGAAGGAAGGAAATAAAAAAACAAACCCAAGAGGCGCAGAGTGGACTCTGGTCCCGGAGAGCACAGTCTGGCGCCGGAACGTGGACTGAGAAGCACCGGAATGCAAACAAAGCTCGAGGGCGCTGGTGCAGGGCTCGCGAGGAAGCCCAGAAAGTTTGTTTTATGATGGCTTGAGTGCGCGAGTGTGTGCATTGGAGCGAGGCTGCCAAGTTTCTTTCGTTGCTTTATTTGAGGGGGGAGATGTCTCTCCCATAAACCGGTGGCTTGGGGGCTGTGCCTAGGGGGGCACCTGTCTCTTATTTTATTATTTTTTTGTGTGTGGGGGAGGAAGGGTATATATTACTCGTCATGTCGAAAGTGATCCAGAAGAAGAACCACTGGACTAGCAAGGTTCACGAATGCACCGTGAAGCGGGGACCCCAGGGCGAGCTGGGGGTGACGGTGCTGGGGGGTGCGGAGAACGGGGAGTTTCCTTATGTCGGAGCGGTGGCAGCTGCCGAGGCGGCGGGGCTTCCCGGCGGCGGCGAGGGCCCTGGACTGGGCGAAGGGGAGCTGCTTCTGGAGGTCCAGGGGATCCGAGTGTCCGGTTTGCCCCGCTATGACGTGCTGGGAGTCATCGACAGCTGCAAGGAGGCCGTCACCTTCAAAACCGTCAGACAAGGTAAGACGGGATGCGCCTCTGGGGGGCTTCCAGAAGAGGGGAGCGGCCTGCGAAGGGTTCCCCCCGTCTCGATTAACCGCTTTCCCCCTCCCAACACAGCTTAAAGGGGAAATTGAGGCCGTGTGTCCTGTCGTGTTGAAATAACAACAAGTTGTGGAGAGGTTGCGGGTTGTTAGCTCTCCTGCGTTGGGAAGAGGGGGTTGGATTTACACCCCGGGGACTTTTCCCAGGCCTATTTGCCAACCAACCTGTTATTTTAGCCACAAAGTACAGCTTAGCTTCGCCTGCGCTGGAGGACTGTTGGGGAACTGAGGCTGGGGCAAAGTGGAGGCGCTCCTGGCTCCTTAGGGGAGCGCTGCAGCAGGCGCCATGCTGCGTTCTTTTGCTAGTTGTCTTGGTCCAGACCTGGAGAATGGGTATGCAGGAGGAGGGGTCCTGTGGTTATTGGACCTCCTCCTTTAGAGAAGGAGACAATATCTTTACCCTACAACCCCTCCAGGTGAGTTGGGGCGCCTCATTTCCGGAGCCAGCCGCCTGAAGATCCAGCATTCACCCCACAGCTGGATGAGGCATGTGTCTCCACCGTGTGGCTTAGTCCCAAGGCGTGGGGGGTAGGCTGGGGAGGTATTTCCCAGCAGGGTGAAGCCCAAATTGATGCTGCTGCTGCCCTCCCCCCATCACAGTCACCATCACCATTAATGATGATGATAACTATAGCCACTATTCATTGTTAACTTACTGCGTACCAGACTCTGTAAAATGCTTTTCTGGCATTATCTTGTTCTGAGTCACAAGATTTCTGAGAGCTAGTTGTTCTTATAAACCCTATATTACAGATAAAGAAACTGGACTAACATTGGTTAAGTTTCTTGCCCAAGGTCACACAGATACCAAAAGAGGGTTTGAGCTTTGCTGCAGAGCTTTAAGCACTGAGGAGGAGGAGATGGGGAGCTGACCTTCGGGGAGTGGGAGCAAATTCCTCTCAAAAGTCTATAGAGGAGTGATGGCCTCTTTGACAGCAGCTGGTGGTAGGGAGTCCCATAGATCTCAGATGGTGTAGGCAAGGGGTTGTCCTTATACCAATCAGTCCATCAGAGCAGAACTTGATTCTCTCAGAAGGACCCTAGCACTGCCAAGTGCCATGATGCAGTTTCTCTCCGGGGAAAGCCCAGGAGGTGGTGGTAGAGCTGAGTGTGTGTGCCTGCTGGGCTGGAAGGGCAACAGCAGCTGGAGGAATGTGTCAAAGGAGAAAAGGGCTGGCTGCTCCTGTCCTGGCAACAGGCCTGTTTCAGGTGATCCAGAGGAGGGGCCAGGAGGAGCAGATGAACCTTCTAGCTTTGGGAGCTGAGGTGCTGACACTTAGTTATGGAAAGCTCCTTCCATATATGTTCTTATCTTCCACTTTGACACCTCCTCCAAGAAGCCCTCTAGCAACTAGCCGGGATGAACAAATCTTTCCTCCTCTGGGGATCCCCTAAATGTATACTTTGTAGTTTTTTCTTTATTCTAAACTGTGAGTTAGATCTTGTCTCATTTCTGTAGGAGGTAGTAAGCTCATTAAACAGAGAAAGTGCTTCATTCATTGTTTACCTCTCCAGGCTTTGCTTGAGGGTCAATTCCTGGCATCCCTCGAGAATGTGTCATCTGAAAACTGGCTTCCTTGAAGGAATTACATAAGCTAATAAGTGGAACATATGCGGAACAGTGCCTGACATATTGTAGGTGCTCAATAAAAATGAGCTATTATTGTTTTATTTGTTTATTTGTTTGTTTATTTATAAGTGAGAGGAGGGGAGATAGTGAAATAGACTACTACATACACCCTCACCAGGATCCACCTGGCAACCCTCATCTTGGGTGGATGCTAGAACCAACCTAGCTATCCTCAGCTCCTTGGCCCATACTTGCCTCAGCGCCCTGGGCAGATGCTCTCTAACCAATCCAGCCACTGGCTGTGAGAGTGGAAGAGAGAGAGAAGAGGGAGAGGGAGGGGAAGAAAAGCAGATACATAGTTGCTTCTCATGTGTGCCCTGACTGGGGATTGAACCTAGGAGGTCTGCACACTGACCCGACACTCTATCTACTGAGGCGAACCAGCTAGGGACATACTGTTATGTTTAAATTGAATTTGAGCAATTACTTATTTCTAAGTCAAGCTTTTACTGTTAGAAACCTGGATTATGAGTCTCTTGATAGACCTAAAGAGGAAATGCTGTGTGAAAGCATTTTATGGGAGCAGCTAAAGGTCTCAGTTCAGGGGCATTTTGGAGAGAGAGTTAGAGGAAGGACAGCTAGGGGTACTGTAAAGCCAGCAGGCAGGGCCAGGGCCACTATCACAGCAGCCTTCTGGCCCATGCAGGTTCGCATTGGATTCGGACAGTCGGTAAAGAAACCATGGAGCCAAAAACTGGTGGGCCATAGCCTTTAATCTAGCTTGCACCCGGCGGGCAAGTAAAAATACACTCTGGGCTCCAAAACCCAGTCACACTCAGTGCTCACAAAGTCACTGACTTATCCGAGTTTCCTAGAATCAAAGGTTTCTAGCTCACCAGACTTATTCTCCTCAGTTCCCCATCTCCTTCCTTATCCCAAATACAAACTCTACACAAACTGGCATCTCACTCAGCACTCCACCATCTTGGCTGCTTCTCCTGGCCTCCTCCACGTGGCCTTTTCTGCTCTCCTCTGCTCTCTCTTCTAATGATAATCTCAGGAACCAAGAGCGCAAACTCTGGTTTTGCCCCCACTTTATACTGTAGCTTCACAACCTCTAATCCAATATACAAAGTAGGGAAGTCTCTAATACAAAGTCACCTCTGAGGCATGATTGGATTGTACCACCCTACATCAAAAAGGGTGGGAAAGGCTTAATCCCAAAACCAAGCCCCAGGCTACAATGATTCTCAACACACATTAATATCACCTGGGCAACGGCCTCTTCAACAAAGTGAGCATAATACATTTCATCTGCCCAACAGGTACTGTCTAGTTGGGGATCTCCAGGTGTCCACTGGGTTCTGTGGGAAGCTTGTTTTCTACATCAAGATGCTGCATGTGTCTGAACCTCTTTCACCAGTTATCTAGATCTGGTGATGTCAGATGCCCAGGGCTGCCTTATTATGGAACTTAGGAAAGGTTGGTTGGATAATCAAGTGTGTTTGGAATCAGACACCTCTGGGTTGGAAGGGAATGATAGTGTCTCCAAGTGTTATGCTATTTCCCTTCACCCAGAACCATTCTGTGTGCTGCACAGGAATTTTCACAGCAGGTGTGTGTGTGTAAATCTACTTGCCCTACTTGTAGTGAGAGAGAATAAAGACGTGCATGGGGAGATTTGAATGGCCTGAATCCACTACAAAAGGAAAGCTACTATTTCATGTGATAACTACATGGGCGTAGTTTGCTTGTGAACATATTCAGTACAGAAACATGGTGCTAGAAAGCATCTCACTGCTCTTCTGGTCTTTCTTTTATATTAAGAATATGATTTAAATTATGATCAGAGTTGCTCTTACTGTGTCTTTTATTACTGTGTGTTATTTATATTAGATCGGCTCATACTTGGTACATGGTAAAGGAGAATGTTACTTTTGTGTTGTCTACACAGTGAGCTAGCCATTCCCAGGGACTTGGGTCACTGTGGGTGCTGTTGATATGGAAATGTCATGGTCTTCTTGTGGGAGAAAATTCTGCTGTTTCTATTTCAGGGAAGGTCTCTGGAAAGATGCACAGACCAAAATAGTTTGTAGCAAATGGTATTATATAAAGTGGGATGGGATGCCTGATCTGTGGTGGTGCAGTGGATAAAGCTTCAACCTGAAATACTGAGGTCACTGGTCTGAAACCCTGGACTTGTCTGGTCAAGGCAAGGCACATATGAGAAGCAGCTATTACTAGTTGACGCTTCCTGTTCCTCCCCCACCCCCTTTCTCTTTCTCAAATCAATAAATAAAAATCTAAAATAAACAAATAAAGCAAGGAAGCAGGACTGGACCATGAAGGAATTAAGTTAAATGGATCTACCAGATTGGAGTTGATTCATTTTAAAGGGAAAAGACAGTCTTTTGTCATAAAGTGCCTAAAAAATTTTTACATGTGTATGCTATATGAATGTTATTTTAGATTTGTCATAAAGCATCTATGTATACTTTATACATATATATTTACCTATAGTAAAATGCACAGCTTGGACCATTGTATATGCTCATGTTATCTTCACCCAGATAACATATAGAAGCCCAGAAATTTCCACTTCTCGTCAGCTCCTCCAGAGCCAAAAGCTTTTAGATTTCTATCACCATGAATTACTTTTGTTTCTTGAAATTCATACAAATGAGATAAAGCAGTACGTACTCTTTGTGTCTGGAATTTGTCACTCAGCAAAATATTTTGAAGATTTCATACTGTTATGTGCACTATTCTTTTTTTATTATTGAGTAGTATTGCATTGAATACACATACCACTTTATTTACATTTTTGCTAATCAATGGATATTTGGACTGTCTATCAGTTCTTGGCTATTGAATAATAGTTAAATGAATAACACTGCTATAAATGTTCAAATATACTCCACATATTTGCTAATCTTTGGTCTTTATTTTTTTTTAATTTATTGAGTTTTAGAAAGAGAGTGAGAGAGAGAAAAGAGGAGAAAGAAACATTGATTTGTTGTTCCACTTATTCATGCATTCATTGGCTAATTCTTGTATGTGTCCTGTCCAGGAATAGAACCCACAACCTTGGTATATGGGGACAATGATCTAGCCACCTGAGCTACCTGGCCAGCGCTTGTCTGTTTTTTTTACTTTTAGCCATTCTATTATATGTGGAAAAAGAAAAAGTAATTGAGGAAACTTTACTACAGGATGTAGCTAGTCTTTATTAAGCACTTGCTTTAGAATGTGCCAGGCCCTTGGCTAACTTGGTGTGTGATGGGCATTTTTTTTTTATTTCTCATAACTTAGATGTCAGAAACTGAGGCCCAGAGATTTCTGGTGGCTTTTCCAAGGGTTATCCAAGTGGCAGAAGTAGAGCTGAAACTCTGCTGTGTTGGATTCTAATACCTATATTCCTAATTTCTAGGTCAGTGGATCTCAAAGTAGGATCCCCAGTCCAGTATTAGTATCACCCAGGAATTGGTTAGATGTGCACATCCCAGACTTCACCCAATCCCCAATGACTTTGAAGCTCGTGGGGGTACAGCCTGTGGGGTATTTTTGACAAGCCCTCAGGTGATTCTGATCCATGCTCAATTTTGAGTACCACTGCCTAGATTGACATTGAGAAAATGACATCATATGAGGCAGGTGACCTGAGTTCTAGGTCAGCCAGCTAGTACTGTCATCTCTAGCAAGTCATCTTTGGGCCTAAGTTTCTTCATGCCAGAAGGGAGTAGGTGTGCCCCTTCAGGTCTTTTGTACTTAAAGTGCAGCAATTCCATGAATAACCCAGACTTCAAAAGTTTAAAATGGTGTGATTGTAGTTTCCTAAACTGGTAATATTATAGGTCATGCTTACATATTTTAGTAGATGAATTTTGTGGTTTTGCAAATGACTCAGGAACTGAAATGGTCCCTCCACTTTTTTTGAGTCAGAATGGAGACAATAAATAAGACATGGTTAAAAAACCACAGCACCTCCACCTGGCCCTTCCCTGACTGAGGGAATTATGACCACATACAGTTGAATATGGTTCTTTGTGCTTTTCTTTGTTTTGTTTTGATGTTGTATGTTTATTTTGACCAATTGGGATATATTACAACAGTTCTGTAACAAAATTCTATTCTCATCTTAAAAACACAGTGCCTTGTCTTGCTTGGTTTTCCATGAATTCTGCTTCAGGGCCTCTGTGCTTGCCTCCCCCCCCCCCCCCCCCCCCTCCAGACAGTCACAAGAATGATGGTTCTCCAGCTGTCCCTTTAGAGAGACCTTCATTGAGCTCCTCATCCGGTGCTTTGCTGCTCAGTGCCCAACAACCAGCTCTGGTAGAGGAGACCCCGATTTGTAGCATCACTGAGTTTAGAAGAGCTGTGTCTAGTCAGTTCTGCAGTCAGTGGAGCTGGCCCAGCCTGCCACTGACCGCATGGAGGACAGCTCCCTGAGCCCCATGCCATGCCTCATCCTTTTTGTCTTCATAGCCTTGTCACCATTTGACATAATCTTCTGGTACTTCTTTTTGTCGGGCTCTCCCCCACTGCAGTGTGAGGTCCATGGAAACAGTAGCTTCCTCATCTGTTCACCGCTCTATTGCCTGAAATAGCACCTGGCAAATCACAGGTGTTCACTAAAATTTGTTGGATGCGTGAATGAATTTTCCATTTTCGCTTCTTAGATAAATTCATACTAGAATATCTCCAAAATATTTCCCTCTTTTCTCCCTATTCATCTTTTATTTCTTCTCATTTAGGATCATAATATGTTCATTCTCTCACCACTATATCTTCATTTAGCTGGTTCTATGTGTCTAATAATTTAGGCTTAATGAATTATATTTAAGTATTTCTCTGTAACTGGAGTTTACAAAGTGAAAATTCAGTTGTTCCACAGTCTGGATGATGAGGGTTTTTTCTGTTGATGTGGGATCTGCTCTGTGTTAAGACCATTAAGAATGACACTTTATCTCCATTTTTTATAGCATTGTCTCTGTGTATAAATTTCCAAACCAACAGCAAATCAGATCTTTGCTACAGAAAGTCTGATTTTTGTCCTTTTTTGCTCTTAAATTGTGTTCTGTGTTTATATATCCTTAAAAAAACAACAACTTGAACTTTCAAAAATCAGTCTGTTTTTGGTCCTGGTGCCAAATGACCACTCTTCAAAGGATATTTTTAGATTATACTATGGAACATTCCATAGCTTTTACAAAAAATAATGCAAAGACAGGCAACCCAACTTGTGCACTGTTTCCGGTGGCCACCCTAGGCCAATGGCTGTGTTATTTAAAATAGATTAACTTGACCTTATGATGCAGTGGCATACAGTTGGCTCACTGCATTTGTTGGCATTCGTTCCCGGCTAGTTCTGGATGGCAGAATTGATGCTATCCACCAAGGGGAATTAAGTGGTTTATAAGCGAAAACATTCTGACATCTCCTTACCACAAGGGTTTATATGAAGGATGTTGCTTTATAAACGATGGTTATTTAATGCAAAACACCCGTCTCTGATGTTAGTGGTCTCTTCCTTGAGTTTGTATATATGTGTAACAGGATATACTGATTTTGTGTACACTGAGAATAAAGGCTGTCAAATTTGTTAAGGGCTGACATTCACATCCTAAAAAAGTAGGTTAATGCATTCCTGTCTGTCTTCATGCAGATCATATGTGAGAACCATAACCTTGAAAAATCCCTAGTAAATACTAGAGCTTGGTATACTGCATCCCTATGGATGTCCGCATCCATGTAGTATTTCTTGTGATTGGTGTTGGTGTTTCCATAGCTGAACCCCGTGTTGTCGAGGACACGCCATGATGTCAAGGACACGCCTGTCATATTGACTTCGGCTTTATTGTAAAGTGTCCTGGGTAGGGTCAACATGCTCTGGATGTCAGCTTTTCTAAAGACGTGTAGCAAAATTAGAAGATGTAATTTGAACAATGTCTTCTACGATTAAATAATTTCTTTTTATAGCTAAGTAATTAAATTAGTTATAGTCGTTTCTATAGTCCTATCTCAGATTGAAAGCCAGAAGTCCTTCCAGTGACTTGCAGGCTCCCCATGATATGGTGCATGAAATTCCTTCTGTCTTGTCCATAGCCTGCAAGCTTTCACCTAGACATCTGGAAGGCTTGGTTCTTCATGAACTATAAGTCATTTCCAAATGTCACCTTCTCAGTGACATGTCCTCTGACCTTATTATGAAGCCCATAGCTCCATTGCCACTTGTCATTCCCTATTCCCCTTCTCTGCTTTATTTTACCCTATAGTATGTAAATTCAAAATAAGTAAGTTCCTGTTTTGTCTCTTCCTTCTAGCAATAAGCGTGGAGAGGGCAGGGATGTTTTAATTCTGTTCCCCTGCTGCCTCCCCCGCACTGAGTATAATAGTGCCTGGTGCTTTGTAGTTGTTCAAGTATTTCTTCACATCCACTGTCAAATTTAGAACTACAATAAATCTCTCTCGAGCTCAGTTGCCTCTAAAAATTCTGATATTTGTAAGTCTCTGAGAATTTAGGTAATTCGTGATGGATCACATTAAACTTGCCAAGGGTTTAACATTTGCAGCCTCTGTCAGAAGCTGAGTGGAGCTTAGCTGATGATGTAGAGATATTCTCGAAGACAGTGAGCGTTGCTGGCCTGCTTCAGCTGGTCTTCATGTTACAGACTTAGGGCAGCATGTACTGAGTGTCAGGAGACTTTGCAAGTTTCTTGTGCTTCAGATGAATTGTGAGAGGTTCTTCCTGTACTGTCAGCTGTGTGTATAGACCTTCTCTGTTACCACCTCCAGGGTCATGAGAATGAGTGATGTACGAGAACTACGTTCTCATGGCTAAGGTGTCAACCCCACCATTACTGCCGACAGAGGCATTTGGTGGGCCATTAATGGGATGCAGTTGTTCTCTACAATAAAGCTAATCTTTTAGCCCAGGGGTCCCCAAACTTTTTACACAGGGGGCCAGTTCACTGTCCCTCAGACCATTGGAGGGCTGCCGCATACAGTGCTCCTCTCACTGACCACCAATGAAAGAGGTGTCCCCTTCGGGAAGTGCGGCAGGGGGCCGGATAAATGGCCTCAGAGGGCCGCATCCAGCCCGCGGGCCGTAGTTTGGGGATGCCTGTTTGAGCCCCTTATGAGACAAGATTCAAAGCTCTCTTTATGGACAGCGATTTGATGGTGCAATTAAAAGGCAATTATGCCCTGATGATAAACCATGTTTCAAAATTGTTGCGATATATAGTGTTAACAGGACTGCAGTATTGCTTGTGAGATAATCCACAAATGCCCATTTCCCAATGTGTTTTAGATTCACAGGTTTTGAGCTGAAGCTGGCCAGGGTTGGAAAGCAGGCTTTTACACTCACTAGTTGGGTGACCCGGGGCAAGAGACTTCATCTCTTTGCACTAAGATTTCTCCTGAAAATAGGGATGATAATTCTACCGAGGGCTGATGGAAAAACAACATGAGATTTAAGTAAAGCACATGTGCAGGGCCCTACACATAATAAGTGCTCAGTAAATGCTGGCTTCCATTGTCATCCCGGTCTCAGAGCACTTGCAAGAGAAGAATCTTTTGAGAGAATCTTGAGAGATTGTGGTACACAGTTCCCTGGAGAGCTTTTCAAGTCTAGAAAAAAACTCTCATTTTTCTGCATGATTCAGATGCTGCTTTTTCAAAAGACCGGGACTGGATTAGTTCAGACAAATAAGAAGGAAAACTCTAGACCTACCCAAGTGGAGAGGGAGGTCTGAGCTGCCTGAACTTCTCCTACATTGTCACTGGTTACAGTTGATTCTAATGGTTGCGATCAGGCATGAAAGAAAGACAAGTACTTTCTCTATTTGCTGGGGGTCCTGGCAGTGAGGATGATCCTCCAGAATTTGACACTGAGGTCCCGCAATCTTCCTGGCACCATGCCTGGGTTCCCAGATCAAGAGTGGCTGGGGAGACAGTGGAGCTTGGTGTTATAAGGGATTAGAGTCAGACTGGTTGGGTTCAAGTCTAGGCTCTGCCACTTCCCAGTTGAACCACCATGGGTACAGTAACCTCCCAGATCCTCAGTTCTCTCAGTTGAAAATGAGAATAACACCTACTTCAAAGGGTGGTTGTGAGGATTAAATGAGAAAATGTATGCAAAACAGTCCTTTGGCACCTAAGTAGTGCTTACTCAGATACCTTCATTGTAGCAGCTGTGATCATTTTCATTTGAGAAATGGAGACTCTCTCACTAAGGGAGATTTTGCTCCCCTCACCCCAAGGGGACATTTGGCAATGACTGGAAACATTTTTGGTTGTTAACAACTGAGTGTGGGCGTGTGGGAGTTGAGGCTAGGGACGCTGCTAAACGTGCGACAATGTACAACACAGCCTCACACCAGAGAATTATTAGCCCAGATGGTGATGGGGCTGCGGTTGAAATCCGCTCGAAGGTAAAACTTCATGGTCAAGTCTGGGAATATGAATTAGGAGTGGTAAACTGATAATCATGACTACTATTTATTGATGTATATTTTTAAATTTTTTAAAAAATTAAAACAATTTTTCAATTTCAGTTTACATTTAGTATTATTTTGTGTTAGTTTCAGGTGTGCATCTAGTGGTTAGACAATCATACTTTACAGAGTGTTCTGGTATTTCCGGTACCCTCCTGGAACCATACGTAGTTACTACAGTATTATTGACTAAATTGCTTATACTGTATTTGACGTCCCCATGATTATTTTGTGACTACCAGTTTGTACTTCTTAGCAATATAGTCACTTTTTACCCAGTTCCTTCAGCCCTCTCTAGCAACCATCGGTCTGTTCTCTGTTGATCTTTCCATAGGTCACTAACATCAGGTTAGGGTTTTACCTGGGTAGATAAATTCTGTCATTTTCATTTTAGTCAGGGAAAAATTAGCTGAAGAGGTCAGGTAACTTATCCTGGCAGCTAACACAACAAGATTCAAGCTTGGATCAGGCATAGTAGTTGGACAATCATATACTTTACAGAATGTTCTTTCCAAATTTGTATTCTCGGTTTTGTCCAGAAAAGGGACCAGGTCTGGGGCATCCAGTCTTAACTGCCAGCAGCAGGGCTGGATGGAGAAGACAAACATGCCTTCCATCCTGGGGTTGGCGGGGCTCTTTTGTATAATGTGTTTGGAGATGGGAGCTATAAGATGTTTAGAAAGAATTGATGACTGGCCAGTTTGTTCAGTGGTAGAGTGTTGCACGGCATGTGGAAGTCCTGGGTTCAATTCTAGTCGGGGCACACAGGAGAAGCGACCATCAGCTTTTCCACCCCTTCCCCTTCTCTCTATATCTATCTATCTATCTATCTATCTATCTATCTATCTATCTATCTATCTATCATCATCTCTTGCCCTCTTGCAGTCATGGCTCATTTGGCTTGAGCAAGTTTGCCTTGGGCACTGAGGATGCCTCCATGGCCTTCGCCTCAGGCACTAAAAAATGGCCGTGGTTGCAAGGGAGCAGCTGCCCTAGCTGGGGAGAGCATTGCCCCCTAGTGGGATTGCTGGGTGGATCCTGGTTGGGGCACATGTGCGAGTCTGTCTCTGCTTCCCCTCCTCTCACTTTTTTTTTCTCAAAAAAAAAAAGAAAATAAAAGAAAAAAGAAAAGAAAGGAGAGAAGGAGGGAGGGAAGGAAAGAAAGGGAGAAAAGGAGGGAGGAAGGGAGGAAAGCAGGAAGGAAGGAAGAAAGACGGAAGGGAGGAAGGAAGGAAGGAAGGAAGGAAGGAAGGAAAGAGGAAGAGAGAGAGAAAGAAAGAAAGAAAGAAAGAAAGAAAGAAAGAAAGAAAGAAAGAAAGAAAAGAAAAAGGAAAGGAAGAAAAGAAAGAAAGAAAGAAAGAAGAGAAGAGAAGAGAAGAGAAGGGAAGGGAAGGAAAGAAAGACAGAGGGTTGACACTGGCTGTAGAGACATGGGTGGGAGAAGGTGAAGTGGAAAATTCCTGGGCAGGTGTATCATAATGAAGAAGGATTTGATGCTTCTGGATTGGTTGTGGGCATCAGTCCAGAAAGTTCATGGGGTAAGCAAGATGTGGTGGCATCTGGTGGTCGGCTAATGCTGTTAGATAACTGAAATAGCTACCTGGAAGTTGATTCAAGTTTTAATGTACATTCAGGTATATATGCACAGACTTTAGTTGCTTTTGGGCTGGGGCTGGTAACTGATTAATTTTCCTTGTTGCTTCCCACCCTCTGGTCTGCTGTAATTTAATTTAGGACATCTGAGAATTTTTCTTTTGTCACTTTCTACATTAGAAATGTGCTACTCCATGTCCCTTTACTGTGGGAGTCACTTTGGATGCACCTCTTAGAGGCTGTCCCATTGCTGCTTGAGACAGACAGCACAACATTCCAGGGGCCACACCCAAGACGGTCCTAGAAATACAGAATTGATTCCGGAAGTGTTTATTTGCCACAACACAGTGTGTGCTGCTGCATATTTTCAGGCAGTTCTGCATATTTGCCTTCTTCTGTTTTTCCTGATCTACCCATGATACCTTCCTGCCACCCTCCACGAACATCATGATTTCAAGAGTCACAGCAGTGCCTAGTAATTGTAGATGTGCCGCTCTTCTGTATTGGATGATGTATTTCTTGAATTCTCAAAGCCAGCATCCCTTTTCTCTAGCTCTTTGTAATCTCTGCCCTCTGTAGGTACTCAGTGAATATTTGTTTCAGTGAATTCTTTGAGGTTAATGAGTAGCCATAACTTTTAAATAAATGAAAATTTCTTGCCTAAGATCTTGTTGGTGAGAAAATCCATGGTTTATTTTGAAGGTGTATTAATTATACTTAGCCATATGTCTGACTTTTCCGTGATGATATAAGATGGTTGTCTGCCAGTTGCTGTAGCATTTTGAACTGTAGAGAAAATATTGAATAGCATTGAAGGTCGCAGAGGGCCTTTATTCTGACGCCGAGGTGCTCCATGATGAAACCCACTGCTTATGTAACGTGGCCACAGAGGCGCCACTTGGGCTTCATGTACATAGAGTCAGGATTTTACCACCTGGATTCTTGGCTGAGCATTACAGTTGACATCTGATAGGGAAAGCCTGTTCATTTCCTCCTCCAGCTATCAGCCTGTTGAAGTTTGTGTGACTTGGTTAAAAATTCAAAACTCAAGCTCAAGTTGTTAAAATAGAACTTTCTTTGGTTGGAGCATGTGGAGTTTTTATTTTTATTTTATTTTTTAAAAACTCAGGCATCTATCTAGATTTTGGTTTATAATCTTTTAAAAACTCAAATAGTATTGTTGTGGCCTGACCTGTGGTGTCGCAGTGGATGGAGTGTTGACCTGGAACCCTGAGGTTGCCGATTCAAGACCCTGGGCTTACCTGGTCAAGGTACATATGGGAGTTGAGGCTTCCTGCTCCTCCCCCTTCTCTCTCTCTCTCTCTCTCTCTCTCTCTCTCTCTTTCCCTCCCTCCCTCCCTCCCTCCCTCTCTCTCTCTTTCTCTCTCCTCTCTAAAATGAATAAAGTCTTTAAAAAAATAAATATCAGGTCTACCGGAAAGTTCTGTCCGTTTCTATCACAACAAGTTTCGACACATAAGCACATGTTTATTTGGCGCATGTGTGCCTCTCTATTTTTATCACTTAATGTATACATACTGACCTAGCAAATTAACTAAAACAAAGTTGATTCACATTAGTCTTATGTGTGAAGCGATAGTGTACCCATGGCTACTGATAAAGTTTATTTATGCCACTGTAATTTTTACGAATTTCAACAAGGAAGAAATGCTACAGAAGCATGTAGAAATTTATTGAAAGTGTTTGGTGAAGGTACAGTTTCTGATAGGACATGCAGAAGATGGTTCGAAAAATTTGAAACAGGTGATTTTGACCTTTCTGATAAGCCACGGTCTGGGCCACCATCTTTGATCAATAATGCTCCAAGACCATATTGGAGCAAGATCCTTTTCTGACAACATCGAAGATCTCAGAAAGGCTTAATTCAGCTCAGCAAACCATTTCAAACCATATTCGGAAGATAGGATTGGTGGAAACATTCAAGATGGATGCCACATGAATTAAGTCAGAAGAATTTGGATGATCGAGTCGTCATATGCACATCTCTGCTTGCTCGGAACAAAATCGAGCCCTTCTTGAACCGGATGATAACTGGGGATGAAAAGTGGATTACCTACGAAAACATCGTAAGGAAAAGGGCATATTGTGAACCTGGAAAACCTAGCCCTTCCACCTCTAAACCAAATTTGACTCTGAATAAGAGAATGTTGTGTATATGGTGGGACATTCGAGGACCAATACATTACGAGCTTTTAAAACCGAACGCAAAGCTCAATTCGGAGAAGTATTGTCAGCAACTGGATAATTTAAAGACAGCAGTCCAAGAAAAGAAGCCGGCGATGTTCAATAGGAAGAACATCATACTGCATCATGATAATGCCAGGCCACGTGCTGCTTTGGGGACTCGTCAAATATTTGCAGAACTAGGCTGGGAAATTCTGTCGCATCCACCATATTCCCCGGACTTAGCGCCCTCTGACTATCACTTGTTTTTGTCCTTACAAAATTTTTTGAAGGGCCAAAATTCAAAAATGAAGAAGATATCAAACAAGCACTGGTTCAATTTTTCACATCAAAAGATAAAACATTTTTCAAAAATGGGATATACAAATTGCCCTCACGCTGGCAAGAAATCACTAATAATAATGGCAATTATATTATTTAATAAAGTTTATTGACGGTAATAAAAATTTGTATTTTGTTTTATTCCAAAAACAGACAGAACTTTTCGGTAGACCGTATAAAAACTCAAATAGTATTGTCATCTTGTATGGTTGTCAATCACTATTTATAGTGGGTCTGTGCTTCTACCACTTATGTTTTTTCTGGCAAAATTTAATTTTGTCCCATCATTTAAACAATGTATGCAATACATTAAGATGTGGATATGAAAGAAAAATGTATCCACATTGCTCATCCACTGCAGAGAAGCACATGTGTTAACACTCTATTTTAATTTAGACATTTATATATATGTAAAACACACACAAACATATATATGGTTTAAATTATTTTATTTTTAAAATTAATTTATTAAAAATTTTTTAAAATTCATTTTAGAGAGGAGAGAGAGAGAGAAAGAGAGAGAGAGAGAGAGAGAAGAGGGGAGGGGAGGAGCAGGAAGAATCAATTCCCATATGTGCCTTGACCAGGCAAGCCCAGGGTTTCGTACCAGTGACCTCAGCATTCCAGGTCAACACTTTATCCACTGTGCCACCACAGGCCAGGCCAGTCTTATATTTTTTAATAAATTCATTGATTTTAGAGAAAGAGAAAGTGAGATTGAGATAGAGAAAGAGAGAAACATCTGGACATTTATTCCTGTATGTGCCTTGACCAGGGATTAAACTGTCGACCTCTGTGCATCAGGATGATGCTCTAACCAGCTGAGCTATACGGCCAGGGCTACCTAGGGTATTTTTAATAGATTTTTTTAAAAGATTTTTTCTTGTGAAAATTGAATCATACAATACATGCTTTGTTAGTAGGGCTTTTCTTTGTGCCTAACAATATTAATAATATACCATGGACATTTTTTTCATATATATATATATATTTACCATTTTAATGGCTGTAGAATTAAGTTTTGGTTGACTTATAATATATTAAACCATTATATTTAATAGAATATATTAAAGGATGGTCATTTAGGCTGTCTTCAGTTTTCGATTTCTCACACACATTGATGAATACTCTTATACATATATTTTAGTGAACTTATTCAGGTATTTTCTTCAGATAGATGTATAGAATTCTTGGCCCATGTGAATTTTTAACTTCTTAAAACTTAATACTTAACAATATAGTGCTCTTCAGATAAAATGTCAACTGATATCCTTGCAGCCTATATATGAGAGTCCTGTATTTTTTCGTTTCTCAGTTATAACAGATATGACCTAGCACTAGAATTGTCTACTTATAAAAGTCACTACAAACTGAAATACTGAGGAGATATTTCAGAATACATTAGGGAACAGGGGGGGCTGGGGAGAACTGGAAGCTCACGGCTTGTTTAAAGGGAACATTGGAATACTGCATAGGTATTTTAGAAGACAGACATTAGGGAATGGTGGGGACTGGGTTGAACTGGAAGGTCCTGACTTGTTCAGAGGGAGTATTGCCACTCAGCTTCAGTGTATTACTGTTATGTGGCCCAGTATTGCCGGATATTTCTAGTTTTCAAGAGAATCCAGAACTTTGAACTTGTTAAAAAAAATGAACTTTGCCAATTTCAAATTGATGGCTCAGAGTTATTTCAAAAGCATGGATGAACAAAATAAAACTCATCTGGGAGCCATATTTGGTTCTCAGGTGATAGGCTTGCAACCTATTATTTATGCCTTTGTCTGTCTCTTTTGACATCTTTCACACTTCGTCTGTTTAAGAGCAGTGGTCACATTTTTTACCCTTGTCTGTATTCTCAAGGTTCAGGAGAGTGCCCAACTTGCAGTGAGGGTAAGTGTGCACGAAGTGAATAATAAGTTCCAGAAGAGGTCTAGTTTGTCACTCTAGTCCATGTTAGTTTATTTGGGGCCCACCTGGTGACAGCTCCATTCTAACTGTGCGGAGCTGGGGAGAGGGTATATTTTGACAGCTGATCATAATTCTTGGGATAGTTTGTCTCATGATTCTGGTCTGCTGTCTCTTACAACTGGGTGCAAAATAACATCTTGCTGATTTCATTTATATGACTGTGTGCTGGAAATATTATATATATTCTCTGCTCCTAAGTGGTTTTACTGTGAAAATAAAGGAATGAATGAATTTTATGTAAGTCTTTAGGGAAGGTTTGGTTTTAACTATAGCAGGAAAGGCGCTAGTCGGAAGCTCAGTGGCCAAAGCATCGACCCAGCGCACTGGAGGTAGTGGTTTGACCCCTGGTTGAGGCATGTGCTAGACACAATGAGTACACAACTAAATGGAACAACTAAGTGAAATAAGTTGATGCTTCTCTTCCTCTCTCTTTCCCATCTCTCTCTTTCCCTTTTCCTCTCTCTTTCTCTCTTTGCCTCTCTTTGACTCTCTCGAATGAATGGAAACATTTGGACTGTGTTTCTTTCTATTCTTCCCTCTGTCTCTACTCATATCCCAATGAGAGCATTCTAGTAGACTGTCTAGGTACTCAAAGTTTAGATCAAGTATTTTATATGTAATTTAAGACTATGGATGTGAGACAAAACTTAGGACAGTTTTCAAGTTTCAACTACTGTATACCCTGATCCACTTCCTTCTTTATCGTAATCACTTTGGGGGCATTCACCATTCCCCTAATTTGGCATGAACTTTGGCTTCTGTTTCCTTAAAATGCCTAAGGATAAGATGCAGCAGAAAAAGCTTATATTTCATGGTAGTTCAGTATGGACAATTCACGATAAAATTCCTGAGCTTTAGTCTTTGGTAAAGAGAACAATCTAGCCACAGTGAGTTATGCTGTAGTGCAAAGCCAGGGTTAAGCACCTCTACGGTGTATAAGAAAATTCTTTAGAAAGCATAGACTGTTCTCTAAATATTGACATATTGTACATATCTCATATTTAGAAGAGAGAAGTCAGAGAGATAGATGCCCAGCAAGGAAAAAAATTCATGTAGCTACTGTCTATTTCTGTCTCTCTGAATCTGTGGGGAAATACTGCCACAAGGAAGAAACGGCCTGGCTTTCGTAAGCAGTGTGAGTCTGTTTCTGATGTTCATTTTAGCTAAAAATGGAAGCTGAGGCAATTCTATGTGAAATAATTATCTCAAAGGAAAATGATTGTTACAAGAAGGCATTAATGGGAATAAGGTAGCTGATTACTATTGAAGTCTTTTTTGGTGGAAAGAGCTTATCTATGGGGTTAAATAAAACATGGTGAGTCACCCTGTTGCCTGAATTCCTGAGGGGAAAGAGATGTTCTGGAAAGGCTGTGGAGATCTTTGCGGCCCTGTGCACCTGTGAACAGGCACTTAATTCACCTGATGGCTGCTAGCAGATTGCAGGCAGAGCTACTTGGAGGAAACGATCAGCTTCAGAAACAGTGGCCCACAAATTGGGTGTGCATCAAAGGAAAGTGCATCAGAATTACCTGGGCGGTTTTCAAGCTGTGGGCCTCTGGGGGTTACTTCATTACTGGGGCTGACACATGTCTCCCAGCTCAGTGTATGCTCAACTCCAAAGAATGGTCCACAAACAGCCACTGAGTCATCCTGACTGTTTATTAAATAGGGGGGCCAGTAGGCCCCAGCCCAGACCCATGGAGTCAGAATCCTGGGCAGTGGGCCCTGTGAATCCATAGAGCTTAAAAAGTTCTGGCTGATCATGGGAAGTCCTAAGTTTGAGGCTCCATCTCTAAGATACTGGCCATTTCAATTCCAGTTCCCTAATAAGTGATAGTAACAGACCCTACTCTATATATGAATGAACACTGATTGGTGGAGGGAATAAGTACAGAAAGACTTGAGTGATTTGAGCTACTAGTTCTAGGGTGGCCAGTACTGGGTGTGTGCACATGTGTAAGTAGAAGTCAGTTTCTTGCTTCCAGATCCTCACATTCGTCTGGTAATTCAGAGACCTCCTCCCCAGCATCACCATTGCCTTTTTAAAATAAGAAAGGAACTCTGGAGGAAAGACAATCCTATCCAATAGAACATTCTGCAATAGTGGTAATGTTCTGTATCTACTCTGTCCAATATTTTATCCACTAACTACTTGTGGTGACTGTGTACTTTTAATGTGGCTAGTGTGGCCACATTTTATTCGCCACAGTATGAAAATGAAAATTTTCTTTTTTTAAAAAATTTTATTAATTGATTTGAGGGAGAGAGAGAGAAAAAATCAATTTGTTCTATATATTTATGAATTCATTGGTTGATTCTTTAATTTTTATAAGGTTAAACATTTTTTTATTTTAGAAATTAAATTTAATGGCATGATGGTCAATAAGAATACATAGGTTTCAGGTAAACATCTATAACATTTGAACTGTTGATTGTGTTGTGTGCCATCACCCAAAGTCAAATAATTTTCTGCTACTTTATATTTGTCACCCTTTACTCCCCTCCCCCAACTCTCCTCCCTCTGGTAACTACTTCAGTTTTATCTATGAGTCTCAGTTTTATATCCCACCTATGTGTGAAATCATATACTATAGTTCTTAGCTTTTTCTGACTCACTTAGCATAATGTTTTCAAGGTCCATCCATGTTATCATGAATGTCAATATATAATTTCTTTTGACTGAGTAGTATTCCATTGTATATATCTACCACATCTTTTTTTTTTTTTTTGTATTTTTCCGAAGTTAGAAACGGGGAGGCAGTCACACAGACTCTGCATGAGCCCAGCCAGGATCCACCTGGCATGCCCACCAGGGGGCGATGCTCTGTCCATGTGGGGTGTTGCTCGTTGTGGCCAGAGCCATTCTAGCACCTGAGGTGGAGGCCATGGAGCCATCCTCAGTGCCTGGGCCAACTTTGCTCCAATGGAGCCTTGGCTGCAGGAGGGGAAGAGAGAGACAGAGAGGAAGGAGAGGGGGAGGGGTGGAGAAGAAGATGGGCGCTTCTCCTGTGTGCCCTGGCCGGGAATCGAACCAGGACTTCCACACGCCAGGCCGACGCTCTACCGCTGAGCCAACCAGTCAGGGCCACTACCACATCTTCTTTATCCAGTCCTCTATTAGGGACACTTTGGTTGTTTCCATATCTTGGCCACTGTGAATAATGCTCTGATAAACATGGGAGTGCATGTGTCTTTACATACCAGTGTTTTTGAGTATTTTGGGGTAGATGCATTGGCTGATTCTTCTATGTGCCCTGATTGGGGATTGAACTGGCAGCCTTGGAATATTAGGACGACACTCTAACCAATTGAGCTACCTGGCCAAGGCTGAAAATTTTCATTTTATTTACATATAATTAATTTAAATTTAACTCTAGCCACATGTGGCTGGCTAGTGTGTAGCAGATTGAATGGCACAATGCCCTTACAAATGGTGAAGACTGTCACAACTCTTTGGTGTCATATTTACCTGCTCCATGAAGAAGAGGCTGGGGTGATACTTTGGGTTAATGCTTGTTAGATATGAAGGCTTGGGATAGGTAGTCATTAAGTGTTCTTTTTATCTTTCATATCATTGTATTTACTGGTGACAGTCATCTTTTTTTCTTTTTTCTTTTTTTTTTAACAGCTTTACTGAGGTATATTTGACATTCAATAACGTATACAAATTTAAAGTGTAAATTGTGATACAACCCCCACCCCTATTGTCCTCAAGTAACCACTGAAATTTAAATATTCTTGAATTTTTTTTTCTTAGTGTTTTTTTTAATAAATAAATTTTTATTTAAATGGAGTGACATCAATAAATCAGGGTACATATATTCAAAGAAAACATTTCCAGGTTATCTTGTCATTCAGTTCTGTTGCATACCCATCACTGATCGGCCTCTGTCACCCTCTATCCAGTTCTCTTTGTACCCCTCCCCCTCCCCCTCCCTCCATCCCTCCCCCCACCCCCTGTAACCACCACACTCCTGTCCATGTCTCCTAGTCTCACTTTTATGTCCCACCAATGTATGGAATCCTGCAGTTCTTGTTTTTTTCTGATTCGCTTATTTCACTCCGCATAATGTTATCAAGATTCCACCAATCTGCTGTAAGTGATCCGATGTCATCATTTCTTCTAGTTGACTAGATACCAGGGTGTATATGTGCCCCATCTTCTTTATCCAGCCTTCTATTTTTTTTTTTACAGTGATTAAAAGCCTTTAAGCAAACTCTTGGCCAATACAGCAAGAATCCATAAAAGAGTAGTGTCCTTAACATGTTCACCAAGTCCAAGTTGGCCCCATCACCATGTCAAATCCCTGAAAAATGCAACCCAACCACAGTTCAGTCTGTTAGGATCTGTGGTGACAGTCATCTTAAAAAAGCTCAGAGTATGGCAGTGGGCCGATTCTCCCAGACGCAGTGGTGTGTAGGGAACAGGTATGTTCTATGAGGTGAGGCATGACGTTGTTCCTCTGGATTACTCTGTTTCCAGCAGTTGATGTAATGGATGGTTAAGTAAATGATTTCAATTTGACTGTTTTATATAGAGAGAAAGATTCTAAGTTACCTTGGGATTGTATAAACTATTTTATCACCTTGATGCTTTTGATTACAAGTAATAAACAATTTAAATTGCTTAAATAACAGAGGGCATTAGCCGATGCATGTAACTAAGACTTTCAGAAGAAAGATGGGGTTTCAGGTCGGGTTTGATCAAGACATGAGTCATGTTTCTCTCATTTGCTTCAAAACTGCCATTGGCCCATATGGCACCTTTGTTCAAACTAGAAAGTATGTATTTTCTGGGCGAACATGTCCCCTCATGGCCCAGAGAGCAGTGTACGGCGAGATTTCAGCCCACACTCACCACCTGTGAAAACATGACATAGATGTTTTGTTAGGGACAGTCTGGATTCTCTCAGCCACACTCTTTTCTTTGTGGGCTTTAGCCTCAGGGTGCCTTCTTTTGTTTGCAGATGGGTGACTGGCAAAAGGGGGTGACATGCCTGCTTATTTTATTTACAGGTAAGCCATAGGAATGCTTCATGGTCTGCTGAGTGGCTTAAGGCTTGTGGTCTCTAAATTAATAATTGAAGCTTATGCAAATCAGCTCTCACTTGCAGTGGGGATGAAAGTCAGCCCTCATCTGAGGCCATGTGACTGCTACAGTGTGGGAAACATGGAGGTGCTGTTAGGAAGGGGAAATCCATGGGATGGATGCTAGTAAGTGATGCCTAATTTGTGCACCTGCCCCATTGTGATTGTGAACGTAGCAGGAGTCAAATTGGACAAATGCCATTGAAAATTCAATTGTAATTGAGTATAGATGAGGCAAGAATGGAGTCCTTGGATATGAGGTCAGTAAATGAAGGAGTCAAGAATAGAAATAGCTACATTTATTGATCCTTTGTTATTGTAGCCCTGCTATGGGCTCTTTACGGAACATGTGTATTAGTCTGCTTGGGCTGCTATAACAAAGTGCCAGTGATTGGCTGGTTTAGACAGCAGACACTTTTCCCCCACAGTTCTGGGCTAGACATCAGAGACTTTTTTCACTAAGTTTATGATGAAGGTGATGGCAAATTTCAGTTTCTGGTGAGGGATTTCTTCTTGGCTTGCAGATGGCTACCTTCTTAATTTTAGTGTCTCTTCTCATAAGGGCACTAATCTTATTGGATTAAGATACCACCCTGTGACCTCATTTAACCCTAATTACTTTCTTTTTTTTTTTTTTAAACTTTATTTATTCATTTTAGAGAGGGGAGAGAGAGAGAGAGAAGGGAGGAGCAGAAAGCATCAACTCCCATATGTGCCTTGACCAGGTAAGCGCAGGGTTTTGAACCAGCAACCTCAGCGTTCCAGGTCGAAGCTTTATCCACTGCGCCACCACAGGTCAGGCCCCTAATTACTTTCTTAGAGGCTCCATCTCCAAATATAGCCACACTTGGGGGTTAAGGATTCAAAGATTCAATATGTGAATTTGGTGGGGGGAGGTTAACACAAATATTCAGTCTATGATTACAAACATTATTTTATTTCACAGTAACTTTTGAAGTATATATTATTTTACCTATTTTACGAATGAAGAAACTGAAGCCTAGATTGCTTCAACTCAAAGTTAATCTGCATTGACTCTAATCTGGTTCTAACTCCAGACCCCATGGTGTGAAATATTATTTAAGACCAGTGTTTTTTGAACCCAGGTGGTTTTGCTCCCATCCTCCATCCCTGATCAGGCAAAGGCTGAAGATAGTTTTGGTTTTACAGCTGGGGAGGGGCTACCAGCATCTAGTATGTAGAGACCAGGGAGGCTGCTAAACACACAGTGCGTAGGACAGGCCCCCACAACGAAGAATTATCTGGCCCCAAATGCCAATAGAACCAAGATTTAGAAACCCTGGTCTAGACTCCTGTTACCTGCTCATAGACCCTCCCCTCCAGGCATTCTCCACTCGGCTTTCATCCTAACACTCATCACCATCTGAAATTACTTACTCTGTCCCACTGGAGTATAGTTATCTTGAGGGCAGGAACCTGTGTATCCTTGATTATTAATATGGCTAGGCAGTCCCTGGCACCTGGCAGTTGAGCAGCACAAACATTTGTTAAATGAATGAATGGATGAATGAACCAACCCAAATGGCTCTTTCTTGTGGTTGGGTAGGTACTTTCAGATGTGGACATGGCTCAAGGAAGATATGAGAATTAGCCAGAAGCTTTGAACAGTGCTGGTTAACAGTGGATACACACTGGATTCCCAAAGGGCAGGGTGAGAAAAGAGCAGACAAGTGTTAGTTTGCTGGCCAGAATTCATAGTGACTTGAAGAGCAGAAAAAGAGAAAGTAACCAGGACCAACCTGTGTTGTGCAGAATGAGGTGAGAGAGTGAGCACTCAGAATGCAGTGGGATGCAAAGAAGATCCCCACCCCGTCATTGACCACCACAGATTGTAGCAGGTACACCTGGAGACTTGGCCACAAGGGACCATGATCCCTGTGAATCGGGAGAGCTAAATGGTTACAGTGGGCTGCCCTGATTTCATACCAGCCCCACCCTTTACCAGCTGTGGGATTGGGCACTTTATGTAGCTTCTCTGTGCCTCAGTTTCTCATCTGTAAAAGGTGATGATAACAATAGTGTTTGGCTGGAGGCCACACAGCTCAGTGCTTAAGAGTTTTAGAAGTATAGATTGGGTTCAAATCCTGGCTAGAATACCCTGTCTGGTGGGTGTAGAGGGGGGATGAACGTCACCATTAGGGAAAGAGAGCCAAATGTTGTTAACCAGATACATGGTCTCCAGAGGAAAATCATCTGCTTTTATATCCCCCAAGGGGTAGTAGCAGAGAGTTACAAATGTGAAAATATGCAAGAATCGCGCGCGCGCGTATGTGTGTGTGTGTGTGTGTGTGTGTGTGTATGGGAGGGGTGATTAAAGGTATTTTGTTCTGGGCTTGTAAAATATAACTACAAATGTGTATGTGTGTTAAGACACACACACCAGTGTCTTAACCTTATTTTTGTTTCATGGTTGTGTGTGTGTGTGTGTGTGAGTGAGTGAGTGAAAGAAAAAAAACAGCAATAATTAGGGACCCCATCTCTGACCAAGATGGGAGAAGGAAAAATAAATGAATCCAATATAATACAGCAATTTATAGATACTAACTCTCAAAGAAGAGTAAAGACGATGGCTTTTTCCTTTATTGTTGGTTCCTGCATCCTTGCTAACTACTCACTGGCTTCCCCTGCTCTGTGTGTGTGCCTGAAAGTGTCTTTCTTGTCGAAGTTGGGAAGCCTTCCAGCTCTCACCTCTTCACCTTGTCGTACCATCTGCCTGCTGGGCTTCAGGTATGGGAGTGAAAACTGAGGGGAGATGAATATGGATGATGCAGACCGTAGCAGAACTCAATTCAGTGCTTGTTGGGTCAAGCCTTGCTCCAAGGGCTTCATGAGCCAATCTTTATTCCTGAGCACGGACCATGAAGTGCGTGCACCGTCCTCTCATTGTAGGGTCAGGATACTGAGGCTTGAGGAGTTATCTGTCCCAGGCATGCGGCTGATGAAGTGACCGTGATGGGTTTCCTCCAGCTTGGTGTCCCTCTGGGCTTTCAGTGGGATTCTGCATTATTGCCCCGTGGCACCTGGTGGGATACCCTCAGACCGCACTGCCATCCCTTAGCTCAGGTTATAAAACTGCTGGGCGTGGCCTCCAGCAGCCAGCCACCCTTCCTTGCATTCGGACAGGCTGCAGTCCTCATGCCCTCCATGGGGAATAGCTAGGCCTGAGGGAGGGGCTTGTGCAGCCCCACCCCAGAGGTTCTGTTTGTCCATCTGCAGCTGTGCCCTGCTCAGGCCCAGACACGAGCACCTGCATCTTCCAGCACTGAGGTCGCAGCTGTCCCCTCAGATACAGTTTTAGGCCATGGAACTTGCACTTCATGGACAAAGCAAGGTTCTATTTGACTTTAGAAAATTTGTATGATATACATAACAAGTTACCATTTAAACCATTTTTAAGTTTATAGTTCAGTGCATTAAGTGTTTTCACCTGTTGTACAACCATCTGTTTCCAGAACGTTTTTTATCATCCCAAACTCTGTATCCATTAAACACTAACTCCCCTCCCTCAGCCCCTGGCAACCACTATCTGACTTTCTGTCTATAATTCAGACTACTCTAGGTACCTATATACAGTATGTGGATCATACAGTATTTGTTTTTTTCTGGCCTATTATTTCACTTAATATAATGTCTCCAAGGCTCATCTATGTTGTAGTATGTGTCAGAAATTCCTTCCTTTTAAAGGCTGAATAATATTCCATTGTATCTGTGTATCTGTTGGAAAAACAACTGAGTTAGGCTTGCTCACTGGTTTCCTGGCTGAAAGCACTTTGTATGATTAGTGTGTGAGCAAAAAGCCACATGTGTGTCTCTATGAAAAGCAATGGGTGCGTTCCCTCAGGGGCGGTTCTCCCAGACAGCTCTCCTGCCACTGTGCGGTGCGGTTCCCTGGTTCCCTCAGCCGCCACCGTGAGGGGCAGTGTTCCTGATCCCTTGCCCTACACTGTGAAAATCAGTTTTCCTTTGCTTATTTGCTTGCCTGTCTTTGCAAGCCTCTAAGGAGTGGGTATGGCCCAACGCTTTCCAGCTCCACGCCTCCTCTACTGCCTGCGAACCTGCTTGGCCTCAGCCACCAGCATTACAGTAGTGTATTTTGTTTATCCATTCATCTACTGATGGGCATTTGGGCTTTCACCTTTTCTGTTTGACTTCATCTTCTGTCTTCCCCAGGAAGCAGGTGCAGTTAGATTTTCTGATGTCTTGGCCTCCTCCTCTTTGCTTTCCTGCCTTTCTCATTGCTTTGCCTGTCCTTCCTAGGAGTCTCAGGAATGCATTTGCCTTACGTGTCTAGCTCTGAGGATGGGAGCTAGACATATTTCCTTGTCTTCTCTTTGGCATTTAGAGTAGTTTGCTAAGGTATGCACTGGTCACCTGGTCTTAGAGGCTTCGATTTCACCATCAGCTTTGACCTGGCCAACATTCCACCTTTCTGCGTTCAAGGCCATGTGATCAGTAGTCCTGCTCACAAGCTCTGCATTTCAAGTAGTTCAGGCTCAAATCCATCCCTACTGCTTGTCTGCTCTGTGACCTTGGGTATGTGGTTTTCCTCTGTGACGCAGTGGTGAGGACACACACCTAATGTGGATTAAGGAAATGTTGCAGTGAAACTCTCAGTGTGGGACAAGGAGCAGAGGCAGTGCTGGGTACAGGATAGTTAATAGATTTGTTAGTTTTCCTCTTCTGAATCTGATAACTTTTGATTTTATGTTTGTGGAGGCGCTGAATTGACTGCGTAATTGACTCAGAATACTTTTGTTTAATACCCTGAGTTTTTATCTTCCTTCTTGGCACTGCCACCTCCTCTTAAGATTTTATGGAGCTGAGTTTGTTGGATTAAATGATATGGAACAGATTTGGAAGAAACACGTTCTAAGTATACTGTGTGTATGTCTTCATGTTGTTTCCCTGAGATCTCTTTCTTGAGGTCTGAAATTAGTCACCAGTCTATAGGAAGCACAAATGATTAGAGCACAACTAAATGATTCTGGAGACTTCAGAATTCTAGAATGATTGGTGTAAAGAAAGAAGGGTAACAAACACACATAGGCATTTTATAATAAACTTTATGCCAGGGTAGATGTATGGTTGGGTCATTTTTTTCTTTTAATTGATTGTTCCAGCTGTGAATTGGGTAAGAAAAAGGAACCACTAGACATTTATTGCATATAAAAATTTATGTATGCTTTTATCTCATTTAATCCTTACTGTATGCTATACTTTGCTGTAAGTGCTTGGTAGTGTCTCATTACTTTTCAAACACCTCTATGAAGCGTAGGTACGATATTGGTTCCCATTTTGCTCAGAGAAGTTAAGGTATTTTCTGCCCTTGCCATTAGTGGCAGAGACGGGATACCACGCAGGTTCTCAGATCCAGAATGATGGATGCTCTCACGAGCCCTGGGACATGGTTGGCTATGTCTTCACTTACTGTGGAACAGGCGGACTTCTCTGGGATCAGCAGAGCCAGGGCTTTGTGTCCAGGTCTTTGATGCTATTTCCTGAACTGATTTTGATTGACCACAGCTGACTTCGTGTATCAGTTAGTACATGTACACTGCATCCTTCCTTTTACATTTTCCTAAACCAGTTAGGATAAGTCCTGCAAACGATGCAACAAATCATTGTGGCTGTTGTGGGGAGACATTGCATTTACTGGTAGGCCTATTTTATATCTGCTTTCGGGTCATCCAGGACTCTGCTCCTGCATAATGCCTGTGCCTCAGTTTCTTATCTGTAGAAAGAGTACTGTGCCATATTTATAGATATGAAGACAAACTGCTAGAATTCATTGAAGTTACTAAATGAAGCCATCATGAGGATATGGTCTCTCTGCTCTTTGAGTGCCAGCAGTGTCCCTGTGCACTGAGGATTTGCAGTAACCTCTTGGGGGTATAGAAGTTCCTGACATGGTGGTCGTGTGCAAGGCTCACTTTGGATTGTTCCCTGTTGGTAAAACAGCTGTGTTAGGCTTGCTCATTTGCACTTTACATGATTAGTGCATGAGCACGTGGCAGAGCCACATGTATATAGCCTATATAAGGCTTTGGGGCTTACTGTCAGGGCGGATTGCAGATTGCTTGCCCACCTCTCATGCACCTGCTGCCGTGAGAAGCGGTTTTTCCCTGCCTGTTGGCTCATTCGCCATGGTAGGAATCTGTTAAACGGGAATGGCCCACCGCTTTCCAGCTCTGCAGTTCCTCCTCCGTCTTCTCAAATCCAGTGAGACCTGCCTGGCCTTGGTCACAAGCATTACATTCCCCAGCTGTTGGAATCCCAGTTGTATTTGTGGTCTTGGGGTAGCGTGCTGCTCTCTGGCTGGAGGGGTGTGTTGTGGACCTGAAGGCTGCAGTGAGGGTCAAGTCCACTGCACTGGAAGAACCTCGGTTGAGCCTGACCTGGGAGGCCTGGAATTTGTCCTCTATGGGATTGTTTAATTTTTCCTTGCCTAAAAGTAAAATGGTGTTCATTTTGAAAGTACATAGTATTTGGTGTCATGGTGGGGAGATGTGGTGAGGCTGGGTGAGTGAGGGCAGCGTACCTGGGGAGTGATATCGTTGAGTCGCAGGATTTTTCCCCCCTGAAATTCCAGTCAGCTCACAGATAAAGGACTTTATATTTTTCTGAAAGAATCTATATGTGAGTAAGAGTAGGAGGTTTGGGGACTCTGTTGACTTCTCTCTTGATTGTGATATTTGACACAACATACTGGCCAGATTCTGGAAGGTGGTATACAGGCTCTGGAACGAGGCACTGTGGGTCTTAATCCCCTCCTCACCTCTGGCCCTGGGGAGACCTGTAACCTCTTCATGTTTATCTGTCAAGGACCTACCTTGCAGAATGTTTATGAAGATTACATAAGATACTGCATGAGAAATATTCATCAGCGTGCATTGTACAGACTACTACACTCAGTACATATTAGTCATCATTACTACTTGATCCACTGAGCAACTGTAATTTTAGGCTCCATTCAACAGACATGAGCAGAGACCTAGAAGTAGGAAAATTCCTAGTATAACCATGGCTCAGACTCTGGAGTCCAGGGAACACACAAGGGAGAAACGGAGTGAGATAACATGCTCCTCTGTCAGCTTGGCAGAAATTCAGAAGTGTTCATTAACTGTTGGTCTTGATATGACTTGTAACCTGACCTGTGGTGGCGCAGTGAATAAAGCATTGACCTGGAATACTGAGGTTGCCAGTTCGAAACTCTGGGCTTGCCTGGTCAAGGCACATATGAAAAGCAACTACTATGAACAGATGTTTCCTGCTCCTCCCCCACCCCCTTCCTCTCTCTCTCACCCCTCTCTAACAAATCAATAAATAAAATCTTTTAAAAAAATGTAACATTTTCACCTTAATTTTCCCACTAGAAGCCTATTCCCTGGAAATACACCTATAGAAGATGGATTTAGACTGTGTTCTCTATAAAAATAGAAAGTTGACTTACATGTCCTATGTGTGATTGAAAAATCATGGTATCTCCCTACAGTGGCATAGTCGGCAGTCAGTTAAAAAGAATGAGGTTGATCACTTGGCCTTGACATATAAGCATCTCATGATACATGCATGTATTAAATAAAAGAGCTGGAGACAGAACAGCATCTGTAGGACGATCACATTTGTGTAACTGTTTGCAACTCACCTGGGTGGGTGTGTTTGTGTGTGGAAAAAACTCTAATGCTTGGGGACCTCTGAGTAGGGTGGCCATTTGTCTCAATTTCCTTGAGAAGTTCCTGGTTCACACCTGTTGTCCTGGCCTAATTATTAATAGTGTCCCTTTCAGTCCCCAGTGTCCTAGTTTGGACTGTGAATTATATGGTTACCCTACCTTCCTCTGAGGATTGGAATTGGGGCAAGAGTAATGGGAAACTGACTCTTACACATGTGACTTGGTGTCATTTACAACAGGCATGGATTATTTTTTAAGGCAAATTGAGTATTAGGGCTCTGATACATTAGGTAGTGGTTCACCCTAAAAAACCACAAAGCCGAGACACCCTACATAGTCATTACTAAGGATAAAGTTACTGGTTTTTTTTTGTATTGTTGTTTTTTTGGTCAGATAGATGAGTCCCTGCTTAATTAAGTCTTCAGTTAACTCATTGAAGATATGTATTGTCTGAGAAAAGTACTTGGCATTCAACACTAACATGTTTTTTTAAATCTGTAGTGGGGATTTTTGTATTTCCTTCTTTTATTTGGCTCCCTGGTCACTGAATTGAAATTCTCCTTTGCAAAAACAACACACCTTTTTTTAAAAAAGCAGAGATTGTGGCCTTCCCCACCCCCAGGTTTCTCAAACATAAATCTAGACACAATAGGAGTCAAAATTATTAAATGAGCTACTTGTAAACTATTGACCTAGAGTGGGCTTTAGAATTGGCTGGGTTCCTCTTTTCTTTGCTTCCCCATAAAATCCTAGAGGAAATAGGGGTGGGTGGGAAATAGCAGCAGTTAAAAGAATAGCCATGATTCAGATTTACCAGACATCACAGACACTTGATGTGCCAGGCACTGTGTAGGTGACTTCTCATCTGTAATCTCATTTATTCTTTACTAAAACTCTTCTAGAGTATTATCAGTTCCATTTAAACAAATGGAAACTGAAGCTCAGTAAAGCTAAGTACCTGCCCCAGCTATTTGGGATTCAAATCAGGGTTCTTTGATTTGGAATTTTAGTGTTCAGTTCATTCCACTAGAGTTTCTCAACCTCAGCACTGTTGATCTTTTGTGCTGGGTAATTCTTCTTTATTTTCTAAAATATTTTAATTGATGAGTTTAGAGAGACAGAGCGAAGAAGGGAAAGGAGAGAAACACTCATTTGTTGTTCCACTTAGTTGTGTACTCTGGGTTGCTTTCCATGTGTGCCTTGACCAGGGATCGAACTCACAACCTTTATGTTTTGGGACATTCTAACTAACTGAACTAACCTGCCGGGGCTTGTGCTGGGTAAATTATTTATTGCTGGGGGCTCTAGTGGGTGTGGTGAGATGTTTAGTCATATCATTGGCCTCTGTCCATAGATGCCAGCCCCCCCTCCTCCCCACTCCAAGTTCTACACTAAAAATGTCTTTAGATGTTGCTAGAAGTTTTGGGGGCAGGGGAACAGAAATAACTGGTTAAGAATAACTTTTCTGCCCTGGCCTGTTGGCTCAGTGGTAGAGTGTCGGCCTGGCCTGTGGAAGTCCTGGTTTGATTCCTGGTCAGGGCACATAGGAGAAGCGATCATCTGCTTCTCCAACCTTCCCCTTTCTCTTTTTCTCTCTCTCTCTTCCCCGCCCACAGCCATGACTCAAATGGTTTGAGAAAGTTGGCCCTGGGTACTGAGGATGTCTCCATGGCACTCCCAGGCACTAAAATAGCTTGACTGCCAAGCAACAGAGCAGCAACCCTAGATCGGCAGAGCATTGCCCAGTAGGGGGCTTGCTGGGTGGATCTTGGTCAGGGTGCATGCAGAAGTCTATCTCACTGCCTTCTTGCCTGACCTGTGGTGGCGCAGTGGATAAAGTGTTGACCTGGAATGCTGAGGTTGTCGGTTCAAAACCCTGGGCTTGCCCGGTCAAGGCACATATGGGAGTTGAAGCTTCCTGCTCCTCCCCCCTTCTCTCTCTCTCTCTCTCTCTCTCCTCTAAAATGAATAAATAAATAAAAATAATAA
This sequence comes from Saccopteryx leptura, assembly GCF_036850995.1. Taxonomy (NCBI): domain Eukaryota; kingdom Metazoa; phylum Chordata; class Mammalia; order Chiroptera; family Emballonuridae; genus Saccopteryx; species Saccopteryx leptura. The sequence goes on from NC_089512.1 coordinate 72,115,474, forward strand.
AAAAAATAAAGAAAAAGGAAAATAGCTCTGGTGGGTTGGCTCAGCGGTAGAGTGTCGGCCCGGTGTTTGGATGCCCTTGGTTCAATTCCCCATCAGGGCACTCAGGAGAAGTGCCCATCAGCTTCTCCACCCCTCCCCCTCTTACTTCTCTCTCTCTCTCTCTTCTCCTTCCCTCCTGTAGCCATGACTGGATTGGAGCGAGCTGGCCCCAAGCACTGAGGATGGCTCCATGGCCTCCGTCTCCGACGCTAAAAAATGGCTCCGGTTGCAGTGGAACAACACTCCAGATAGGAAGAGCATTGCCCCCTAGTGGGCTTGTTGGGTGGATCCTGGTTGGGGCACATGTGGAAGTCTATCATCTCTCCCTCTTCTCCAGTCAAGGAAAGAAGGAAGAAAGGAAAGAAGGAAAGAAGGGGGGAGGGAGGGAGGGAAGGAAGGAAGGAAGGAAAGAAGGAAGGAAGGAAAGAAGGAAGGAAAGAAGGAAAAAAAAGTGACTTCTGTGCAAAAATTGAAGAATATTATAGAATCCAGACAAATCAAGATTTAAGAGTAGTCAGGCAAAGGGGGACAGACTCTCAAACCTGGCAGCTGTGTTCTCTTCCAGGTGTAATTTCTTCTCCTCTCCTCTCCTCTCTTCTCCTCTCCTCCTCTCCTCTCCTCTCCTCTCCTCTCCCCTCCCCTCCCCTCTCCACCCCCTTCCCCCTCCTCCCCTCTCCCCTTTCTCTTTTCCCCTTCCCCCTCCTCTTTTCCCCCTCCCCTTCCCCTTTTCCCCTTCCCCTTTCTCTTTTCCACTTCCCCCTTCCTCTTTTCCCCTTCCCCTTTCTCTTTCCCCTTCCCCTTTCTCTTTTCCCCTTCCCCCTTCCTCTTTTCCCCTTCCCCTTTCTCTTTTCCCCTTCCCCTTTCCTCTTTTCCCTTCCCCCTTTCTCTTTTCCCCTTCCCCTTTCTCTTTTCCCCTTCCCCCTTCCTCTTTTCCCCTTCCCCTTTCTCTTTTCCCCTTCCCCCTTCCTCTTTTTCCCTTCCCCCTTTCTCTTTTCCCCTTCCCCTTTCTCTTTTCCCCTTCCCCCTCCTCTTTTCCCTTTCCCCTTTCTCTTTTCCCCTTCCCCTTTCTCTTTTCCCCTTCCCCCTTCCTCTTTTCCACTTCCCCTTCCTCTTTTCCCCTTCCCCTTCCTCTTTCCCCTTCCCCTTTCTCTTTTCCCCTTCCCCCTTCCTCTTTTCCACTTCCCCTTCCTCTTTTCCCCTTCCCCTTCCTCTTTCCCCTTCCCCTTTCTCTTTTCCCCTTCCCCTTTCTCTTTTCCCCTTCCCCTTTCTCTTTTCCCCTTCCCCTTTCTCTTTTCCCCTTCCCCCTCCTCTTTTCCCTTTCCCCTTTCTCTTTTCCCCTTCCCCTTTCTCTTTTCCCCTTCCCCCTTCCTCTTTTCCCCTTCCCCCTTTCTCTTTTCCCCTTCCCCCTTCCTCTTTTCCCCTTCCCCCTTCCTCTTTTCCCCTTCCCCCTTCCTCTTTTCCCCTTCCCCTTTCCTCTTTTCCCCTTCCCCCTTTCTCTTTTCCCCTTCCCCTTTCTCTTTTCCCCTTCCCCTTTCTCTTTTCCCTTTCCCCTTTCTCTTTTCCCCTCCCCCTTCCTCTTTTCCACTTCCCCCTTCCTCTTTCCCCCTTCCCCCTTCTTCCTTTCCCCTACTCCCTTTTCCTTTTCCCCTTCCCCCTTCCTCTTTTCCCCTTCCCCCTTTCCCTTTTCCCTTTCTCCCTTCCTCCTTCCCCCTTTCCCTTTTCCCCTTCCCCTTTTCTCTTTTCCCTTTCCCCCTTCCTTCTTCCCTTCCGTTCCCATTTCTTGAAGAAGTCCAGAAAAGTAGCTGAAAATCCTATTAGTCAACTAATGGATCTGGTCATAATGTTAACAGATTGAAAGTATTGCACTAAGAAGACATTTCTTAGTTTATTCATCTCACCCATCCTTGGTCAGATGATCCCCTTGTCTTGGTCAGCCAGGGATACATTAAAGCCATAAAGGCGCATTTTATGAATGCCATGTGACTTCATTCAGAGTCACAGTGAGAGACTTATGAAATGCTGCTTAGAGCCTTTGGTGATGTATTTAGTGGTGTTGGGCTGTTAATGCCACACATCGGTCCATTTCTCAGCCACTGTCTAGCTCATCCCAGGAAAGTCCTTTTCAGGTGAATTACACTGTTTAACAAAGGCTCACCATTTGCTTTTTGTCTCTTATCTGTTCCCACCTCCGTTTTTCACAATCAGTTGGTTATTACTGAGCGTTAATTAATATCTTTGTGTTTCAAGGAGAGGCTGGTGATAGGGTTCTTCTAATACTCTCTTCCTGTATTTATATTTGTAAGAACAACTTGGAATGAATGTTTTCTAGATAAAAGTATTGAGTATATTATTCAAATTCAGTGGATCATGTTGTAATTTCCTTGCCCTTGGCTAAAAAAAAAATGGTTTCTATAATATAATACTTGATTACTTATCCAAAAATATTTTAGTTAAATTTTTGAGAGATTACAGTCTGTCTGCATTTTAAAGTTGGGTGTTTCAGGTTAGCTAATTATGGATTATAGATTGCTTCAGTAGCTGTCATTCTTTTAAATTTTATTATTATTTTATTTTTTTGTATTTTTCTGAAGCAAGAAGCAGGGAGGCAGAGAGACAGACTCTCGCATGCGCCCAACCGGGATCCACCGGGCATGCCCACTAGGGGGTGCTGCTCTGCCCATCTGGGGCATTGCTCTATTGCAACCGGAGCTGTTCTAGCGCCTGAGGCGGAGGCCACAGAGCCCTTCTCAGCGCCCAGACCAGCTTTGCTCCAATGGAACCTTGGCTGTGGGAGGGGAAGAGAGAGACAGAGAAAAGAGAGAGGGAAGGGTGGAGAAGTAGATGGGTGCTTCTCCTGTGTGCCCTGACTGGGAATTGAACCCGAGACTTTAGCATGCTGGGCAAACGCTGTACCACTGAGCCAACCGGCCAGGGCTTATTATTTTTATTTTTCATAAAAGATTTTATTTCTTGATTTTAGAGAGAGCAGAGAGGGAGAGTGGGGAGGGGTAGGAAGCCTTAACTCACAGCTGCTTCTCCTATGTGCCTTGATTGGGCAAGTCCGGGTTCTCAAACCAGCGACCTCAGCACTCCAGGTCGACGCCCCACCCACTGTGCCACCCCAGGCCAGGCTCTTTTTAATTTTAAAGATAGAACTTTTAAATACCCACTTTGCTCTTCATCCTAATTAAACCAAACAAGCGCAAGTCTGATGTAGATTGGTCTGGATGATATAGGGAGAGTAGAGCTAAGAAGGAAGGAGAGGTCAGGTATCTGTTGGGTATCGTATCAACTCTTTAAAGACTTACCTAAGTTTTCTTCAGATTTGCATTTTACTTAGCCTTGGAAAAATGACAAATCAAGTAGTGTCGTGTTGTTTCTCCTTCCAATTTTTTGGTGAAGTGTAAGGGTTGGCTCACTGGAAACAGATGGAGATTTCTAGAGAGGACATTTCTTAGGGAATGCCTAGTAGTCAGCCCTTTCGGAGGGGTTGTTGGTTGAGGAAGTTAGATTGTGAGGTGGTCTCAGCGGAGGCCCAGGCTGATTCACAGGAGGCTTGGAAATTGAGATGGTTCTTCAGTGGTGTCCTGAGTTGAGATGAGAGAGCAGGCTTGTCATGCCAACTAGCCCTTGGGTGCGTGCTCTTCTGGGGCAGCGATGTGACCTTGGGGGAGGGGGCGCTCTGCGGTCACAGATCCTGGAGGTTCCTGGAGAGAAACACAGCACAGTGTTCCTTGCCCGTGAGCATACAATGCAGGCACATGTGTGCATGTGTGTGCACGTATTCATTTTACACTTTCTTCAGTAACTTGACCAAGAACACACATCTGGGAAATGGATGTTTTTGGTTTTGAATTCACATTTGATTAGTTCCCAAATCTCTGCTTTTGCTGCTATGTGATGGTTGCAGTAGGAGTTGCCACAGAAAAGAATACTTTGGGCAGGCCCCTTCATTGTCCATGTGGCTTGATGTTTGCAACAGTATGAGGACACCCTTGGAGTTTGCTGAATTGGCTTTCTACAATATACCTTTTGTCACAGGGGTATCAAAGGAAAGGTAAAGTCATTTGTCCTAAGTGAGTCATCAGCTGTAATGAAACTTCAGCCCTCTGTTATATTCCCAGCAGGGATGACTTTGAGCAGATTGGTGTTCCTCCAGTTCCCTGGGCCTGCACTTGACTCACAGGCCCCTTGCCGTTTAAAGTTCACAGGTAGCACTTGGCTGCCTCAGAGAGAGCGAGCTTTCACTCCCTGGGCCTGCGCTTGCAGCTGGCTGGCCTTCTGCACACCTGGCGGCACCAGGGCGGATCAGCCACAGATGATTTCCTCTGTGCTTTTATCACTGCCTGAAAATCCTGAGGGCAAAGGTGTTTTGTAAATACTGTACCAAGGTAGTGGTGGCCATGGTGTACAAAATATTGGAAGATAAAGGCAGTTTAGTTCATGGTTGAATAAAGCAGGAATTAGACAGTTCCTCTAAAGAGCCCAGACAGGAAATTGGGAAGAGGAAGTTACGTTTTACCAGAACTCAGTCCTTAGGGGTTTTCAGGTGGGTGGCCTATTAAGGACACTCCAGTCCACCCACGCCACCGAAAACCTCTCTCCACTGGAGAAGTGTAAGTGGGCAACTTTTATGAAGTCCACCCGTGTTCCGCTGTTCTTATCTCTCAACTGCTTCTACCCCTGGCCTAGGGGTGTGTTCCTTTATTCATGCTTGAATGCAGCGAGGGGTTTGCGTGCACAGGCCTTGGCGGCATCAGTGAACAGCAGCATGGTATCCAATGTTTCAAAGAGCTCACAGGTGAGCGGGGGAGCCCTTTGTGAATCGCCAACTTGCTGCGTAGGCTTATGCCCACCGGGGCCCTTAGGAACCAGAGCCTGCCTGCAGCCAGACTTGCGCTTGAAGCTGGACCCAGTGACAGAGCCTCCTTGTGCTTGGTTGTAACTTGATTTTAACAGCAGCACCCAATTCCTAGACTTAAAATTGTGACAGCTGAAGGAAATAATAAATGTGAGGTGAGGGCTTAGCATTGTTACATGTCAACAATTATTCGTTTTTAATTAAAAACAACTTTTTTAGCTTCAAGAGTTAATATGCTCACTAGGACAGATTGAGGACTGCAGTACTATATAAAGTTCATACGTCTTTTTTTTTTTTTTTTGAGAGAGAGACAGAGAGTCAGAGAGAGGGACAGACAGGGACAGACAGACAGGAAGGCAGAGAGATGAGAAGCATCCATTTTTCATTGCGGCATCTTAATCATTTGTTGATTGCTTGTTCAGTGATTGCTTTCTCATATGTGCCTTTACCCGGGGCTACAGCAGAGCAAGTGACCCCTTGCTCAAGCCAGCAATCTTGGGCTCAAGCCAGAGACCTTGGGCTCAAGCCTGATGAGCCCACGCTCAGGCTGGCGACCTTGGGATTTCGAACCTGGGTCCTCTGCGTCCCAGTCCAATGCTCTATCCACTGTGCCACTGCCTGGTCAGGATATAAAGTTCATATGTCTTATTGAAACAAAATAAGTTGTGTGACTTTGTGAGAAGTTTTTAAGACTAACACTCAGAATAAAGACCTTGGCAGTCCTCTTTCTTAGAAAGTAGGAATTCCCTTTACTTCACATCCACCACTGGCAGTGACCATTTTTCAGTGTCTTGCAATTAACTTTCTTTGACTGATGTTATTTGTTTAAGTTGCAACACAAATCTATTGGTTCCCGGTTTTGCAACACCTTAGTTGTTCATTGATTGCTTACTCATATGTGCCTTGACCGCGGGCCTTCAGCAGACCGAGTAACCCCTTGCTGGAACCAGCGATCTTGGATTCAAGCTGGTGGGATTTTGCTCAAACCAGATGAGCCCACGCTCAAGCTGGCGACCTTGGGGTCTCGAACCTGGGTCCTCTGCATCCCAGTCCGACGCTCTATCCACTGCGCCACTGCCTGGTCAGGCATGGTTCCCGGTTTTGGCCTGGTGCATAGCTGATGCTCATGAACACTTGGTGATAATGGCTGAATGAATCTGTCTAGATTTCTGGTTACTGGCAGTATGATAGTGGTAAATCACTAACTCTAGTGGCACGTAGAATCGAGCTGTTACTTTCCTAGCTGCTTATCTCTCTGAGCCTCATTTTTATCTGGGGATGCTAACCAACTGCTCTTGGAGCATGTCTCTTTCAAAGGTACAGAGTCCAGGAGCCAGCAGTAGAAGGATCCCAATCTTCTGTCTCCTGAAGAACATTTAGAGAAACTCAGGTGATTGTCTTCTACAGTATTTTCCTTCTCTGCCTATTTGTCTTCCATTCAGTTCTTGGTCTTTGACAGAGGCCTGGAAGGTGTCCTCATGGTGTCTTCCCTCCTCCAAATCTCTCCCTGGCCTCATGCTACCTTTCTTCTGTGTCTCTTCTTCCCTCTCATTCTTTTCCTTCCTCCCTCCCTCCCTCCCTCCCTCCCTCCCTCCCTTCCTTCCTTCCTTCCTTCCTTCCTTTCGTGAGAAGAGGGGAGGCAGAGACAGACTCCCGCATGCGCCCCGACCAGGACACCTGGCAAGCCCACTAGGGGGCAATGTTCTACCCATCTTGGGTTCTTACTCCATTGCTCAGCAACTGAGCTCTTCCAAGCTCCTGAGACGGAGGCCATGGAGCCATCCTCAGCGCCTAGGGCCAACTCACTCCAATCAAGCCATGGCTGCAGGAGGAAACGGGAGAGAGAGAGAAAGAGAGAGAGAGAGAGAGAGAGAGAGAGAAGCAAGGGGGGGGAGAAGCAGGTGGGCACTTTTCCTGTGTGCCCTGACCGGGAATCGAACCCAGAACATCCACATGCCGGGTCGACACGTGCCACTGAGCCAACTGGCTAGTGCCCCCTTTATTTTTCTTTTATTTTCCAGCTGCTGTTTTCTCATCTCTCACTTCCCCCTCCTCCACTCTCACACACTGATTGTCTCAGTGTGCGGAGGAATGCACAGGAAAGGGTAGGAGAATGGGGAACGCAGTGAGGAATGGGTTTGTGCTGAGTGGGCAAGACCACAGATTTTCTTTCTTAGCAGGTGAGGAGAGGCAAAGTGGTTGTGGATATTGATTCTTGAACAACTGGGGTGAGACTGTTGCTTATCAGATAAGGATGTTAGTTTACTATCTGATAGTGACGGTGATCTGGTTAGTGATGGAACTAGAAACCTGAAAGGTGGGCCAGTTACATCCTTAAATAGAAGAGGCTGGAACGTGGTTTTTAGATTTTAGAAAGGGAAAAAAAATGCTGAAAACCAAGGTATGGGATGCTAGACTAGTCCCAGAGCAGGACTGCTGGGAGACCCTGCATTGTTGAAGACTGAGGTCTCTCCTGCCACATGTCTAAAGGCATCATCGGTCACATCAGCTGTGAACTAAACCTAGTCCATGGCTTTGCACATGGGACTGCTTTATAAACAGCTTTTCTCTGTATTCCATTAAAAAAATCTGTTTAACATGGTGAATTCATAGTTTCATAGATTTCATCTCAAGGTCTTCTGAACTTTGGAATTATAATTCAGCAGATGTTTTAATACTCCTGTACAGTGAAATAAAATGTCAGTGGGATACAGAAGGAACCAAGCTTTAATAAAACAGCAAAAGTATGTGTGTTGAGGACGCTTCCAGTTGTTACCAGGACTAGTGTTTGTAATTATGGCTTCAAAGGCAACTTGGTGGGCTTCTCTGGCTGAATCCCATTTCTCTAGTTCTTGGCTGTGATCTTTGCCTATCAAAGTGTTTACTTTAAATTTGCAATAGTTAAAGATGCTGAAGACCCAGGTGTTTGTACTTCCTCTGTCTATGGGGTTTTTGGTCAGTGATGGTGCAGCATGGCAGACTGCATTTCCAAAAGACGGCTGCAAAGCCATCTCCCATCCCCCATGCTCATCTTAAAGCATGGCTTTGACTCATATATGTCCTCCCCATATAGCCTTCCTTTTGGACCTGGGAAGACTTTTGTGATTGACTCAAGCAACAAAGCATGACAGAAGTCAGTCACACTATATATACATTTGAGACAAGACCATAAAAATGTCAGGTGCATCTGCTTTGTTTTCTTGGGGTACTAACTCTTGAAACCCAGCCCTCATACTGTGAGGAAGCCCAGACTAGCCCATGCAGAGACCTCGTGTAGAGGCCACGTGTCGGCGTTCCACTGACAGCCAGTGCTGGCCCCCAGACATGGGAGTGAAGGTCCTTCTGAGTATTCCAGTGCCCAGATGTCAGGTCACCCCCAGCTGAGGCCAGCTATTCCCACTGCGTTCCACCTGAATTCCTGAACCCCAGAACAAAAAGGGGGTTTATATCCTGAAGTTTCAGAGTGATTTGTTTTGGAGCATTAGTAATGAGAGAGAGAATGTGAGAATGGATTGAAAAAGGCATTTTCTTCACAGGAAATCTGAGTGGGATTTTCTTCCCCACATTTGATTTTTGGGATGATAAAGCCCGACTTTATGAATTGTTTTAGCTTGCCTCCCAGGCATAAAGGAATGGCATTGTCAGCTGAAAAAAAAGGGTAGAAGGAGATTATCGTGTTGTACTCACCTTCTCTTGGTACTGTTCTATTATTAGAAGTAAAAAAAAAAGTGAGACTTTGCTCCAGTTAGCCTTAAAAACTGAAAGCGTTTGGTTTCCTGATATCCCACGGATAATGCGTTCTGGTTCCGCTATAGCGTCCTACCCATCATGAGCTTTCTAAACCAGATTTAATGGATAGTTGGTAAAGAACGTTTTCTGGTAGAGCCTTGGGCTGTAAGGGACTTTCACAGTCACCTCATCTGTTACTTCATCTTATAGAAACCAGCACCCAGAAAGGAGTGACTTGCTGGAGGTCACACAGCCAGGAAGTGGCTGAGCTCAGACTGGGGCTCTGGCCTCCTGGCCCTCAGCCAACACTCTTCCCGGACACCATCCTGGACTCCAGGAAGGAGTGACCTGGAGAGCTGGGCTTTGTGTCAATAAAGGCTCTACGTTCACAGGAGATTCTCTGGGAACTAATACATTCTTTTCTCTCATAGTACATTAAAAAATTGTATCTATTTGTCATAGAAACGAACAATATGACAATAAATTTTTCCTTGTCTGTAACGTAATGGTTGAATCTCCTGCCTGCCTCCCTTTAACCTTAGGAATCCACAAGGCACATCCACACTTTCCACACAGCTGGCTGGCCGGCCATTGCCGTCCTGCGCCCTGTCTTCGTGCACAATGCGAACGGCTGGTGGGAAAGGGAAAGGGGTGGAAGGAAAAGTTCGAGTCAGAGAGGCTTCCCGTGAGGCTGTTGTTCACGGGGCTTTGCAGTTTTGCATCAACTGTCCTGTTTATCTGCAGTTTTACAGATATGGAAGTGATAGTTTCTTCTTTCTTATGTCCTTGGTGGAGAGATTGAAGTAGTTCAAGGGACAGTTTGCCTAGTATATGAAGGTAGATGTAATACTGCCTCACCCCCTGCCCGTGTCTGTGTGTGTGCGTGCGTGCATGTGTTTCTGAATCCAGACCTGCACGAATACACCTGCCTGGACAAATGGCCTTTCCGTGCTGTCAGAGAGGCCAGCTCTGAAGTCACGTGCACCACTTTAAAAAAATAGCCCATATTGATACTGGTGAGTACCAGCCATTTTGAAGAAGACACAGATCTTCCCCTCCTACAACATGTCTTAAAACTAGGCCCTAATTCTTGCCTAAGACCTACGTATATCCTTGCAAATAAAATTGAAGTTGTAGTAATGTGTTCTGTATATTTGCACCAAAAGGAAACAAACTGTCAAGTGATTAAAATTGGTAGCTTAGGGGCTTCTTAGTTATGGAGATATTGATCATAATGAGATCTGACCTCCCACATCCAGACATTTTCTTCCTGCCAATTGCCCTTAATTTCCAAAAATGCTCATTACAAATGTTTTATTTTTAAGCTAATTATTGAAGTTAGTGTTTTGTCTAAGTAGGACTAATGCAAGTTTGTTTACTGGCAAGAAGTTTCTGCGCTGGTCACTTTTTTTTTAAGGTGAGAGGAAAGGAGACAGTAAGGCAGCACCATCATGTGCCTGGACTGAGTTCTACCCGCAACCCTGTCTTGGGCTGATGCTCAAGTACTGAGCTATTTTTAGTGGCCGAGGCTGATGCGCTCCAATGGAGCTATCCTCAGCGTCTGTGCCACTCTCGAACCAATCGAGCCACTGGTTGCCAGAGGGGAAGAGAGAGAGAAGGGGGAGAGGGAGGGGAAGAAGCAGATGGTTGCTTCTTCTGTATGCTCTGACTGGGAATTGAACCCAGGACGTCCATACATTGGGCTGACGCTCTGTCCCTGAGCCACTGGCCAGGGCCCATTTGTTTGTGTTTAGGATACTCAGTCTATGAAATAGAGACAGCAAGCTCTCCAGAGCTTCCAAGGATCTCAGCACTTGGGGACTCTCTGGACTTGAGGCAGGAAGGGGTTTATCAAACCTGAACTTTCTGCTGGGAACAAGTACAGAGGCTAGGGGAAGGTTTGGACTGTGATAGTCGTCGTCTAGGACAGGTGACTTTTTGTTTTATATGCACGAGAGCTTTCACTGTTCATCTTTTTCTGAGGGCTTTCACAGCTTGGCCTGTGGGCAAGCAATTATTTTATTAAAATTGGCACAGATGTCCGGAATTTTCCATTGTTCTTCAGACTACTTGTTTTTGATTAGGCAGACACATTGTTATGAACTGGACAGTAAAGAAATTCTCAAGGGCTTGTAGGAGCCATCTTGAAGGTGCTGATTATATATTTCTACATTTTCCAACACCAGGAAAAGTCATCTTCATAATGTCTTATCCATGCTGACTGCAACTCTTGGAGCCTCAGATTCTTTCTGGCTTACTGGATCATTGGGATGATTAAATGAAATAATGGGTGTCAAGCCCTTTAGATAGGGTTTAGCATGCACTGGGTTCTCATTGAGGTTGGTGGACTGAGAGAATAAATAGTTGCCAACGTTTTACACAAGCCTGATGTGGAAGGGTCAGCCCAGAAGGCAAGGTGCCCTGTTGCTGACAGGGCATGAACATGCACGAGGACCCCACTGCAGGCCAGGCCCCTTGTGCTGCCTAGCCCACCAAGGAGGCCGGGGAGGTCTGCACGCTCTTATCCCACCTGCTTCCTTATTGCAGTTCTCCAGTTTGGAACACCTTTCATTTTGTCTGCTGCCTTTGGATGGTCTTAGGTTTTATTCCCCACAAAGGTCATCATGTGCTGTTATTTCGAAGTATCAGAGGATGTGTTCTGGGGGCATTTTTGCCTCAGTCATACTAAGGGCCCCCCCCCCCCCCATTGACTGATCTTTAGAGAAGGGGGAAGGAGAGAGAGAGAGAGAGCAAGAGCAAGCGAGAAAGAGGGAGAGGAGACAAGACATTGATTTGCTATTTCACTTATTCATGCGTCATTGCTTGATTCTTATATATGCCCTGACCAGGGCTAAAACTTACAACCTTGGCTTGTCAAGATGATGCTTTAACCTACTGAGGTACCTGGCCAGGGTGAGTATTCTTTTTAACCTACTTTTATTTCAGTAAGAAAATTTAGTTAAGGTAGGAAGAAAGAAAAGGGGAAATAGGGATTAAAACTGAACGTCATCCCCCAACCTGGTTCCCTGACTCTCTCTGGAGTCCTTAAAAGGCTTTTTGGGGAAGGAATTTCAAGCTGCTTTCATTACTAAAAGAAAATAAAACCCACTGGACAAAGAGTACATTTTCTATAGCTACAGTTACTAAGTTAACTAAAAGTTCAAGTTTCTTTACTTTTAGATGGGATTCCCTTAACTCTGTTGGTTACACTGGCTGTCTAGAGGGCAGAGAAGTTATTCATTGGTTCGTTAGTGCCGTGAGGGAGCTCAGACTTCTCACTCCTGGGCTGTGTTTGTGGAATATGATGCAATGAGTTGTTGACAGCAAGAGGATTGTGGACTACTAGCATCTTCTGCCATGCCTTAAAAGGGAAGTTCAAAACTTGATGATAAAGATGGGAATAAGCCAACATTACCACATGTATCAGCAAGTGACTCGAGCTTTCTGAAATAGAAAAAAGGATGGACTTTCAAGGTAGCCAGGAAAACATTTTGAATTAATTTGATTTTAGTTCTTTATAATATATATTAAAGTAGACTTATTTTATTCACTATTTCACCATAAGGCTCTGGGTACTCTGTTAGGTGCTTCTATAGTTTTTCACACTTAGAGGAGGGGAGGCATTGATGGATTATAACCATCTGCCCATATGAAATTTTGGTATGTTCTAGCTTAGCACATTCAAATTAAGAACATCAATATCATACATGGGAAACATACTGGTTTCAGATTTATCAGTTCTATTTCTGTCTGTCAATCCATCCTCCCTAGTTGTAATTTCATTAAAAAGGGCTTTTTAGAACCATTGCCTTGAATGATAAAGGTAGAGAATGAAACAGTACTTATGAGCTGTAACTTGGTTTACTCCATTTAGATGTGATTCTGTTCTCTGCTAAGAAATGAAGTAATTGTAAATACCATATATAAGTGAACTGTAGACCTACTTCCATTAAATGTTTCAGAAACATATCAACAGTAACCCTACAAAGCTGTATGCTTTAAAAGTTTACAGCCTCATTTTTATGAGCTTTAAGACTTGTAGCACTAGATGAAAGGAAGGATACCATATAAAAATTGATATTTTATGAGCTTAAAACTTTCATCATCAGCATTTTAGGAAAGAAGAGGGTAAAAAATAAAATTAATGGTTTGAGTATAATCTACAAATGGGAGAAGTGGTCGTTATCCTTCGGCTTCAGTTAAACGAGGAATGCCCGAGATGAGCCTTGGTCTCTTAGGTCTCCATTTCTGAATATATATTCTTTATTACATGAAAGAGTGTATGCCAAAGCAAAAAACCAGGCTTACCACTTGATACGGCCTGACCAGGCGGTGGCACAGTGGATAGAGCATTGGACTGGGACGCAGAGCACCCAGCTTCAAAACCCCAAGGTTGCCGGCTTGAGCACGGGCTCATCAGTTTGAGCGTAGCGTTGCTGGCTTGAGCTTAAAGGTCACTGGCTTGAAGCTCATGGTCACTGGCTTGAGCTCAGAGTCAGTGGCTTGAGCAAGGGGTCACTCACTCTGCTGTAGCCCCCCCCCCCCCCGCCCCAGGTCAAGACACATATGAAAAAGCAATCACTAAACAACTAAGGATCTGCAAAGAATTGATGCTTCTCATCTCTCTCCCTTCCTGTCTGTCTGTCCCTATCTGTCTCTCTCTCTGACACTTTCTCTGTCTCTGTCAAAAACAAAACAAAACTTGATACGTTGCTGAATTGTCACAGTTAATGGATTTGGGAAGTGATAATTATAATTTTTTTAATTGTTAATTTCTTTGTTGTTAATAACAAATGAGTTTTCTTATTTTTAAGCAGATATTTATTGAGAACTTGCTGTTTCAGTCATCTGTTGATAACAAATCACCTGAGACTCTGTGGCATAGAGCATTAAATATTCTTCTCACACTCCTGGGTCTACACATTGGCTAGAGAGCTCTGTTCTGTCTCATTCGTGGGCCCAGGCTGGATGAGGCAGTGGCATGTGGGTCCCCAAATCAAAGCTCCTAGAGGGGCAAGTAAAAACAGGTATAGACAGTAAAGGCTGGCCTTGGAGCTTGCAAGATGCTGCCATTTCTGCACATACCCAAAGCATGTCAGTGAGGTTCATTCCTTCCACAGAGGTTAGAGGAAGAGGTAGAGGAGGTGGAGGAGGAGAAAGGAGAGAATATTTGCCATCACAGCTACTCTTGGCCATTTCTTGTGAGACTAGAGTTAGAGTGGTGAACAAGATTAGTAAAGTCCTTCCTCTCATGGATCTTACCTTCTCATTTTGGAGGGTGGAGGTGGAGGGAAAAGACAGTAAACATATTAGCAAAAACACATGATGAGTCAAACAAGGTAATTTCAGATACTGGGTAGGGTGATGTGATAGAACAGACTGGATGAAATATAGTCATAGATATTATATTTTGTCCATTTTTTTTGTGTGTGTGTGTTTTTCTGAAGTGAGAAGCTGGGAGGCAGAGAGACAGACTCCTGCATGTGCCTGACCAGGATCCACCCAGCAGGCCCACCAGGGGGTGATGCTCTGCCCATCTGGGCCGTTACTCCTTTGCAATCAGAGCCATTCTAGCGCCTGAGACAGAGGCCATGGAGCCATCCTCAGTGCCCTGGCCAACTTTGCTCCAATGGAGCCTTGGCTGCGGGAGGGGAAGAGAGAGACAGAGAGGAAGGAGAGGGGGAGGGGTGGAGAAGCAGATGAGCACTTCTCCTGTGTGCCCTGGCCAGGATCGAACCCGGAACTTCCATATGCCAGGCCGATTTTCTACCAAGAGCCAACCAGCCAGGGCCTTTATATTTTGTCATTTTTGTCGAGTTCCTTAAGATTGATGTCTTTCCTTGCTAGTATGACATTGCTGAAGTTTGGTATAATCTTGACATGTCTGACTTTGGTCTGTGGATAAACTGTTTTGGATCTTCTACGAAGTTTTACACACTCTGGTTAGTGTAAGTATGGATGTCTGATGCCCATCTAGGGGAGTGTCTGTACAGATACACACTTTTAAGTACCCCCTCCCCAGATCACACACTGGTCTAGGGTGTGTGAAGTGCTGGAGTGTACATAATCTGCACAAGGAAATCTAAGGAATGCTATATACCTCAATTAAATTTCTGCCTCTGCTAAGCAGATTGAGGAGCCAACAGGCTAGTGGCTTTTCAGTTGTAAGATATTGGGGCTAGACCATCTAACAAGGTGTGTATTGGAGATGATGTCATTGTAACTGTGAATGGTAAACAGGAGTTGTTTGTTAAGATGTAGGCATGGTAGGCATCTGATGAGTGAACCTTTACCCTGGCTAGCTCAGCCCTCTCTCAGTTCAAGGTGCTGATACAATGGGAAATAACCCAGGGATAATGGGAGAAAGTTTCCTGAGTTCCCAGCTCCCCGATTGTCCCAGCTGTCCGAACCAAGCTGGAGTGTGTCCTGCTTTACCTGGCAGAGTGCTCCTGGCCCAGAGCAGGAATCGTGGGCGTTCTCCACCCCACCCTGAGAGATGGGAGGGAAAGGAGCAAGGCTGGCGGAAGTCTAACTTCAGTTCTGGTTTTCAGCCTGGGAGGGCAACTTTTAAGTTGGGGATATTTTTCCCTTAGCTTTTCTTTTATAGGTATCACTAAATATATTCCAATGATGGAAAATTATGGCTTTTTACTTGCCATTTGGCAGCTGTCCTGTATCTCTTTTCTAGTTTTTGGTGTGTATTTTAAATTCAGTTAGATTTCAATGGAGTGGAATTATGAGACTTAAAGTTGTTTCACTGTTAATTTAGGGTTAGCTGCAGTATAAAAAGACAAGTTATAATAGTAGCTAGCAATTATTGAGAGCTTATTGGGTGACTTGTCCTGGATGAAGCACTTGACAGATTTGGGGCTTTTGTTTTTAATCCTTCTAACCACCCTTTGAGGTGGGTGCTATTTTTATTCCCATATTATAGATGAGGAAGGCGAAGCTCAGAGAGGTTCACCACCTGCTAATGAGTGGCGGGTCCCAGATTGCGAGGGACCCCACATACTCGGGGGCCCAAATTTTTAGAACTTTGGTTATTTCATTTCATTTTTTTTTTTAAGAAAGAAGAAGAGCCTTTTGAATTGGTGCACAAACTTATGTCTGAAAGAATCTCTTCCCAGAATTCCCAGAGCACAAACTTAGGTAGATATTGAGTACTATGGAAACGACTGTACCTGAATAATTACTAATGGGAATAGAAGGGCCCAGCTGAACAGTGTGCTCTGTACTGGAAGAGATTGTGGGAGGTTAAGTTTGCAGTTTTAGAGATGTGCTTGCTGGTTCTTTTGTTTTCTCTCCTGTGCTGACTGCAGCTGGAGTAGGTTTGAATGAGTTGTCAGGGCCTGCTAGCAGCCTTGGCTCTGAGCCCCCTCCGTAACAAACCTTAAGGGGCTGTCAATCCTAAAGGCACAGTGCATGGGGTGTGTCCTTGGTCATTTTAAAGGTATTCATGATTTCTAATTAACTAGTGCTCTCAGTGGGACCAAATCTGTTTTTTATTATTTCTCAGCCTCCCTGTGTTGGGACAGCTCTAACAACTTACCGACTAATGACTCGTTGTAATTGCCGGCTATTGCCACACCCTCTGGACAGGCACTGTCGGGCAGCCGGCGCACCCTGACACCATGTTGCATTTGTTATTTGTGTTGCTTATCTCAGCGCTTTTATGGAAACGTGTTTCTTGTTGTCTGTCTGTGCTAGGGAGAAGCCAAAGCGAGGTGACTCCTCAGAGGGTCATGCTTCCTTCCATGTTTGTCTTGGGCCTGCAGTGTATAATGCCGGGCATCCGTGGGGTACAAGAGAACATTCTTGCCCCCCAGAAGCTTATAGAGTAGTCTCTCCTTATCCACGGGGATGTGCTCCAAGACTCCCAGTGGGTGCTTGCTATTTCAGATAGCACTGAACCCTTATATATACTATGTTTTGTCCTATAGCTGTTTTATTTTTTTAAAGATTTTATTTATTTATTCTTTTTAGAGAGAGAGATAGAGACACGGTGGGAGAGGAGCAGGAAGCATCAATGACAGTTGCTTTTTGTATGAGCCTTGACTGGGCAAGCCTGGGGTCTCAAACTGGTGACCTTAGCATTCCAGGTCGATGCTCCATCCATTGCACCAGGCCATACATACCTATTTTAAAGTTTATACAGTAAAAGGTTAACAACAGCAACTAATAATAAAACAAAACAATTATTACAGTATACTGCAATAAAAGTTACACAAATGTGCTCTCTGCTCTCAAAGTCTTACTGGACTGGACTCGCCCTCCTTGTGAAGGTCTGAGAGGGTCAGCGCCTCTGCGGTGAGATGAGGTGAGATACTCCAGAAGGCACACAGTTTAAAACTTATGAATTTTTGTTTCTGGAATTTTCCAGGTAATGTTTTGGACTGTGGTTGAACATAAGTAACTGAAACTGTGGGTAAGGGGGACTATTGTAGGTTGGTGAAGAAGCTTCCTGTCCAAGAACTCCGTGCCCCTCACATTGAGCGCTTGGCCCTTTGTGAGCATCTCTGACCAGGGTCAGCTGTGCAAGCCGTTCTCGCCGGGGCCTGGACTTGGGGACTGGAGAAGGCTGGACGCTCTCGCCCCAGCAAGACCACGTGAAGTCAGGATGCAGTGTCTTGCTGGTCACTGTCCAAATTCCCAGTTGAAGGAATTTGAGAAATAAAGAAATAAGTATTGTTCTAAGTTACTAAGCTTTGAGTAGTTTGGTATAAAAAAGATAATAAAATAAATGTATTCGGGAGATGTTTGGTTGGAACTGAGTGTGGGCCCATCACTGGGCTGGTCTCTGTCGCTCAGGAAGCTTATTATATGGGTAGGAAGAAAGATATGGGATACATTTTCCCAAGGTAAGGTATTTTGAAAAGGGCTGTGGGTTTCTCACGAAAAGCTAGGCCTGTTCCATTTACTACTTGTGTTTAACTGCTGCCAAGTTGTGGGCTCTTTCTCTTTCATGAGACGATAAACTGCTTGAGGAGGGGCAGGGAGTTGCTTTTGTCCCCTGAGGAGCACAGCTGGAGGCTTAGCGCATGGGTCTCGCAATCACACAGGGTTTTATTGGCATTGACTAGCCCTGTTACTTGGGAGAATTTTACTTAACTACATCAAGTGGTGTGTGTGTGTGTGTGTGTGTGTGCGTGTGTGTGCGTGCACACACACACACACACAAAACAGCTCTGTTAGGCTTGCTTGCTGTTTTCCCTGCTTGCAAGCACTTTGCATGATTAGTGTGTGAGCATGTGGCTGAAAGCCATGTGTGTGTAGCATATACAAGTCTATGGGTACTTTCCCAAGTGCGAGAATCCAGCAAACGGGAATGGCCCCATGCCTTTTGACGCCGCGGTTCTTCTGTGGTCTGCCCGAATCCAGTGTGAACCTGCCTGGCCTCACCACGGCCACCGGCACTGCCCCGGCTCAGCGACCAGGGTGAGTTTAGACCAGTCTGCAATCGCCATTACAGTGTGTGTGTGTGATATCTCCTCCGTACAGGCAGCGTTTACTTCGTGGAGTCTGAAAATTATGTAAGGTATCTGATGAGATAATGTTTGAACTTCCCAACTCACAGGCTTGCTGTGCTCAAATTTCATTCAGTTTGATTAGAAAAATGAAGTGTCTCCCAAGGATGTGAAGGCTGTCATGGTGCAGTGTTTGGGTTCAGATGGGGAACCGAGAGCAGTGTCTGGCCCCCAGTTAGTGCCTCGCAAGCTGTGGGGCAGCTGGGAGGCTGCTCGCCGGGGCACTGGCTGCCGGCACTCTGCCTGGTTAGTGCGTGAGCACCTGGCAGAGGCCCGTGTGCACGGCCTGTGTAAGGCTGTGGGGCAGCTGGGAGGCTGCTCGCCGGGGCACCGGCTGCAGGCACTCTGCCTGGTTAGTGCGTGAGCACCTGGCAGAGGCGCATGTGCACGGCCTGTGTAAGGCTGTGGGTGCTTGTGCTCAGGGGGATTGTGAATGGTGGATTGCCTGCCCGCCACTCTGAGGGGCTATTTTGCTGTTTGTTTGCCTGAGAGGTGGCTTATCCTGTCTGTGTGCTTGTCCGCCATTGTGAGACTTTATTAAACAGAATGGCCCAACCCTTTCTGGCTCTGCAGTGTTTCTACCGTCTGCCAAATCCAATGTGGACCTGCCTGTCCTCGGCCACCGGCATTACCGAGCGTTTATTGAATGAACGACTAATGTGTGGTCTGTTTGGACGGAAGTTATTCTTGGTCAGCGGGTGTTCAGTCAGGGCTTTTTGGTTCTTCTAATTCAGGCATCCCCAAACTACGGGCCCGTGGGCCGCATGTGGCCCCCTGAGGCCATTTATCCGGCCCCCCGCCGCACTCCCGGAAGGGGCACCTCTTTCATTGGTGGTCAGTGAGAGAAGCACTGTATGTGGCAGCTCTCCAACGGTCTGAGGGACAGTGAACTGGTCCCCTGTGTAAAAAGTTTGGGGACCTCTGTAAAATTGCTTGTGGGTTCCTACAGTGGCTGACAAGTTTCTAGCTGCCTGGGTTCTTGTTCTTATAGGGCCACGCCCTGAGGAATAACAGGCAGAGCTGTCAGTCTGAAGCATCACTGGGAAAGCTGACATCAGATGGGTTACCAGTAAAATTGTGTGAAGTAAGCAGATTAGTAATGTGTCATTATAACCAACTCCATATGGTCTAGTGCAGTGGCGCTTCATTAAACGGGATGTTCAGTTAGACATCTCATTTCCCTCCTGGAACATCTGGGGATAAAGCTGAAATGATGGCCAGACTCTTGGAAAGAGAAGGGAACTTGTGAGAACCTGATAAGGACTATGCCCTTCCTTCTGTTGTTCTCCTCGCTGGCCTGGAAGCTGTGGGTGTTTCTTAGGGTTTTGTTACTTATAAGGTTGTCCGTGGACTGACCAGCAGCTTCAGCATCTCCTGAGAGCTTACTAAGTACAGAATCTCAGTGCCGCCCGACCTGCTAGATGAGACTGCATTTTGTCAAGATCCCCAGCTGTTGCCCTGATGTGAAGCCTGTGCCTGGAGCGTGTTTGGAAAGTTTTGATTGGAATGGTCTTGATATCGAAGGGAAGCAGAGTTTGATGGCTGTTAAAGGAAAAGTGTTAACTTTTACGGAGGTAAGACACAGCTACTACACTGTGAACTTTGTCACAGACCTCTTCACTGCTGTGGCTCAGGTATTGTTCAGTACTCAGTCTATGTTATTTCATTACAGATACTGAGGGATGGTACTTGAGGACCTGGGGGAGGAGAGCAAATACTGTGCTCAGTTATCTATGGGGTGGGGGTCCCTGCAGGACCTTTATGGGGCAAGGTTGCCCTAACTGCAAGACTGGCTGTTTTATTCAAGAAAAGGAAAGAGGACTGGCTGGTTGGCTCATGGTAGAGCGTTGGCCTGGCGTGCAGGAGTCCCGGTTCGATTCCCGGCCAGGGCACAAAGGAGAAGTGCTCATCTGCTTCTCCACTCTTCCCCCTTCCTTCCTCTGTCTCTCTCTTCCCCTCCCGCAGGCAAGGCTCCACTGGAGCAAAGTTGGCCTGGGCACTATGGATGGCTCCATGGCCTCAGGCGCTAGAATGACTCTGGTTGCAGTGGAGCAACTCTCCAGATGGGCTGAGCATCGCCCCCTAGTGGGCATGCTGGGTGGATCTTGTTCGGGCGCATGCAGAAGTCTATCTGTCTGCCTCCTCCCTGCTTCTCACTTCAGAAAAATAAAATATAAAAATTAAAAATAGAAAAGGAAGGAGAGCTGCAGGTTTACATTGGATTTGGGCAGACAGTAGAAAAACTGTGGGACCGGAAAGGGTTGGACCATTTATTCTGTTTAATAAAGTCTCACAATTGTAGACAGGCACACAGGCAGGGGAAACCGCCTCTCAGGCAAACAAACAGCAGAGTGGCCCCTCACAGTGACGGGCAGGCGATCTGCCATCTGCAGTCCCCCATCTCTCTCAAGGGCAAGCGCCCGCAGCCTTACACAGGCCGTGCACACGCGCCTCTGCCAGGTGCTCACGCACCAACCAGGCAGAGTGCCTGCAGCCGGCGCCCCGGCGAGCAGCCTCCCAGCTGCCCCACAGCCTTACACAGGCCGTGCACACGGGCCTCTGCCAGGTGCCCACGCACTAACCAGGCAGAGTGCCAGCAGCCGGCGCCCCGGCGAGCAGCCTCCCAGCTGCCACACTGGCCCATGATCAGGTGCCACACCTGTATGGCACCTAACCCCTTCTGCCATCACCCTGTGCCCTTTCTCTCATGGCATTGGAATTGCTTTTTAAAACTGGTGCCAACATGCAGTTTAGGGAAGAATCTAACCAATAAAAGTGTCTACACTAACACTCATATTTTGTCAGTCAGAGCAAAGTTTGAAATGTAGTGGTTGGTGAATATTTGAATTTTATTACATCAGAAGAAGGCCAGGAGGCAGCCTGCTAGTATGAGCTCATCCAATCAATTTCTTCAGTTTCCTGGGAGTGAGAAGAAGTGATGTCTCATTCTGCATTTCCAACACCTACATTCCGTAAATACTCTGAAGCTGCAGAGAAAACATTTTTCTGCTATGTAATGCTGGGGGCCGAGGCCAGGCAGGTTCACATTGGATTTGGCAGATGGTAGAAAAACTGCAGAGTCGTAAAGGTTTGGGTCATTCTGTTTAATAAAGTCTCACAATGGCAGACAAGCACACAGGCAAGGAAAACCGTCTCTCAGGCAAACAAACAGTAAAATGTCCCCTCACAGTGGCGGGCAGGCAGTCTGCGCATTGGCAATCCCCCATCTCTCTCAAGTGCAAGCACCCATAGCCTTACATAGACCGTGCAACATGGCGCTGCTACGCACCCATGCGCCAGTCAGGCAGAGTGCTTGCAGCTGGTATACCAGTGAGCAAGCCTAACACAGTTGCCCCTCAGTGCACCTTTTCAACTGGTTGAGAACCAGGGCAGGAGGGCCTCCACAAGTGCCATGGGCATGCCCCCCCATGAAGGTCTCTCATAGTACTGTCCACGATCAACGTGTCATCCATCAAGGAAGCTGGTGCCCTCCTCTGGTCACAGTCCAAGAGTCAGTCCACGATAGACAGCCCAGCTGTCTGTGCAAATCACCAAGGTAAAGGTCCATTACAGGCCACTAGCCATACAGCTCTTTAGTAACGGACCTCAGCACCTTTCCACAGTGTGCTGTCCATTGTCACAAGCCCCATCCAAACCCCTCAACAAGCTCACAGGGCCTGGCGGGGTCAAACACATTCAAGGCCTGTGTCACCTTAACAGTTCTCTTAGCTGCTGCTGCTGTAAAAAAAGCAACTATTACCTTCTAGTGCCAACATCTGCTGCACATTAGAAGGGTACTAGTGGACTGCCAATTTCACATGGGGCCACTGGCCCCCGCCTATCCCTGTAGGATGGGCCCCTCGCCCTTCCCCCATTGAAACTGGGACAATGGGTCTTGGGGATGCTATCACCTGAATGCCAGCCATTTTCCTGGCAGATGCTGGGGCCACCCGCTTGCCCTGGTTCTTCAGTGGGTCGAACCTCTGTTCAGACTCAAACTACCACTGAAGCTTCAACAAGACTTTATTAGGCTTGCCATCTAATTTCTCTCTATCTGCCCTGACCGTAATCAGTTCTACCGACATCTGTGTTTGGGAAACTTTCACAGGCCCGTTTCTTTGTTTGGTAGGGGGCAGCAGCCCTCCCTGCTCTATGGTCCATCTCTGTTCTTCAGAGCACGATGCCATCCACCCCGATGTCCCACAGCCGCACCAAGCAGGCTGCCAGGGCTCAGTGGGTTTCTGCCTGAATTTCACCCCCAACTCCATCAGCTCTTCCCGGGTGAGGTCTGGACCACAGAGTGCTCCACTACCTGGGGAGGAGGCTGTGGCTGCCCCTGAGGGACTCCTGGCTGCTGGGATTTTACCTTCTTGGCAATCACCAGCTGGGCTCTGGGTCTGCAGATGGCAGTTGCAGCCCGAGCCTCCCTCTCAGAAAAGGAGGAGTTGGAAACTCCTGCTCCTGCCAACTCAGAGCTGCTCCACTGTCAGGAGTGCAGCTTCATCTTCCGCTCCTGCTTAGGCTCCTGTGGCTGCCGGCTCTCGGCCTGAAGCTGACTCTCGAGCTCCTGAACCTGCAGCTGTGGCTGCCAGTGTTCAGCTTCTGCAGCATACTGCAGCTCATGAACCCATTACTCTTTGTCCAGAGACTGCTTCGGTTCCAGGTGCCTTTGGTGCTCAGCCCCCGCCTCACACTGCAGCTCTCGGACCAGTCAGCCTCCCTCTTCAGTGCTCGCTCCAGTTCACACAGTCGTTGGCACTCAGTATGCAGCTCATCTGGAGCTTTTGAGCTCGCTCAGCTTCTCGCACAGAGCTCTTGGTTTATTCTCACAGGATTGTAAACACCCAGCTCACGATCTCCACCAGGAGAGCCACCGGGAACAGGCACTCCTCTATTCCACCCCTTAAGGGTGTCAGCAGCTCCACACCAAGCTGCTCTGAATCCTGCCCACTACATCAGATGTAATGCCGGTGGCAGAGGCCAGGCAGGTTCACATTGCATTCAGGCAGATGGTAGAAAATCTGCAGAGCCGGAAAAGGTTGGGCCATTCCATTCAATAAAGTCTCACAATGGCGGACAAGCACACAGACAGGGAAAACTGCCTCAGGCAGACAAACAGCAAAATGGCCCCTCACAGTGGCGGGCCAGCCATCCATGCATTCGCAGCCCCCTGAGCACAAGCACCCATAGTCTGAAATTGGCCACACATGTGTGGCACTACTAGGTGCTTGCAGCTGGCAAACCAGCAAGCAGCCTCACACAGCTGCCTCACATACTAACACTGGGGAGAACAATGAAACAGGGCATCTGAAGCAGAGGCCTCAAATGTGAGTCATTTAGAAACCGCCATCACAATTTTTGCCACATTTAAGCATTATTACTATGGGATTGACCTGTTATTCTATGACCGATTCACTTACAAAATTAAATGTATTTTAAGAGCAGACTTTATAGCACAGTCATCAGTGGGAACCTACCCTACTTGCTATGAACATAACACACAAATATTTTCAGGCTTCTGAGCCCGAGTCCTGCTTTTCCTTCATTAAACTGGTTGGTAGAGTTACCAACCAGTGCGAGGTGAAAAGAAACCATTCAGTTCCAAACTGTGACCTTCTGATGAGATCCCAAATGGAAAGGTTGAGAGAGAATTAGAAAGGAAATAATTTTTTCAAAATGTAATTTACTGTTATTTGTTTCTGGGTGTATCTAATACCATCTAAGTTCTTTTTCATGTTGGCAAATAAGTCTGAACATAAATAAGTTTTCATAGTTGGAATTGTCTTTCCAAAGCCATCTATGAGCAATTTGTCCAGTTGACCACATTTGGGCTTCAGGAGAGTTTACTGTACTGAGTTTGTATTTATCAAGTTCCTACGTGAGGTGGCATCCTGGCTCAGAGGTCCACAGCACCCTGGCTGGCGTGGAATGTGAAGAGTGCAACGTGAAGCATGTACCTGAGAGCTAACACCCACCACCCACGCTCCCAGGGCTTAGAACCTCCGTTTGACAAGGGGTGCCTCCCTTCCATGGCCATCCTCTGGCAGGCAACCATGGTAGGTGGCACCTTTTTCAAGGGACTTGTAGATCTTTTTTTTAAATTTTTTTGTATTTTTCTGAAGTGAGAAGCGAGGAGGCAGAGAGACAGACTCTCACATGCATCTGACTGGGATCCACTCGGCATGCCCACTAGGGGCCAATGCTTTGCCCATCTGCGGTGTTGCCCTGTTGCAACCAGAGCCCTTCTAGCGCCTGAGGCAGAGGCCACAGCACCATCCTCAGCGTCCGGGCCAACTTTGCTCCAGTGGAGCCTTGGCAGCGGGAGGGGAAGAGAGAGAGATAGAAAGGAGAGGAGGAGGGGTGGAGAAGCAGATGGGCACTTCTCCTGTGTGCCCTGGCTGGGAATTGAACCCAGGACTTTCACATGCCGGGCCGATGCTCTACCGCTGAGTCAAGCGGCCAGGACCTGGACTTGTAGATCTTTCTGAAGGAACAGCCTGAGCAGTTGATTTTGCGATTGCTCTTCCACCGGTAGTAACCTCTGTAATCTTGAACTTTTCTACTTCTGCCCGTGGTGGAATGCTTCTGGCCCACCTGGCAGCTGTTGACAGTGTTGGCGCGAGATGCAGCGCTGGCTTTGCCGTGGTTGCTCTTGCTCTCGCTGCCTCAGCAGGTCACTCTGCAGGTCCTGCTGCCCCCCTCCCCCGTCTGCTTCTCCTGACCCACTCCGCTCAGGACCCCTGTAGCTTTCATCATTAGCTAGCTGGACATTGGTCATCCTTGAACTACATTTATAATGTCTTCCTATCTGTGGACCACCTGTACTATTGTTTACTCATTTTTCTTTTAATCAAATGCTTTTTAAACTTTACTCTGTAAAAATATGTAAAACCTTCAGTTCTATATGACAGCTTTTTCAAAATACTTATTAAAACAAACACATTTTTTTAACATTAAATAAAATTGTACCTTGCCTATGTACTATTTTGAGCAACCTTTGACCTACAGCAGTGTTTCTCAGCTGACGCATAACATTAGATTCAAAGGGGACGATATTTAAAAAGCCCGATGTTCCAAGCTCCACCAATTAGGTCAGAATTTCTAGGAATGGGATACAGGTATGGAGAGCTTTTATGAAAAGTTTCTTAGAGTTTCGAGTGCAGCCAAAGTTGAAAAACACAAAGCCTGTGATATGGTCAAGTAGTTCTACTATCTTTAGTCTCTACCCATTTTAATCCATGTTTTACCTTTTTTTTTGAGAGAGAGAGAGAGAGAGAGGGAGAGAGAGACAGGAACATTGAGCTGCTCCTGTGTGTGCCCTGACCTGGAATTGAACCAGCAATGTCTGGGACAATGCTCCTACCAACTGAGCTATCCGGCTGGGGCTTACTTTGTACTGATTTTAGAGAGACAGAGGGAGGAAGGGAGAGTGAGGGGAGGGGAAGGGAAGCATTGTTGTTCCACTCAGTCGTGCATTTCTTGGTTGCTCCCGTGTGTCCCATGACCAGGAATTGAACCTGAAACCATGTTTTGGGACAACGCTCTTAACATTCTGAGCTAACCTCCCAGGGCCTACTCTGTTTCTATATTAACCTTCTGAAAAGTGGCTTTTTTAAGACTTACTGGTTAGACAGAAATTGTCATGGTGCTCTGAATAGTGCCAGCATTGGGAACATTTTAAGTGAACAATTGTGTGATCCACCATTGGAGTGAAAGTGAGCAGACTTGGGCTCTAGGCTCAGTTCTGCCACTTATTAACTTGAAAATTGCAGGTCATTGACTACATGTTTTTGAGACTTAGTTAAATCTGTTGTCATATGGAGAGAGTAATGTGTACCCTTTATATTTCCAAGAGTTTAGTAAAGGTCAAATGAGAAAATGTGTTTTTAAAATGCTTGGTCAACTTTCTTAAGGGTACCATGGCATATAACTTTTATTAAGTCTGGGAGAAGATTTGAAAAATACGGAAGAATTTGAGAATATATTTTACATTAGTGGTGATGATATAAAAAGTGTCTTCTTGCTAACGGGTTGTAGAACATAGCCCATGTTTTCACCATTGTATGGGTCACAGGCCTCAGAAGACAGCTGGGCTTGCTTTGAGGCCTGCTGACCAGCGTCTGCTAACTACAGCTAAAACAAAACCAGTCTGATTGTGATGAGGTTAGATTCCCTTTCACTGTTATGGCCACGTGTTTGTCTTTGCCAGTGCGGGTTTGTCAGCTCTTGCCTCACTTGTGGGCGGAGTCCTTGGAGGCTGCCTGTTCCATGCTGTTGGTAGTGATCTTGCTTTGCAGCAGACGCTGGCTCAGATGGAGTGACGTGGGTGAAGACAGCCATTGCACTTTCCGTCTCCTAGTGGGTTTGGGGGCTATCTGTATACCCCCTTCCCTGGGCCTGTTGCTAACATTGCCCAGAACACAGTTTTGCCTGATTTATTCTTCAACTTGGGAAATAGCTGGCCACTCTGGCTTTTGGGAACCATAGGCTGAGAAAAAAAAAAGGCAACTCACAGACATAAATGAATACTTGAATTTCAGGACAAGTGTAGATTTGAGTGACTTGGAGAAGTTCCTGAATATTTATTTCCATTGCTTACTGACTTTGGTTTTTCTTTTTTTTGGCATGTCATAAGTTCACATTAATAAGCTGAAAAGTTTCTCTTTTGCTTTTTTTTTTTTAAGTGAGAGGAGGGGAGATAGACTCCCGCATGTACCCTGACCTGGCTCCACCTGGCAACCCCCATCTTGGGCCAATGCTTAAGTACTGAACTATTTTTAGCACCTGAGGCTGACATGCTTGGACCAACTAAGCTATCCTCAGCGCCTGGGGTCTACACTCAAACCAGTTGAGCCACTGGCTGCGGGAGGGGAAGAGGGAGAGGGAGGGGGAGAGCAGCAGATGGTCACTTCTCTTGTGTGCCCTGTCTGGAAATCAAACTGGGATGTCCATATTGACGCTGGGCCGACACTCTATTCACTGAGCAACTGGCCAGGACCTGGTTTTGTTTTTCAAACTTTAAAAAACCTATGCATATAATAACTTACACCTGTCTTATGTCTTTGATGCATTTTCAGATCCATGTTCTCATTTCAGTTTTATAACAGTATGAGGTATTTGGGAAAGAAATTTTTCTCATTTGACACAAGTAAATGGTGGTGGCAGCTAAGATTCATTCAGCTTTAAGGAAGGGTGTCAGATGGTAAATATTTTGAGTCCTGGCTCCTGCCACTTTTTAGCTGTGTGACATGGGCAAATTACTTAGCCTCTCGGGGCCACATTTTCATGGAATATAATATGATAGTACATGGGTACATGACGAATAAAAGGATAATAGTGGAAAACCTGGTGACTTAGTAGGTTGCTAATTGATAGCTAATTATATAGCTGAGCTTCACACTGGTTAAATGATAACCCTTCACACAGGACTCCTGATGCTTGACCCTGTGGAAGAAGTGGGTAGCGGAGCAACCAAAGTGTAAATAAAAAGATAGTTTTAACTAGAGTAAGTTGTTTTATAAAGATTTATTCTGCCAAACTTAGCGAAAATCCGACATAAACTACTTGGTAAGTAATTATTATTATATGCTTTAACTTGCTGTAACTCTGCTTTATAAACTTTATAAAGTAAAGTTACTTCCCTACTTTATAAATCACCATTACTGTGGAACCTGCGGGCGGTTAGAAAATTTTACTACTAACAGAGATACAAAAGTGGGCGTTAGGTATAAAAAGGTTGACTACCCCTGCTTTAGCAGGTAGATGAGCCATGTGGCCCACAGTTTGCCTTTTGGAGGATTTGGTGAAATAGGACCACGAAGAGAATGATCTTGGAGTCATGCTGATTTCTGGTTCTAATCTTGCCTTTAGTTTGATCATCTGTAAAACTAGGATAATAACAATCCCCATATAGATTTGTTGTAAATGTTATATGGGATATTGTATGTTCTAAGTACTCAAAAGATGGGCTGTATTTTTTATGTCTAGTTTAGCATTTGGCCCAGTTCTTGGTGGTGGGACCTCTGTCTGCCTTCAGAGCCCAAGCTCTTTCCAGTCTACTGCATTGCAGCACCTCCTGACTGTGCAAGAATGGACACCTTAATTATGTCATTTAAAACAAGCAAATACAAATAAAGGAATGTTTTTTTCTGGTTTAATCGGTAGACAAGTGACTGCCCCTCTTGGCCCACTCCCCTGGGCATCTGGCCCTTTCCAGTGACCTTGGTTAGAGGTCTTGACTTAGGGAGAGGGTTTCCAGGAGCACGTCAGCCTGAGACCAGCCTGTGGGTTAGTTCTCACCCTCTCCTTATCTCTTGGTCTAAACTTGGGCAAGCTTCATGCTCCTTGTCTTAAGTGAGATTTCATTTGCAAGGGGTAGCTTCAGGGAAAAGGCAGATTTCTGTGCTGTTAGCTTTCTCCTCGTCCCCAGTGAGATAGTTCACCCTGCCATGGCAGAGTTTGAGACACTTGCGAAATTTCCATAATGCGTTCATAAAGATAAGAAATGCCAAAACATGCCTATTAAAGTGATGGTATATTTTAAATATTTATTCCTAATCAATTAGTGCTTTTAATGTATACATAATATGCTCTATGGAGTGACCACCATTATTAGATAGTTATGGTTCATAAACAATGTTAATTATCAATGTCTTGGAGCAAGTATGGTTCATTAATGGGGCTCATGTGTAAAGTTGTAATGAGTGTAGAATAATTTCAACCGACTCAAGAAGCTCTCCTGACAAGCCCTGAGAGTATAAGGTTTATCTTATAAGATATTAAAAAAATTTTAACAGCCAGGAACATGGATATTTTAAACAGTAGTAATTTATTTATTTTTTATTTATTTTATTTATTCATTTTAGAGAGGAGAGAGAGAGGGAGAGAGAGAGAGGAGAGAGAGACAGGGGGGAGGAGCTGGAAGCATCAACTCCCATATGTGCCTTGACCAGGCAAGCTCAGGGTTTTGAACCGGCGACCTCAGCATTTCCAGGTCAACGCTTTATCCACTGCGCCACCACAGGTCAGGCGAACATGGATATTTTAATGCATAAGTTTTCATAAAGAGATGGGGAAATCAGCGACATCTCAAAGAACTCGTCATTTGCTTTCAGACATAAATAGAGGGTGGTCAAAGTAGGTTTACAGTTGTGAGTACACGAAACAGTTTATTCTTGTATTATTGTTGTGAGTTAATAAAGCTACTGTAATGATCAGAACCTGCATGTCTTTTTCCATAGGAATAATTGTAAAACTACTTTATCCCACCCCTGTATTTGCTTCTTTTCTTCATTATGGGAACTTGGGATTGAGGTGTCTTGTACCACTTTCAACATTAGTAGCTATGGACTTAGGGACCACTGTCTGCTTGACATCCCCTTTGAAGCTGTGCAAATTCAACCAAGTCCCTTTATCTGAAAATGTAGAGCATAGGATAGTTCTCCAAGGTCTCTATAAAATGACTTTCAAGCTGCTGCAACTCAGGACTTTCTTGTCTTAAAATTTGCTCAGATCATTTGGATGAAAAGAATTTGAACAGAAGGGATTTAGATAGCATGATTCCAGATTTGAATCCTCTTCTCTAAATGTATTTTCTTTTTAGATAAATACTGTGTTTTTAAAAAATCAAACTGAAGGGGTTTGGTGGGCAGACATCATTTCCGTGTCCCTTAATCCACTGCCCCCCCCAGTTCTCTTCACCCCTCACTCAGGCCCTTGCTCATGGGTCACTCAGCATTGATGGCGCCAATGGAAACATCAGCTGGAGGCAGCCACTTCCTATGTGGCTTCCTTTATTGAATTACTTAACCTCTCCCTAAGTTTCCATATTTGTAAAATGGGGGTATTGGTTGGTACTAAGCCCAGAAAGTAAGTACCATAGGTACAGTTTAGAAGGCAGTGGGAGGTTTAAATGTGTTAATGCATAGAATATGCCGAGTCGTGTTGGGTACCAGGAAGTGCTCACAATGTCGCCATTAGTATTTTTGTTGTTATCATCATCCTTATTCTTTCATCCACCTGCTCCCTCATACATCAACTAGCAATTAAATGCATTTTTAATTTTGTATTTTTAAATTTTTACCACCTTCTTTTCCAAGTGAGAGGAGAGGATATTCTACATGCACTCTGACTGGGATCCACCCAGCAACCCCTGTCTGGGGCTGATGCTCTGCTCATCTAGGGCCATGCTCACAACTGAGCTATTTTTAGCACCTAAGGTAGAGGCTCCATGGAGCCCTCCTCAGTGCCCGGGCCAATGTGCTCAAGCCAGCTGAGCCATGGCTACAGGACAGGAAGAGAGAGAAAAGTGGGAGGGGGGAGTGGTGGAAAAGCAGATGGTTGCCACTCCTGTGTGTCCTGATTGGGATCGAACCTGGGACATCTGCATGCTGGGCTGACACTCTACCACTGAACCAACCAGCCAGGGCCTAAATGCCTTTATAAAAGTCAGTGTGCTGGATACTGGGAATCAAGTGGTTAATGGAAAGATGTGGTTTTGCATTCACGGATCCTGAACCTAGCATATCCTGATTTTTTTAAAAAAAGTTTTTACTTTTTTTCCCCCAATGTTTAAAATTTATTTATTTTTTCTTTACAAAGACAGAGAGAGAGTCAGAGAGAGGGATAGACAGGGACAGACAGACAGGAACGGAGAGATGAGAAGCATCAATCATTAGTTTTTCGTTGTGCATTGCGACACCTTAGTTGTTCATTGATTGCTTTCTCATATGTGCCTTGACTGCGGGCCTTCAGCAGACCGAGTAACCCCTTGCTCAAGCCAGTGACCTTGGGTCCAAACTGGTGAGCTTTTGCTCAAACCAGAGGAGCCCGTGCTCAAGCTGGCAACTTCGAGGTCTCGAATCTGGGTCCTCTGCATCCCAGTCTGACGCTCTATCCACTGCGCCACCGCCTGGTCAGGCTTCTTTACTTTTTAAAAGTTTTTTTTTTTTACTCAGATCGAAGTGCTTCATGAAACTGCGATGGCCAATGTTCATGTTTATGTCCTCCTTACCACTCTCTTTTAAAAAGTTTTAAAATAGTGTTTTCAAAATATACCATTTTATTCTCAGATTAATGTTGTGACATAGAGATCAGGGAGTTTTTATCAGTGTTTTGCGGATGGAGCAGCTTGAGGACAGGTAGCAGGCATGCTTTTTGTGGTTAGGGTCGGAGTGGGGCTGAGGCCCAGGCCTCCTGCCTCTGAGGCCAGTTCTCTGCAGTACCTTGGTGCTGATGGCAGCCCCGGGGTTTCTGCATCGACTGAGCGTGTGTCACTATCGAAAGGCTTTGTGAGCCCCTGAGTTCCGTGATGAATTAGATCGCCGTCCTCTTAACCTGAGCATGTAACTAGAAGCGTGTTGAGACTGTTTCAGGGACACACAGTGGGTTGTTCTTAATGTCATCTGAATAGTGGGTGGCAGGTCAAGGAAAGTTTCCTACAGGAAACAGCATTTGAGCTGAGGTTTTGTTTATGAATTTAATCTCTTCTGACTAAGAATGGCCAACGTGACCACAGTGGCCAGCTTGGTAGCCTGTTCATTTGGTGATCTGCAGGGATATCCTCAGTGGCTAGATGGAGCTAGTTGTACAGGCACCTCCTGCGTTGGAAATGTACAGAATAGGCAGTTGGGTGAAGCTGGAAATGGGTACCGTTCTCAGGTCTCTGAAAGTTTCTGTAGAGAGCACATCCCAAAGGTTCAGTGGAATCAAAGATTACGGAAGTGAGTGTAAGACTAATGGATGGTCTTAACTAGGAATCTCTTGCCCTTTTCCCCCTTGTACTTGGGAGGCTAAAATAAACTTCATTTCCAGTATTTGATTGTTTATTTACCAACTACTTGTTGGGAGGAGATGTCATCGTCTCAGAACAATGGAGGCTATGGTCATGAGAGGGCTGCGAGTTCAGACAGTGAGTTGGGATAGACCCAATTCGGCTCACATGTTTTGCATCTCTAAGTTCAGGTGAAAAGGATACTAGCCTTGTGGAAAAACCAAGAGAACAGGAAAAGGAAAATTGAAATATTGAAACTAAAACAGTTAAAATAGTGCCATTTGAACATGTTCTATGACTTGACTTGGAACCCTAGTCAAGGAGAATGTAGTGAGTGTTGCAGATATTTTTTTCTTAATTTTTGTTTATTGATTTTAGCGAGAGAGGAAAGTTGGGAGGGAGAGAGACAGACAGACAGACACAGGAACATCGGTCTGTTCCTGTATGTGCCCTGACTGGGATCAAACAGGCAACCTTTGCACTTAAGAACAATGCTCTAACCAGCCGTACCATCTGGCCAGGGCATGTTGCAGGTACTAGTGAAGACATCTACCCTAGTCCATAGGTTCCCTATTCTTCATTGGCTTTTGGGTAGTCAACTCAAGGGCCAGGGTATGGGAGAGGGGGAGCAAATAGTTTGCATATACACACATCATTCATTGGTTATGAACTCTATGTGTCCCTGGCAGACATCGCTGACCAGTCATGGCACCTTTTCCCATCAAAGGTAGATTTGTTTGTGAAGTTATTTTCAATTTATAGGAATTGCACATAAAATGTAACTTGTATGTTATTTATGACATATAACATTTTTTAATGATGTCCCAATTTTACCCTATTAAATTAACTTAAAAAATTGTTGCCTTAGTAGAAGAATTCATATTTGCATAGATTCTTAGGTTAAGCTGAAGAGATTCTGTAAATACATTTACAGCTAATACTGATTTTATCCATAGATGAGTTGGGGTGTGTGCCTGAATTTGTCTCTTGCATCTGAATTGGGCCAGTCTCTAAGCCCTGTTAGCAGAAGCATATAATTAAGGTAAAGGGTTCAAACAGGCCAGCCAGTCCTAAAATTAGCTCTAGCTTTGGCTTTGACATTCCCCAGGTGCATACGCGCATCCTTGGCCCTTTCGCATTCCAGTGCTTCCAGAGATTGTTTTCTCTTGTGGTTCGTTAACCATATTTGAAATGTCAATTGGAACCTTAGATGCTTGTTTGTTTAAATAATCTTTTAAGGATAAGTGCCACATTACTTACATTTAGTTTGTGATAGCCCAACAGGCTGTCTTCTTTCAAACTGTTTTTGGGTTTATACTTTGTGGGTGTTTTTTTTTTTTGACAGAGACAGTCAGAGAGAGAAACAGACAGAAAGTAGGGGGAGAGATGAGAAGCATCAATTCTTCATTGCAGCTCCTTAGTTGTTCATTGATTGCTTTCTCATGTGTGCCTTGACAGGGGGAGGGGTTGTCTACAGCAGAGCGAATGACCCCTTGCTCAAGCCAGTGACCTGTGGACTTCAAGCCAGCAACCATGGGGTCATGTCATGATTCCATGCTCAAGCCAGCGATCTCACTCAAGCTGGTGAACCTGTGCTCAAGGCGGATGAGCTTGCGTTCAAGCTGGTGACCTCGGGGTTTGAACCTGTGTCCTCCACATCCCAGTCCGACGTTCTATCCACTGCGCCACCGCCTAGTCAGACTAGGTCTATACTTGAATATTATGCTGTATTGTTGGCTGCCCTTTCTTTAAGTCAAAGTAGGCAATGCACTTCAGGGGTTTTAAGCTTCCCTGTCAAGGAATACCAGTACAGCTACAAATCCCACACCAGCTGCTTTCGGGTGGTGCCCTCTGTGTCCCTCTTGTTACCAGTGTGTGACCTTGGGCAAGTTAGGCAGCCTTCCTTGTGTGAGGGTAACACTAAACACCTATCTCGCGAGGTTGTCATGAGGATTAAATCGAATGATATAGCAGAGATGGGTAAATCAGCTCGCACATGAAGCTTAAGATGTGAGTAATTAATCCGAAGATTTGGAATGTCAAGGCAAGGGCTGAGGAAGGCAGGTAAGCCACTTGCTTGGGAAACAAAGGTTAAGGTACACCAACAACCCCAATACTCGAGCTAATATTTAAAATACCAGTCTTAGTGGAAAACTTTTTGATAAACAAAATATCAAATTTTTAACACATGCAGGATCTGCCCTTGCTCTGTGTGCCCCTGCCTTTTCTTCGCACTGTGCGCCCAGTCTCGGCGGCTGCTGGAGATGCTCTTGCCCAGGGCACAGGGCAGCTTTTTCAGGAACGGTGGTCAGTTCGTACTGACCCACTTTGAAGGCCAGGTAATTTTGAGTCACCAGCACATAGTTTTATGATGACTCTCTGGGACCAAGTGTGCAGTTGATTCCTGGGATACTGCTGAGTTCACACTTCGTTAGGAGACTGCTTCTGTATCCTTGGTCTCAGGGCCTAGTGCTGGAACCATCTAGGTTGGGCTACCCCAGTCGGTGGAGTAATTGGCATGTCCTATGAACACATAAGCGATTCACTTACTAAGCTCCTTTGGACCCCATGTCATCAAGTTTATTAATGTAGTTTCTCTTTGGAGAAGTGAGGTATAGTTTCTAGTTCCTAAGCCAACCTGCATTCTGAAAGCAAAATAAGGACCTGGGAAAGACAAAGGCTATTCCAGCAGAGGCGCATTGATTTTTACTCTTTTTTCTGTGGGTATTTTAAGACTATCGTGAAACAGAGATGTGCCGTTAAAAGTCCCCGAGGCAAAGAGTGCTATGCATCTTGCAGGCACATCCCCAGGCAGCTCAGCAGGTTTCCGAGGGGCTGCTGGGCTGCGTTGCCTTGAGGAAAAATAGCTCTGCCCAAATAGTGGGCACAGCTGAAGCCACCCACCCTGGCGAGCTCTCTGCCCGCTGCTCCTGAAGGAAACCGACCAACCGCCAGAGAGGCTTTTGTTGGGTAGCGTTTTGATGACGCCGACAGGCTGCTTCCCAACCCGGGGAATGTGGTCTCTAGATAGCATACATGGCCCAGATAGAAGCTGGAGTAGCAGGAAGGGCTTGTGGGTTGAGGTTTTGCCTTGTAGGCTAAATTATTGTAAGAAAATTGGACTGGCCTTAATGTTCAATTGTTATTCATTGTTCCAGAGATCTTGAGATTTTTGTGTGTAGCTGTGGCACAAACAAAACAAAACAAAACCTGGCTGTTCTCTCTAACTTGACTCCTTTTTCTGGAATTAAAAAAAAATGAGTTAGTGAAATGGATATTTGAATAAAGAGAGATGCTTTTTGGATTCTTAACAACATTGCTCTGTGAATGAGGCGATGCTGAGCTGCGTCACCGTGTGGCGTGAAGACTGATTGCTCTTGCAGTGGCTAAGCCACAGATACGAACAGGGCTGTGGGGCAGGGTCCTCAAGCTGGCAGGATTTGGGGCCCATAAGAGAGCAGGGAGTGCTGGTGGAGGAGATGAGTGAGCTCTTCCTCCTGCCTCTCTTCCAAGCAGAATAGAGAATGCCCCAGCGTGGATGGGAAACCGCGGGAGGGGATGATTAAGAACAGGGGTTTTGGAGCCACATATGTGGATTGGCATCCCTGCTTTACTACCTAATAGCTCTGTGTTTTGCAAATGACTTAACCTCTGTGTGCTTTAGTGTTCTCATTTGTAAGGTGAGGATAATGCTACCACCTGCATTCTTGTGAGTTGTGAGAGCTAAGGTGCTTAGAACTGTTCCCGGCGCCTAAGAAGTCTCAGAGGAAATCAAGCCTTCGTTTCTATTGACTGCTATTACTGTAGAGCACAATTTCTGATGTGACCCCTAAGACAGAAAATAGCCATGTTAATAAGTAAAGGCAGAGAAAAATGACAGCAATTGATGAGAACAATGGGAGATAACAATATTAGACAGGGGTCGGGGCAGGTCTCCTGGAAGCATGCTTTTTGAGGCAGAGCCTGGATTCTGGAGGAGTGACCTTGTGATGACCTGGGGGCAGAGGGCACAGCACCAGCACAGTCCCTGAAAAAGAAAATAACTCAGTCAGTGTAAGGAAGAGCTAGAGGACCAGTGTGGCTCAAGTGGCACAAAAACGGGAGATGGCCCAAGGACAAAGCAGTGGCGAGATCCTGTTGGGTTTTGTGGGTCTTGGAAATGAACTTGGAATTTGTTGTAAAGTTGATGGGTCTTCAGCTGAGCAGTGACATGATCAGGTTTTGAAGAAACTATTCTGGAACTTGTATCCAAGTGTGTTCTTAGGATGAAGTTAGGTAGAGTTGCCTGTAGGCTGAGGTAACAACTTCCATGTATGGTATTAGGGGAGTGGGTGTCACCAACCACAGGGTTAGACTTTGTGATGACCTCTGGTCCCCTTTCCATTGCCGACTTGCCTAAAGCCCGATGAAATGGCAGCCAACCCTGTAATGCCACCATCAGTTATAAACAGGTATTGAGCAGCACTAGACAGGCCCAAGGTTAAGTGTGGGAATTGACATTGGGTTTCCTAGGACTGGCATTTGAAAGATTGCCTGTTGGAGTGGTTTTCATTTCTTGTTCACTTGACATATTCAAACAATTTCTCTTTGAAAACACCTGTGAGAGAGACACCGCTAAGAATGTTGGAGGATGCCCTCTTTTGAACAAGCAAGTGTGTACCTGTGTGGTTTGAACTAGGGCAGGTCAGAAACCTTCTCTGATTCAGGGTCACCCCACACAGCTTCTCTCGACGCTTTATCTGTCCTTTGAGTGTGTTTTGATTGATTCTTGTATGTAATTAAGTTTAGTTCAAAAGAGTAAAAAAATCAAGTGTAATAGTAAATACCTCTAGATCGTAATTTATTTTTTCTTTCTTTTTTTTACCATCAATAAACTAAATCATCAATGAGAAAGGTTTTTAAAATACATTTTGCGAGTCCTATGTTTTAACACCCCACAGCTGTTTAGAAAGTAGTCATGTACAATAAATTGCATCATTTGAAGGTGTTAGTGATGGTCTGCTTTTTTTTTTTTTTTTTGTATTTTTCTGAAGCTGGAAACGGGGAGAGACAGTCAGACAGACTCCCATATGTGCCCGACCGGGATCCACCCGGCACGCCCACCAGGGGCGTTGCTCTGCCCACCAGGGGGCGATGCTCTGCCCCTCCGGGGCATCGCTCTGCCGCGACCAGAGCCACTCTAGCGCCTGGGGCAGAGGCCAAGGAGCCATCCCCAGCGCCCGGGCCATCTTTGCTCCAATGGAGCCTTGGCTGCGGGAGGGGAAGAGAGAGACAGAGAGGAAGGAGGGGGGTGTGGAGAAGCAAATGGGCGCTTCTCCTGTGTGCCCTGGCCGGGAATCGAACCTGGGTCCCCTGCACGCCAGGCAGATGCTCTACCGCTGAGCCAACCAACCAGGGCCGATGGTCTGCTTTAATTGTGAATATCAGCTGTCTCAGCAGCATTTACAGCAGCATCACATACGGGCTGGCTAAGGAGGGGAGGCTGGTAGACAGCCCAGCCCACACAGGGATGTGGACTGAGTTCACCAAGTGCTCTGGCTTCTTAGCACTCAGTAGAGCTGTGATGAAACACTTGCAAAGGGTAGTTTTGAAGGAACTGGGATAGGATGCAGCCAGAAATAATGTCTGTCCTTTGCAGTAGAGACCTATCATTCAGTGGCAACCGTGTTCAGACTGACATTTGTGTCTCAATTCCAGCTCAAAAATATAATTTGAAGTACTTTGTATTAATCCCTGCTGGCCATAGTCACCATCCTCTGGAAACATTTAAAATGAAGAAGAATGTGCTACATAAGGTTACCCATGGGCTTGATCTGGTCACAGAAGAGCTCGAACTCAGTAGAATCAGCATCAGTTATGACTTAAGTGGAGTCCATTTGAGTAACATTTGATTACAGATGAAGGAGCAGAGAGAAATCAATGCAAAGCTTTTTGTGTTGTAAAATCCATCTTCCAATTCAGACTGGGTAATAAGGTGTTTCAGGAAAGTGTTTCCTTCTATATTGTGCCTTAGTTAAAATGTTATAGCTTATACAAGGGCAAGAGGTGACACAACATTTTGTGGTCTAAACTCTTTTTTTCATTTGGGTCTAGCCTGTGCTCCAGAAAGGCAGAGGTAATTTTTGGAAATTTACCTCTGGACACTGATGTTTTTGCTAAGCCACGTCCTGAATTTTTTAGAATGGAAATCAAGATTGCCACAAGTTGAAAATTAGGTAGTGAGAACATTTCAGTCATTTCTGGCATAGGAAAAAAATAAAAGTTGGCATTTTTCATGGATAATTACCTTTTCTTTTTTATAGCTATTTCTCTTTTTATCTTTGTAAAATAACATGAATGGTTTGTTTAAGTTTTTTCAACTATGCAAAAATAAACTTGCCTATGGGGCCGTGTTTATTTTTCATTGCCTGAGTATTGGTTCCAGGATTTAAAAGGTTTGATTTCAAACTTCATAGCTTCTGAGATATCCCCTGATGACTCCTTATACAGTCTTTTCTCACACTCTCAGAGTTGGTCTTTGTGACCAGTAGTATAGCGATGGCAGAGTGGTGGACTGTCACTTCTGAGATTGTTATGAAAGATTACCTTTTGTCCTGGGCATGTTTTTCTCTTCCCCCTCTCTTGGATCCCTCACTTTGGGGAAAGCCATGTTGTGAGCATCCCTACGGAGAGGCCCATGGGGTGAGGACCTGAAGCCCTGGTCTGCAGCCATGAGGGTGAGGCTGGAAGAGTACCCTCCAGACCCTGCCAGCTGCCCATGACTGCATTCCCACTGACACTTGGTGAAGCTCTGAGAGACCCTGACCCACCAGCACCTGCTGAGCTTCTCTTGGATTCCTGACCCACAGAAGCTATGGTGTTTTGTTTTTTTTTAACTTTAAAGAAAAACTGAGATACAATTAACATGTAACATTACATTAGTTTCAAGTATACAATATAACAATTTGGTATTTGTATATATTGCAAAATTATCACCAGACAGTTCTGTTTTTCTTGTGTTGAGGATTTTTAAGATCTACTTTCTTAGTAACCTTTAAGTATTAAAGCAACAGAGTACTATTAACTATATTCCCTGTGCTGTACTTCCATCCCCGGGACTTATTTTTTATTTCATAAGTAGTTTTTTTTTTTTACCTTTTGACTACTTTTACCCATTTTTCCCACTCTCCTAAGATGTTTACGGTTTGAAGCCAATACATTTGGAATAATTTGTTACACAGCAAGTTTGTTGTGTTACAAACTTATAGCATAAAGGTTTGTCAGTTTATCCAGCCATTCACCCACTGATCCCAATCTCCATGCTTTCAACAATGTTTGAGGACCTGCTTTATCCTAGGAATTCTCTTGGTGATTAGGATACAAAAACAAATGCCATAATCTGTGTTCTGAAGGAGCAAAATACCTTGTTTTCTCCAACAAAACTGTGCTTGAATTCTACCTTATCATTTTCTTAGGATTAAATTTGAGTTTTAAAAGTCAATAAATATTTAAAGAAAGTTTTATTTTTCTGAATCTTTTTATTTTTTATGTCCTTTATGCTAATTTAGAACAGGAACAATAAATACCATTCCATTTAAACTATATTTGGCTTATACTGTAAACAGGAATTTTAGATATTAATGCAAAATATATTTATGGCATCAGTATTTGTAAGTTGTGTATAGTGCTTTAGGTGGATTGCTTATGTTT
This sequence comes from Saccopteryx leptura, assembly GCF_036850995.1. NCBI lineage: Eukaryota > Metazoa > Chordata > Mammalia > Chiroptera > Emballonuridae > Saccopteryx > Saccopteryx leptura. The sequence goes on from NC_089512.1 coordinate 72,155,087, forward strand.
ATTGTTTCTTGAGGTTACTTTTTTTAAATTTTTTTTTATTTTTTACAGAGACAGAGAGTGAGTCAGAGAGAGGGATAGACAGGGACAGACAGACAGGATCGGAGAGAGATGAGAAGCATCAATCATTAGTTTTTCACTGCGCATTGCAACACCTTAGTTGTCCATTGATTGCTTTCTCATATGTGCCTTGACCGCTGGCCTTCAGCAGACCGAGTGACCCCTTGCTAGAGCCAGTGACCTTGGGTTCAAGCTGGTGGGCTTTTTGCTCAAGCCAGATGAGCCCGTGTTCAAGCTGGCGACCTCGGGGTCTCGAACCTGGGTCCTATGCATCCCAGTCCGACGCTCTATTCACTGTGCCACCGCCTGGTCAGGCGAGGTTATTTTTTTTAACTAATTATATGAATTGTCCCCTAGTTAAAAAGCTACTAAAGACTTTGAGAAAGAAAATCTTATATGAGCCACATCAATATGCAATAGTGAATATAAATATTGATGAAGTGCTTTCTCTATGCCAAATTAAGTGCTGACCAATTGTGTGTGCTTCTTTTATTAATTCTCACAAGATGTTATAATAATTATCATCTCTATCTTACTTATAATGAAACTAAGGTTTAACACAGTTAAATATTTAGCACAAATGTTTAGCATGAAGTCTAAACATCGAGAGCTGGAGATGAGTTTCAAACCCAGGTGTTAAGGTCTTAGTTATTCCACTGTATGTAAACATATATGCTTGTGTGATGATGCATAATAAATATTATGCTGCATGTTTCTGGAGTTTTCTGGTTTTATCAGGGGACTATTAGTTTTACTCTTGCTATAACATAGCCCTTAACGCATGGTTTGGCCAAACTTGCATCAGAATATCATGTAGGCTGTAATAGTCAGAACTTTAAATGGGATATCTTATCCAATTTTGTGCAATGCAGAGAAACTTTTTGGTACTTTCTTTATGAAGATGTGAAAATGAAAACAAAAAATGAGGAGGAGAGGAGGTGAAGGAGGACATAAGGGGCAGAAGGAGAGAAAATACCAGATTAGAAGTCTCATGAAAATGCACTTCATCTTGTTCAATTTTGATCAGTGTTGAGATGGGGGCTGAGATGAGTGGACTGATGTCTCCTGGGAGAATGGCAAGTCTCTTTACCTTTTGTCTTCATAAAGGTATTTATCACCCACCAGGAGGGTGGGACACTAGTGATGCTGTTCAGAGAGCAGGGTTTCGGTCTGAGCACCACAGTCTACTCGGTGTGCGATCTCAGTGAAGATGCCTAAGAACTTTCGAGCTTATTTTCCCCGTATAGGAAATTTGAATGGTATTAACATGCTTTTATGTTGTTCTGAGGGTTAAGTATATGCATACATGCACTTAATAAACGTTGACCATTAATAGTTGAATATAGATCTCTCTTCTTGTCTGATTTCCCCTCTCTTCCTCTTCACCATCATTTTCAAAATTAGCAACCTCTGTCACCCAACTGTAACTCTTTACATAACGACTTTAGCAGGAATACATGAAATGTCAGGATGAATAGACACTTTAAATAAAAATCAGGGAACAAAATGGTTTAAGGCCGGTGAAGGTCAGACAGTGCTAACTGTCCAGGATCTTAGGTAAAAGAAACTAAGTTAAAAGGAATGCCTTCTTAATTAATTAAATTACAAATCAAATAAAAGAAGAAATAATTGAACATTACTACATCAGAAAAGTTTAAAATTTCTAAGATGTAACCAGCAAAAATGGCATCTTTTAGTGAATGTCTTTCTAACAGTAGTGAGACAATTTGAATTGTCTTTTACTAGAGTTAACGATTAACATTTACAATGGCTTTATCATCAATCTCTCTTTTAATGGTCTCATGTCCACTTCTTTCTCTGCTGCGTTGTATGTGTTCCCCTGTTGACTGCCTTATGTCCTGTCAGTTTTCCAAACGAGGGGTGGGAACCTCTTTGCCATGCAGTGTGTTGTTAGCTGCTTGGATGGAGGCAGTGGACTGAGAGGGCCTTTTCTAACCCCCTCACCCTTATTCCCTGAATCAGTCTGTGCCCCGGATTTATCACTCTCAGCCCCATCAGATCTTTCCCCTTTTGCCTCTGGATTTTCCTCCTGCTCCTCCTTGCTAGGTACAGCATGATCATTGAGTGTGCCCAAGAGGAAGCTATGCTGGCCTTGGGCCACAGTGAGGTAAGAAGTTATTCCCTGGGGGGAAAATTCCAAGCATAGCCCTCCTTGGCCACTTGATGCGGAGGTGGAGGGGAGCTGGGGTGGTGCGTGGAGCAGGTTCACGCCCAGGGAAGCTCACTGGTGGAGGCTGGCCAGGCTCCCCTCCTGAGAGCAGGGAGGCATCCCATCTTGTGGGAGTGAGTGTGCGCCTGAGTCAGCTTCACACATCTCTGTGCTAGAACAGGCCTCTGTGAGCCCACTGGTTTTCCATGATGTTTTTTTTTTTTTTAATTGTTTAAGAACACATGCTTGACTTGGATGCAAATTTAATTTCCTTTCTGGGCTAAGGGTCTCAGATAGTAAAGTATGTTGTCTGCCAGCTCAGACTGACTGCCTGGGCTGCTGGAAGGAGACATTTGGAAGGAAGAATGTTGACTGAGGCCTGAAGTGCTTCAGGGAGCATTTCAAATTGGACCCTTTTCCAATCCGATGGTCTCCAGGATAATAATGAGTTCTGAGAGGTACTGGGACTTGTTTTCCTCAGGTTCAACACCACTGAAAACTGTAACCACAAGCCTTTAAGGATGAAGGACAACTTGATCTGTGGTGGCGCAATGGATAGGTATGACAACTTGGAACTCTGAGGTCGCTGGTTCAAAACCCTGGGCTTGCTCAGTCAAGGCACATATGCAAGCAATCAGTGAACAGCTAGAGTGAAGCAACTACTTCTTGTCCCCCCACTCTCCTCTCTCTGTAAAAATCAATAAATAAAACCTTTAAAAAGCAAAAAGAATAAAGCACAGTTCCACATTGGACCCAGTTTCTCTAGCACTCTGAGGCCTAGTGGGCCTTCTAGATAGTGATTCATAGAAGTGCATACATAGTTCAGGAACTGATATGTCTGTGATTCTAGGATGCAGTTGATTCTTAAGCACCCTTGTGAAAAGTATTCATTATTCTTTGATCATTCTCTTGGTGGTAAAGCCATGAACACTGAAACTCATTGTCTCAGGCAGCTCTTGCTATAAACCTGCTGTTTAACAAACTACTTCCAAAACCCATAGCCTACAGCAACAAGGATGTCTTTCAATCATAGATTTGTGGGTGGCTTTCTGCTGAGGCTAGTCTTGGCTTCCGAGTATGGGGTTGGGTTGGGGTCTGCTCCAGTTATTTCCTTTTTCTTCTCTGATTAATAGCTGCTCTGACATATGCTGCTCATGGTGAATTACCAGAGTATCAGAGGGCTAGCCAGACTGCAAAAGCACGTTTGATGCCTCTGTGTCTTGTCATACCTACGGACGTTCCATTGGCCACAGCAGATTGCATGGTCAGACCTGGTGTTCGTGGTATATATACTCCATCCATATCAGAAAGAATGTAGAGTTACATGGCGAAGGGCACGGGTATGTCATTTCAGCACAGGGATGGCATGAAGAGCCAGGAGCAGTGATTCAGTGTGCCATACTGTGTAACAAGCTTTCCTAGTTTGTTCCTTCTCCCTCCCTCTTTCAACCTCCCTCCTCTCCTTTCTCCTTTTTTTTATGGTTAAGTAACCATAAAAGTTACAGCAATTTTAGCCATTTCTAAGTATACAGTTCTTTCTGTGGCATTATGGTAAATATACTCACATTGTTGTGCAACCATCACTGTTGTCCATTTCCAGAACATTTTATCTTTTCAAACTGACACTGTGTACCCAAAATCAAGCTCCCTATTTTCTGCTCCCCCTGCTCCTGGAAACTGCCTCTCTGCTTTTTTTTTTTTTTTTTTTTTTCATTTTTCTGAAGCTGGAAACGGGGAGAGACAGTCAGACAGACTCCCGCATGCGCCCGACCGGGATCCACCCGGCACGCCCACCAGGGGCGTCGCTCTGCCCACCAGGGGGCGATGCTCTGCCCACCAGGGGGCGATGCTCTGCCCATCCTGGGCGTCGCCATATTGCGACCAGAGCCACTCTAGCGCCTGAGGCAGAGGCCACAGAGCCATCCCCAGCGCCCGGGCCATCTTTGCTCCAATGGAGCCTTGGCTGCGGGAGGGGAAGAGAGAGACAGAGAGGAAAGCGCGGTGGAGGGGTGGAGAAGCAAATGGGCGCTTCTCCTGTGTGCCCTGGCCGGGAATCAAACCTGGGTCCTCTGCACGCTAGGCCGACGCTCTACCGCTGAGCCAACCGGCCAGGGCGCCTCTCTGCTTTTATGTCTCAATGAATTTGACTACTGTAGGTGCCACATGTAAGTAGAATTATATAGTATTTATCATTTGACTAACATTTCATTTACATAATGTCTTTAAGATTCAGCCATGTTGTAGCATGTGCCAGAATTTACTTCCTTTCTGGATCAAATATTAGTCCACTATACGTCTGTGCCAAATTTGTTTATCTATTCATCTGTCAATGGACATCTGGGTTACTTCTATGTTCCTGATTATTTTTAATTTTTTTTAGTTATCAGCGACAGTTTACATACAGTATTACATTAGTTTTATATATACAACACATTGATTAGGCACTTATATAACTTACTAAGCGATCACCCTGATACATCTAGTAACCTTCCGCTATCATACATAATTATTATACTATTGTTGACTATATTCCCCATGGTGGACTTTACGTACCCCCAGGACTGTTTTGTACCTTTTCCTTTATTGCCCATGCCCCCATCCTCCTCCCATCTTGCCACCATCAAAATATTCTCTTTATCTATGAGTTTGTTTCTGTTTTGTTTATTTTATTTTTTAGATCCCACATGTAAGTGAAACTTTGTGACATTTGTCTTTCTATGTATGACTTATTTCACTCAGCACAATACTTTCTAGGTCCATCCATATTGTTGCAGGCAGCAAGACTTCATTCTTTTTTTATGGCTGAGTCATATTTCATGTATATGCATCGTTTTTTTTCATTCATCCATTGACACTTAGGTTGCTTCATATTTTAGCTATTGTAAATAATGTTGCAGTGAACATAAGGATGCATATGTCTTTTTGAGTTAGTGTTTTGGGTTTCTTCAGATAAATATCCAGAAGTGGAATTGATGGGTCCACTTTTGTGTCTTGTTATAAGCTTTGTTTTGAAGTCTATTTTGTCTGGTGTAAGTATTGTAACTGGAGTTCCCCTCCCCCCACTTTTATGGAATCTCTTTTTCTATCCCTTTACTTTTAGTCTCTGTGTGTGTCTTTTGATCTGAAGTAAATCTCTTGTAGCAGCATATATAAGGGTCTTGTTTTTTTATCCATTAAGCCAACTCTATCTTTGGATTGGAGCATTTAATCCATTTACATTTAAAGTAATTGCTGATAGTTATGTAGTTATTAACATTTTATTAATTATATTTTTGATTTCCCTCTCCCCCTTTCTTTTTCTTAAAGAAGTCCCTTTAACATTTTTTGTAATAATGGTTTGGTGGTGATGAACTCCTTTAGCTTTTCTTGTCTGGGAACCCCTTTATCTGTTCTCTGATTCTAAACGATTGCTTTGCTGGGTAGAATATTCTTGGTTGTAGGTCCTTGCTTTTTGTCACTTTAAATATTTCATGCCAATCCCTTCTGGTCGGCAAAGTTTCTTTTTAAAAATCAGCTTACAGTCTATGGGAGATCTCTTGTAAATAACTGACGTCTTTCTCTTGCTGCTTTTAAGATTTTCTCTTGTCTTTAACCTTTGGCATTTTAATTATGATGTATCTTAGTGTGGGCCTCTTTGGGTTCATCTTGTTTGGGATTCTACACTTCCTGGGCTTGTATGTCTGTTTCTTTTCCTTTTCTTTTTGCCCGATTTGAGAATTTTTCCATAATTATTTCTTCATAGATTTTTAATTCTTTGCTTTCTTTCATCTTCTGGTACCCCTATGCCATGGATGTTGTCACACTTGATGTCATCTCAGAGCCCCTTCAACTGTCCGCATTTCTTTGTTTTCTTTCTGCTGTTCTGGTTGGGGGGGTTCGCCTATCCTCTCTTCCAAACTGCTGATTTAATCATCTGCTTCATCTAATCTTAGTTGATTTCCTCTAATGCCGTTGTTTTCAACCATCCTCCGTGGCCTGGCGCCAGTCCTCCAGAAAGTTCATGCCAGTCTGTGAAAGAGTTAACCACCACGATGTTGTATGAAGACCCAATGATTACAACCTAATCATGAAATTTCTGACCGATCAGCATCACTCTATGGACTGGCAGTTGACAGCCACTGCTCTGATGTCGTCTTCATTTTAGATACTGTATTCTTCATTTCCAACTGTTTTTTTAAAATGTTTTTTTAATCTCCATTATTATGTTCCCTATGCCTTTGTTGATGTTCTCACTGACATCATTGGACATCCTTATAACTAGTGTTTTGAGCTGTGCATTTGGTAGACTGTTTGTCTTCATTTTGTTTTATTCTTTTTCTGGCATTTTGTTCTTTCCCTGGGGACATGTTTCTTTGTCTCCTTATTATGTGGCCTCCCTGTATTTGTTTCTATGTATTAGGCAGAGCTGCTGGATCTCCTAGTCTTGGTGGAGTGGTCTTATGTAGTAGGTGTCCTGTGAGGCCTAATGGGACAGTCTCCCTGGTCACCTGACGTGGGTCTTCCAAGTATGTCCCTTATGTGGATTATGTGTTCTCTCCTGTTTAGTTGACCCTTGATTGCTATTGGCATGTCAGTGGAAGGGACTGACCCTCAGGCTAGTTGGTCATGAGGACTGGCCGTGACTACAGTGGAGGGGCTCTTTGGCTGCACTTTTGCTGGGCTTGGAGGTGCCTGGGAGAAGCTAAGCTACAAACTGAGGCTGGCTGCGCTATGTAAGACTTGGGGCCACTTACAAGAGTTATGTGGTACACTGAGGCTGGATGCCGCTTGTGTATAGTTTGTGAGCCTTTGAGAGATTTTAGGAAAGTCCACAGCATGAGCCAAGACAGACTGTTTGTACGGAAAAGCCACTGGAAACGGCGTGGGTGGGCCCACAAGTTGGATGGGGTCTCAGGGATTCACAAGCACAGAATTAAAGGTGTTAACCAGGTTGATAGACACCCAGATGTAGCCTCCACTTGTACCGTTAGTGGAGGCGTCAGCAAAGGAGCAGTAGCTTATTCCAGTGCTGTATGTGGAAGAGGCCCACCCTCCAGACCTTGTTCTGATGCCAGGCGATTCAGTTCCTCCCATCTGTCCCTAGCATCTTTTGAGCTGCTTCCTCTGCACTGCAGCTCAGAGTGAGTCCATGTAAGTCTGTGCATGGGTCCTTTAAGGGGAACACCTGGGACTCGAGCAGCCCTCTGTCTCACCCAGCCACAGTCCCCACTGGTTTCCATAGTCATAAGTTATGAGAACATCTCTTCCCAGTACTGGAACCCTGTACTGGGAGGCCTCACTTCTCTGAGAGGACATCTGTAGCTACCGCATGTGGGTGTGGGACTAGCCTGTTCATTGTTTCTGCCCCTCCTACCAGTCTCAGCCGGGCTTGTCTGTATATGTGTAGTTAAGGGACTTCTGTTCAGCTAGACTCAAGACAGTTCTCAGTGGTGGTTGTTCTGTGGTTTAGTTGTAATTTTCATGGAGCGGTGGGAGAAGGCGACACAGCGTTGACCTACTCCGCCTTCTTGACTAGCCTCTTTCCTGATTCTTTGTTGCTGAGTTCTCTCTAGACTAGAGCCATCTGACTTTGTTGAAGATTCTTTTTTCTTCCCTGGATTCTGGGTCTAGCCAGAATCTGAATTCATTAATTCAGAAAATACTTATTTAGTGCCTACTGTGTCCCAGCAGCTGTTCTAAAGGATCTTGAAATCTCTCAATGCTTAGAGGTGTGCTGTCCTACTTAGTAGTCAATAGTTGCATGTGGTTACTGAACTATAACTTAATTAAAGTGACATATAATTTAAAATGGAATTTTTCAATTACAGAAGTGATTCATAGTCACCTGTGGCTAGTGTCCACTGTGTTAGCACCGATGGAAGAGTTCTAGGTAAAGCCGTATCACATTGAGAGAGTGATGATGCTCTGTTCCTGGAAACTGTCCCCTTAAACCACAGTCTTATCAAGGTGTCACCTTGTGAGTGCAAACTCACCACACCTTGTTAGTCTAGAGTGCTCCCTCAGCAATTTGGAAGGCAAACTGAACGAGCGATTCAGCATCTTAGGTCACTGGTGATTTACTTTCTGGGAGCATTTGGCAGTGTCTGGAGACAGTTTGATTTTCACAGCTGGGGCAAGAGGGAGGTGCTCCTGGCATCCCTTCTAAACGTCCTGTGATGCACACACAGGACACCCGCCCCTCACAGCAGACGGCCCAGATGCTTCTAATTCCAAGCGTGAGATATGTCCCTGCTCCTGATGAAAGGGTTGCAGATAAGGACAGAGGCTGGAGCCCTGGTTTTGACATGGAGAAGAAGCTGGTGTGCAGGGAGAGGAAACGCAGCCCCAGAGCTCGAGGCTCTCGACCAGGGTCCTGTCTCTGCTCCCTGTTCCCGAGACCAGCCTCCTGCCTTTGCTGAGGTTCAGGGAAGGACCTTGTTGTTATAAAACCTTACTGTTTCACTTGAATTATTTTGAACTGGGTTTTTGCCTTTTGCTCTGTGTTCCAATACAGCGAGTTATTTAGCAGTTCTTTCCTTTAGTTATATTCCGTGTAAATTGGGTATTAGATTTAAGGGAGTTCTATGAAATATCTGACACACAGTAGGCATTCAGTTGCAGCAGGCTCACAGAGATATTTTGACTAAATTCCAAAGAAACTGCTACGTTTCACATGAATCAAATATTATTTTAAACAAACAGTCGGGCCTATCCCAGTTGACTAGTGGCCTCTGGGCTTGTGATGCTCTCAGTCCTACATGTGTCTCCTGGCACCTGAAGGGCATCAGGAAAATTTCCTTTCAGCGTCTTACTATCCCAGCATGCACATGCGATCGCTGAGGATTTTCTGTATTGCATCGACTGTGCAGACTGGATGACCTATATGTTTCTAAAGGGAGACATGATTTTAAAGAAGACTGAGTTTTAATCCTTTGGAAGCTATATGAATGAACTTGATTTCCAAAAATCAACATCCTGAGTTTTTTGCTTTTTTTTAAAAAATAAATAAATTGTTATTAATTTTAATGGGGTGACATCAATAAATCAGGGTACATATATTCAAAGAAAACATGTCCAGTTATCTTGTCATTCAATTATGTTGCATACCCATCACCCAAAGTCAGATTGTCCTCCGTTACTTTCTATCAAGTTTTCTTTGTGCCCTTTCCCTCCCCCCACCCCCCGTAACCACCACTCTCTTCTCCATGTCTCTTATTCTCGGGTTTTTTTTGTTTGTTTGTTTTTTGTATTTTTTTTTCTGAAGCTGGAAACGGGGAGGCAGTCAGACAGACTCCCGCATGCACCAGACCGGGATCCACCCGGCACGCCCACCAGGGGGTGATGCTCTGCCCATCCGGGGCATCGCTCTGTTGCGACTAGAGCCACTCTAGCGCCTGGGGCAGAGGCCAAAGAGCCATCCCCAGCGCCCGGGCCATCTTTGCTCCAATGGAGCCTTGGCTGCAGGAGGGGAAGAGAGAGACAGAGAGGAGGGAGAGGGGGAGGGGTGGAGAAGCAGATGGGCACTTCTCCTGTGTGCCCTGGCCAGGAATCGAACCCGGGACCTCTGCACGCCAGGCCGACGCTCTGCCACCGAGCCAACCGGCCAGGGCCTCTTAGTCTCGTTTTTATGTCCCACAAATGTGTGGAATCCTGCAGTTCTTGTTTTTTTCTGATTTACTTATTTCACTCCGTATAATGTTATCAAGGTCCCATCATTTTGTTGTAAGTGATCCGATGTCATCATTTCTTATGGCTGAATAGTATACTATGGTGTATATGTGCCACATCTTCTTTATTCAGTCTTCTATATATTTTTTTACAGTGATTAAAGCCTTTAAGCAAACTCTTGGCCAATACAGCAAGAATCCATAAAAGAATAGTGTCCTTAACGTGTTCACCAAGTCTAAGTTGGCCCCAACACCATGCCAAATCCCTGATAAATGCAACCCAACCCCAGTTCAGTCTGTTAGGAGCTGTCCCAAGGAGCAGGAGCCCAGGAAAAGTCCACATCCAGGAAAAGTCCACATGGCACTGGAATTGTTGTCACAATTCTATACTTTGCAGCTCTCATCCAAGTCCCAATGACCGCTGCTTCTAGCTGGTAATGATTCAGGTAGACTGGAAAAGCCATCTGCAGCATGTGTGGAGATGGAGCTTCTGTTCTCCTCTGCCTGGAGAGGTGAGACCAGGTTGCTTTTCCCTGGAGCTCTGCGACTGTGGCATGGTAAAGAGAACCTAGGGATACACTAAGCTGGGTGGCAAAGGTAGATTCATAATAGAAGTTGGCAAAAGGGGGAAAGAGAGCTCTAAATTAGGAGTAGGTCCCAGCCTGAAATATGTGTGGGGCATTGAGGTAGGAGGAATAGAGGAAACACTATATATTAAACAAAGCAGCAGAAAATAGGACTATCAACACCCACAACAGAGATCTTTGAGGGAAGAATAAAAAACTTGACTATTCAGGCAAGACATATTTAAGTGGCCCTTGTGCAAATGAGATCAGTTTACCTGCTTCTTGGAAGAAATACCCTAGGCTCGTCCAAAGTGTCGTAGATGGGGCCGACAGCCCTGGGCACCTTCAGCCTTCAGTGGCAAACCCCAGCTTTCTGGGCAAGGTTAGGTCATAGGTGGCTGGAGCAGGGCTGGAAGAGACTGAACCCTCCCTTAGAGGAGCGAGGGGGAAGCCTACCTTCCAGTGTCCCTGTTTCCTCACAGGAGAGGCATGTAAGTCTGGCAGGCTTTAGCTCAATGACCTTCCTTTCCACTATTGAAGCAGGACCCAGATAACATCCTATGAGACCCCTTTGGTGTGTTGGAGCCTTTAAGGGCGTATCCTAAAAGCTGGTAGTTCCCCTGATCTCTATTGGGCTTTTTCTGCCTCTAGGTATCTTAAAAGCCATGCACAGAAGATCTTGCTGAGGGGTTTGAGGATCCCCATCTGCCTATATAAATCTTTTCCATATATCTGAAGCTATTTGGAAAAAGACAAAACAGTGTTATTAACTGGATCAAATAAAGGTAGTAGTTTGCAGGAGAAAAAGATTTGGCGTCTCCTGTTCATCAGCATTCAAAAGAAATTTAAAATTTTTTAAGTAAAAAACTTGGTATGGTAGACCCGTAGGAGTTCCAGGATATGACTCCCCCCTTTCTCCCCCTTTTAATTTTTTTTAAAATTGACCTTAAAATATTTGCTGGGTACACTTTAATAATACCTTGACTTTGAGTTTTTACTTTTCATCACTCAAGAGATCCTTGACAAGATGTCCTTGGAAATGACACATTTTTTCCTGGAGATTTTTATCAAGAGTAGTTAATGCATATGAAAGTGAGCTTTAAAGCCCTGCACACATGCACAGTAAATTAGGGTATGCTGCTAATTATCACAGCCCCTTAGGAACTAGTTCAGTATAGACTCGCAAACAATAAAGTAAATACACTGTGAAGCTATATAAAATATTCTTTCAGTGGTTTGATTTGGACTAGCCATGGGTAATTACTTTTTTTTTTTTTTTTGTATTTTTCTGAAGCTGGAAATGGGGAGAGACAGTCAGACAGACACCTGCATGCGCCCGACCGGGATCCACCCGGCACGCCCACCAGGGGTGATGCTCTGCCAACCAGGGGGCGATGCTCTGCCCCTCCGGGGCGTCGCTCTGCCGTGACCAGAGCCACTCTAGCGCCTGGGGCAGAGGCCAAGGAGCCATCCCCAGCGCCCGGGCCATCTTTGCTCCAATGGAGCCTTGGCTGCGGGAGGGGAAGAGAGAGACAGAGAGGAAGGAGGGGGGGTGTGGAGAAGCAAATGGGCGTTTCTCCTATGTGCCCTGGCCAGGAATCGAACCCAGGTCCCCCGCACGCCAGGCCGACGCTCTACCACTGAGCCAACCGGCCAGGAGATTACTTTTATTTAAAGTAAAAAAGGAGTTGCCTGACTGGGCGGTGGTGCAGTGGATAGAACATTGGACTGGGATGTGGAGGACCCAGGTTCGAGACCCTGAGGTCACCAGCTTGAGCACAGGTTCATCTGGTTTGAGCAAAGCTCAACAGCTTGGACCCAAGGTCACTGGTTTGAGCAAGGGGTTACTCGGTCTGCTGCAGTTCCACAGTCAAGGCATATGAGAAAGCAATCAATGAATAACTAAGGTGTCACAATGCGCAAAGAAAAACCAATGATTGATGCTTCTCATCTCTCTCCGTTCCTGTCTGTCTGTCCCAGTCTGTCCCTCTCTCTAACTCTCTCTCTGTCACTGTAAAAAAAAAAGTAAAAAAGGAGTATAGATGTGGAATGAAAAATTCAAATACTACAAAAAGTTATAGAATGAAAAGTTTCCAACCCCTGACTTCTCTTAGATGGAACCTCCTTTAATGGTTTCTTGTTTAGAAATTATTTGTACTAATACAAGTGTATTATTTTTCCTCTAACCTTTCCCTCCTTCCATTTAAAAAACACAAAAAATAGAAAACAGAGTATATGTGTGTGTGTATATATACAGAAACTCACTGTATATAGTTTCTGATGATAAGTATACATCAGTTTCTGTTTCTTATTATTTTTAGTTAATATTTACAGCTCTGTTTTGGAGTCTTTTTTATTAGTACTGAGATTGGCTTCATTCTTAGTGACTTGGAGTTCGCCTTTGTGTCACTGTTCCATACGTAATTCATTTAACCAGTCCCCTGCTGATGAGCATGAAAGTTTTTTCCAGCCTTTTCTTTTACAAAAACTGCTACAATGAGTAATAGATCCTTTTACCTTGCTCTTTATTCACATATACAGGTAATTGCATTTATAAAGTAAAACTCTAGTAGACTTTCTGGTTAAAAATGTAAATATACTATTTGTTCTTATTACATTGCTAAGTTGCCATTTTACTTTTACCAACGCAATATGGATGTGTGTAATCCTTAGCATCCCTTACTGCCCCTTGCTGTCTTCCCTCCCTAGCCCCAGTGCAGAAGGCGGGGAGCCTTCAGTTGAATGGTTTATCCCATCCAAGTGTGTAGAACACAAGTCTCAGGCACATTCTGGAAAGGCACAAACCTGTTCCCTTCTTTAAACACTGCTGGGATCTCCTCCCTCGGCACCTGCCTCCTTCTCCTTGTTAATTGCTAGCTCAGCTACATTTGGGTGAAACCCCTTCCTCACCCTTGTCTGCCTTTCACTGCCTGGGAGGTTTTTAAGTGCTGGTACTCATTTGCAGCGCCTGAGAAATTGAAATCTTTTCACTTATCTTGGGACCTTGCCAACACTTAAAGATAGGCATGGTTGGACCGCCGTGTTTTTAGCCGTTTCAGAAGGAGCAGGATCTGTTTTGTGTGTATAGTGTCAAGAAATGGTTTCCAGATGACTGGTCTGGGCTGGCATTTCCATTATCGCTTTTGCTGGGGAGGTGGTTTCTTGGTGGAGCTGGCGGAGCACCCAGGTCTCCAGCCTGCCTGCTCCTCTGTCTGGCCTCACCCTTCACCATGGAGTGACCTGCAACTTGATTCTGCGGCCTGTTGAGTTTAACTGGGACATGGTTTTTTTCAGTCCTCTCACCATGATGTCATTGGCAAATCCTCTCTCGAGTAGTCTACCATTTTAGAGCAGGAATTGACATTCTCGCCTCTTCCTTGCTTTTCTCATGAAACATTTTAAACACATAGCAAGGTTGAAACAATTTTGTAATGAACACCCATGTCCCTGCTAATAGATTCTGCCATAAATATTGCACTATACTTGTTTTATGGTGTAGCTATCACTCTGTTCGTTACTTTGGACTCTTTTAGTGATTTCCTTCTGGCATTGGAGAGGCAACAAAGCATAGAGGGGTAGGGGTGTGAGCTACAGAGCCAGACTGCCTCGGTTTGATTTCTGACTATGCTGTTTAACCTTGTGACCTTGGCAACTTACTAAGCCTCTACGCGCCTCAGTGTTCTCACCTGTAAAATGGTGATGATACTGGTGCAGACTTCCTGGGGTTCTGTGAGAATAAATAAATAGGTTTGTGTATGGCACTTGGAAGGGAAGCTACCCATATTACCCATGTACTACATGCCATAAAGTTAGTGCTAAATTAACATTCTGTGGGTTTTTGTGGGCTTTAAATACTAATATTTTTTGTGAATTTAGGGGAGAAGCCACTGTGTGCCTGGTACTATGCCAGACATTTGAAGTCCATTGCCTCGTCTAATCCTCAAACACAGGCTTAAGCCGATTATCCCCATTTTCAGATGAGCAAACGAGGCCTGATCAGTGGCAGCAACGGGATTTAATCACAAATCTATTGCATCTGTTATGAGCCATCATAATCTTTATGCTTTGCCCTTTCTCTTTTCATCTCAAAATGGAGAAATTTCTGGATTGTATAAGGTGGTAGCAATTCTATGGTTGGGAGAAAAAATAACAAAACACTCCTTCATCTGAACTCTGGAAAATAGGTACAGGCACACAAGATTTTATCACTTTGCTGTGACCTTGAGCTTTTGACGGTGAATATTGCAGAAGGAAGACTACCTTGCTGTGTTTGTATTTTGCTAACATAGTTTCCCTCCATTAGCATTTCCAGTTCCAGGCCCTCCTGCCGTCTGGAGTTCTGGCTGACCTCCCCGATGGGGTTTTCCTAGGGGTGTCTTGGCTGTGCCATCATCTGTCAACTGCTTCACGTCTCAGATGCTAGAAAATTACCACTAGTGTGCTATCCAAAATCTTTTGTTGAAAATAAAAAACAGAAACATAATGTGAGTGCCAACACTCTTGTGGACATGAATGTGTTGAGGAGACCTGGCTGCTTTGCCCTCGTTGGTCACCTTGGGGAAAGTTTTGGCCTGGTCACAGCTCTGTCTCTGAGAAGTGCCCACAGAAAGCTGTGCTATGCGTCTACCTCAGGCAGTAAAGAGGAGATCCGCTTGGTCTTCTCACTGTGTTCCCACCTTACTTCCCATTCCGTCCCTTCCCCCTTTTCCATGAATCCCCAGTGCTGTCTTCGGCATCCCTCAACATTTGCTAATCTGTCTTTATAATCCAGAGGCAGTACGTTCTGATGCCACTTGGCCTTCATTATATTTAAGAGCTACAGTATTTTTATGGCAGCTAATTCTGTTTGTCTTCTTATAGAGACGATACAAAGTTTTCTTTTAAGTACATTTAATTACATAGAAGAAACTTTTTTTTTTAAAGCAAAGATGGAATGGCAGAATTGGTACTCAGATGTGGCAAATGTCAAAGGATGGGATACAAATGATGGGTTTTAAAAAATGCTTAATGATCCTCATGGTTGTCTGTCTTTTCTCTGTTGACTGCATGCTTTGGGCAGAGGGAACATCTATCAGATAGTTGTGTCTGTTTTGAAGATGCTCAGTGGAAAATCATTTATAGACTGCATCTGTTTCTTGGCTAAGAAAAAAAAAAAATCTCTGCAGCAGGTTCTGTCCTCTCTGGAAGGTTTCCGAGCAGGGGTAGTTATGCCCTGGAGCTTTGGCCGCGCATGCTGGTTTTTATGAAGCAGCCCTTAGTATCATCAGCACCCAGAATGGGTGAGTTGGATGCAGATACTTCTAGCTTCTTGTTGAAATTCTTTGCATTTTACTTGGCAGTACATCTGAGAAAAGGGTACTGTGGGTACTGTGGATGCGAGGTGACTGCAGAAGGCAGATGGACATCACAGGGTGGCCTGGTCAGGGAATCCTCTGAAAGAGAACCCAGGATGGGCCTGAGGCCACATGAGTCTTAGGGATTTTGTTTAGGGAGGTAAATGCTACAAAGATCTGAGCTGAGTTATTACTAAGTGACTGGAGTTTGGGAAGGAGGAAGGTAAGGGCGAGAGCTTTACCTTGGAAGGAGAAACCATAGACTCACCAGTATGAGTGTGTCGGTAATTCATTGAGCCTTATGAGTGGCAGCAAATGAGAGGGTTGGGTAGGGGTGAGAGAGAGACAGAGAGAGAGAGACAGAGAGAGAGACAGAGCGAGAGAGACAGAGCGAGAGAGACAGAGAGAGAGAGATTTTCGCGTGGATGTAAGGAGTCTCCTTTCTTTGCGTCCCTTGGTGAGAGAGGAGTGAGTCCCTCAGGCCTCTGCTCCATGAAGACTTGTCTTTCTCTGCTGACTCCCTGACCTGGATACCTGAAGCCTCTTTATAGGGTCAGCACGTGTCACATGAGCCTCTTTCCCTTCTTCTTGCTCCTAGGGTCCACTTTTGATGCCAGTGTGGAGGTGATGTCCTCCAGTCGTGTGGGGTGTGCTCTCAGAGGCCAGCGCTTTGGCTTCTTTCCTGTTCTGAAGATCTTTAGGTTTCCTCATGGGTCTCTGACACGAAGGTAATTATTGGGGACAGAGTTTCACTGTAAAAGAGACAGTGAGAAGCCATGTTAGGGCAGTTACTGGGTTCATGAGTAAAAATTGTGCTTCTCTCTGCAAGGTGGTGTCATAGCTGCTTTGAGGTTATCAGGACTCATGTTAACACTCTTAAAAGTGATATTGGCAGGACCAAACTCAGAGTGCTTACCTGCCAGGATTCAGGAATCCCACTGTCCTTCACTGGAAGCCTGACTTAGCCTCTGGCCAGCCCTGTGGTCTCAGACAAGGCACTTACGTTTTATGAGCTGTATTTGTCTGACATATAAAAAATGTTGACCTTTAGTCAACAAATTTTATTAAGTAGTCACAGTATGAATGGCACTGTACCAGATCTTGAGGTAAATGGGTGAAAAAAGCAGGCAGAGCTCCCGCCTTCATGGGGTTCCTTCTCTCATTTAGCATTGTTAGATTTAAATAGCAGTGCCCGTGAGGGCGCCCGGCATGGGGCTCTTCTTAGAACTGTAAAATATTGTAATGGAAAAAATATGAACTGCCTATTCTATCTTAGGTTGGCATTATTTTAACATCAGAACTTGGAACAAATGACTTCATTATCTTTTACACAGTATTAAAAAACTGATATTCCTCCCTGGCTGGTTGACTCAGCAGTAGAGCGTTGGCCCGGTGTGTGGAAGTCCCAGGTTCGATTCCCAGCCAGGGCACACAGGAAAAGCAACCATCTGCTTCTCCACCCTTCCTCCTCTCCTTTCTCTCTGTCTCTCTCTTCCCCTCCCACAGCCAAAGCTCCACTGGAGCAAAGTTGGCCCAGGTGCTGAGGATGGTTCTATGGCCTCCATCTCAGGCACTAGAATGGCTCCAGTTGCAGTGAAGCAATGGCCCAGATGGGCAGAGCATTGCCCCCTAGTGGGCATGCTGGGTGGATCCCGGTCGGGCACATGTGGGAGTATGTCTGTCTGCCTCTTCCCTGCTTCTCACTTCAGAAAAATACAAAAAATAAAAGTAAAAAAAAATAATAATAAACTGATATTCTTTTAATGTTCTTTTTTTGTCTGCTCTTAAGATGAAACCTAATTTCTCTGTGCATTGTGTCATGATTCTTTAATTGATGTTTTGGTGTAACAAAGCTCATTTTTCTAAACAACTGAGTTGGAAAGTACATTTGTTGTGTTTGTGTATGTATGCGTTACACGCATGTGCAAGAGCATGTAACTCCTGGAAAAGCTTGAATAAACTTGAATAATGTAGTTCAGAGGGGTGTCCATAAGAACAAACAAACCAAATGTGCTTATTTCTCATCCTGAAGCGACTGATATGAGAAAGATAGCAGGAGAAAAGCAGCCCCTTGATGAATATGATGCTGAGTCAGAGCATGGGAACTGTCCCGATTGGAGGAATAACCTTTTCCAAGTACCTGAGCTGACTGCCCAGGTGGCTCGCAAGCTCTTAGCTCTTACCGAGCAATTTGATGTAAGCTTCTTTCTTCTTGCAGGATGGAAAAATCATGATGTTTATCTGGCAGAAAGATAGTTAAGGGAAGCCTGACAGGAAGGTCGGGGGTAGAGAAATGGAGTCTGTTTTTATTGGAAAGTTTGTTTTCTGAAACATGTAAAATGACGTGATTGGATGTAGTCTATATTATCAGTTCTTCTCCTGACTGCACTGACAGCGAGGATTCCTGGTCTCCACAGAGTGCCTTTGAGGCACTATCTAGGCACTTGACTTTCCTGATCTTATTGGTATCTTCAAAAGATCTCCATTTTATTTATTTATTTATTTAATTTTTTTAGTATGGACGTTTTTTTTTATTATAATTTTATTTTTTTAATGGAGCGACATCAATAAATCAGGATACATATATTCAAAGATCAACAAGTCCAGGTTATCTTGTCTTTCAATTATGTTGCATACCCATCACCCAAAGTCAGATTGTCCTCTGTCACCTTCTATCTAGTTTTCTTTGTACCCCTCCCCCTCCCCCTTTCCCTCTCCCTTTCCCCCCTCCCCCTGTAACCACCACACTCTTATCAATGTCTCTTAGTTTCACTTTTATGTCCCACCTACGTATGGAATAATGCAGTTCCTGTTTTTTTCTGATTTACTTATTTCACTTCGTATAATGTTATCAAGATCCCACCATTTTGCTGTAAATGATCCGATGTCATCATTTCTTATGGCTGAGTAGTATTCCATAGTGTATATGTGCCACATCTTCTTTATCCAGTCGTCTATTGACGGGCTTTTTGGTTGTTTCCATGTCCTGGCCACTGTGAACAATGCTGCAATGAACATGGGGCTGCATGTGTCTTTATGTATCAATGTTTCTGAGTTTTGGGGGTATATACCCAGTAGAGGGATTGCTGGGTCATAAGGTAGTTCTATTTTCAGTTTTTTGAGGAACCACCATACTTTCTTCCATAATGGTTGTACTACTCTACATTCCCACCAACAGTGTATGAGGTTTCCTTTTTCTCCACAGCCTCTCCAACATTTGCTATTACCTGTCTTGTTAATAATAGCTAATCTAACAGGTGTGAGGTGGTATCTCACTGCAGTTTTGATTTGCATTTCTCTAATAACTAAAGAAGATGAGCATCTTTTCATATATCTGTTGGCCATTTGTACTTCCTCCTGGGAGAAGTGTCTGTTCATGTCCTCTTCCCATTTTTTTATTGGATTGTTTGTTTGTTTGTTGTTGAGTTTTATGAGTTCTTTGTATATTTTGGATATTAGGCCCTTATCTGAGCTGTTGTTTGAAAATATCATTTCCCATTTAGTTGGCTTTCTGTTTATTTTGTTATCAGTTTCTCTTGCTGAGCAAAAATTTCTTAGTCTGATGTAGTCCCATTCATTAATTTTTGCCTTCACTTCTCTTGCCTTTGGACTCAAATTCATAAAATGCTCTTTAAAACCCAGGTTCATGAGTTGAGTACCTATGTCTTCTTCTATGTACTTTATTGTTTCAGGTCTTATGTTTAGATCTTTGATCCATTTTGAGTTAATTTTAGTACAGGGGGACAAACTGTAGTCCAGTTTGATTCTTTTGCATGTGGCTTTCCAGTTTTCCCAGCACCATTTATTGAAGAGGCTTTCTTTTCTCCATTGTGTGTTGTTGGCCCCTTTATCAAAAATTATTTGACTATATATATGTGGTTTTATTTCTGGGCTTTCTATTCTGTTCCATTGGTCTGAGTGTCTATTTTTCTGCCAATACCATGCTGTTTTGATTGTCGTGGCCCTATAATAGAGTTTGAAGTCAGGTATTGTAATGCCCCCAGCTTCATTCTTTTTCTTTAGGATTGCTTTGGCTATTCGGGGTTTTTTATAGTTCCATATAAATCTGATGATTTTTTGCTCTATTTCTTTAAAAAATGTCATTGGAATTTTGATGGGAATTGCATTAAATTGCAGTATATTGCTTTGGGTAATATAGCCATCTTGATTATATTTATTCTTCCTAACCAAGAACAGGAATATTCTTCCATCTCATTATATCTTTCTCAATTTCTCTTAACAATGGTTTATAGTTTTCATTATATAAGTCCTTTACATTCTTTGTTATGTTTATTCCTAAGTATTTTATTTTTTTTGTTGCAATCGTGAAGGGGATTATTCTTTTGAGTTGATTCTCAATTGTTTCATTGTTGGCATATAGAAAGGCTATTGACTTCTGTATGTTAATTTTGTATCCTGCGACCTTAGTGTATTGGCTTATTGTTTCTAGTAGTCTTTTGGTGGATTCTTTGGGGTTTTCGATGTATAGGATCATATCATCTGCAAAAAGTGATACCTTTACTTCTTCTTTTCCAATATGGATGCCTTTTATTTCTTTGTCTTGTCTGATTGCTCTGGCTAGAACTTCTAGTACCACATTAAATAAGAGTGGAGAGAGTGGACAACCCTGTCTTGTTCCTGATTTAAGGGGGAAAGCCTTCAGTTTTGTGCCATTTAATATGATGTTAGCTGATGGTTTATCATATATGGCCTTTATCATGTTGAGATATTTTCCTTCTATGCCCATTTTGTTGAGAGTCTTAAACATAAAATTGTGTTGTATTTTATTGAAAGCCTTTTTTGCGTCTATTGATAAGATTATGTGGTTTTTGTTCCTTGTTTTGTTAATATGGTGTATTACGTTAACTGTTTTACGTATGTTGAACCATCCTTGAGATTCTGGGATGAATCCCACTTGATCATGATGTATTATTTTTTTAATATGTTGTTGTATTCAATTTGCCAGTATTTTGTTTAGTATTTTAGCATCTGTATTCATTAGAGATATTGGTCTGTAGTTTTCTTTTTTTGTGCCATCCTTGCCTGGTTTTGGTATGAGGGTTATGTTGGCCTCATAAAATGTGTTTGGAAGTATTGCTTCTTCTTCAATTTTTTGGAAGACTTTGAGGAGAATAGGAACCAAGTCTTCTTTGAATGTTTGATAAAATTCGCTGGTATATCCGTCAGGGCCTGGACTTTTATTTTTGGGGAGGTTTTTAATGGTTTTTTCTATTTCTTCTCTACTAATAGGTCTGTTTAGGCTTTCTGCTTCTTCTTGACTCAGTCTAGGAAGGTTGTATTGTTCTAGGAATTTATCCATTTCTTCTAGGTTTTTGAATTTAGTGGCATAAAGTTAGTATTCTACAATAATTCTTTGTATATCTACGGTGTCCGTGGTGATTTCTCCTCTTTCATTTTGGATTTTGTTTATATGAGTTCTTTCTCTTTTTTCCTTGGTAAGTCTTGCCAAGGGTTTGTCAATTTTATTGATCTTTTCAAAGAACCAGCTCTTTGTTCTATTAATTTTTTCTATAGTTTTACTGTTCTCTATTTCATTTATTTCTGCTCTGATTTTTATTATCTCCTTTCTTCGGCTGGTTTTGGGTTGTCTTTGTTCTTCTTTTTCTAGTTCCTTAGGTGTGAAGTTAAGTGGTTCACTTGGGCTCTCTCTTGTTTGTTCATATATGCCTGAAGTGATATGAACTTCCCTCTTATCACTGCTTTTGCTGCATCCCATAGATTCTGATATGTCGTATTGTCATTTTCATTAGTCTGTATATGTCTTTTGATCTCTGCACTTATTTCTTCTTTGACCCATTCATTTTTTAAAAGTATGTTGTTTAGTTTCCACATTTTTGTGGGATTTTTTTCCTTTTTTGCAGTTGAATTCTAGTTTCAAGGCTTTATGATCAGAAAATATGCTTGGTACAACTTCGATTTTTCTGAATTTGCTGATGTTGTTTTTGTGGCCCAACATATGGTCAATTCTTGAGAATGATCCATGTACACTGGAGATCTCCATTTTAATATATATTATTTTGCAAGATACCCAGCCTAGCACACATATAAAGGTATTTCTGCTGTTACAGCCAGTCATGCAGAATGCACAAGGTAGTTTTCTCTCTTTTTTTTAAAATTAAAAAATATGCTGATTTTAGAGAGAGAGGAAAGGGGAGAGAAGCAGACAGAAACATTGATTTGTTCCTGTACATGCCTTGACTAGGTATCAAACCCACGTTAGCGTTTTGAGATGACACTCTAACCGACTGAGCTATCTGGCCAGGGCACAAAGTAGTTTTCAATGGATTTTTTGTTTTGTATTTTTTTTTAAACTTACATTGGGAATCTTCAAGATCCTAGTCACTATCCACTGCTGACATCGTATAGTTCATACATGCCTGTTCAGTGGCTTGAGGACCTTGTCACGAGAGTAGCAGTGCTAGTAACTACAACCCAGGGAGGGGTGGCCTGAATCACTGATTGAATTCAAAGAGGTAAGAGTGATGCACGCTGAGTAAGTAGTACCAAGCTCAAGGTAACTTGTTTCTACAGCTCTCTGTTGAATGATATTTTGAATGGACAGTAACCACTTAGTTGTTTTAGTCTGTCTGTCCTTTCCAGTGCATCTCAGCAAGTGGAAATAGCCTGATGTATGGGGGGTGCTAGAAGGAAGCAGGAAGAACCCTACTCTCCTTGCCTCTAGAAGCATGGTGTCATGGATATTCAAGTGCTTATTTTAGGATTTCATGTTATTTCAAAGCTTCATAGCAACCTAATTCTTCCATCTAGCCTATCAGTACTTGCATGCCTGCCACATCGGGCTGGCCTGTGTTCTGAGCTGCCTATAACGTGGAGAAGACAGATGAGTCCCTGCCCACCAAGAGTGTAGAGCGTAGAGACACGGTGTAGAAAGTCAGCAGGAGTGACGGGTTCTTAACAGAAAATGAAGGAGTGCTTGCAGGTGGAGCATTTAAACTCATTTGTCAGAATGTTTTTTCCTTGTGGCCATGTAGGAGGAAGGATGAGGAAATCATGTGGAAACAGTGGAGAGTTATAGGGGAAAGTGGGAGTATTGAAATTGGTTGAAGGGGACCAAGAGCCACCTTCCAGCAGTTCTGCTCAAGGGCAATCTTTTGTATTTTGTGTGGACAGGGAGACCCACAATTCCAGCTTTAAACCTGGGTGGTTTTCTCCTCTGTAATTTCTAGATAAAATAGTGTAATTAAAGCATAATTAGGCACTTTTTCATTCTTTTGAGGTCATTACATAGAACAGACTTGCTTTTTGTTTGGCAACCATAGACTTGAAAAAGAGACCAGTGACTTCCTCATGGTCCTGAAATTGTTTGTACACATCACTTTGTTAGAAATCACTCTAAAGACAGGTGTCTGCCCACCCTTCCCCCAGCTCTCTTTTCCAAAGATGCCAAAACCCTCATGAGGAATCTGTGAAATGTAAACTGTGACTTGGTTATTGAGATTGAGTGCAATAGCTGGAGGTTTTCCCAGAAGAAGGCTGAAGCAGAATTGTCTAGACATCACTTTCTCCTTATCTAGGGAGGCCTTTCTGGGAGCTCCTCTACCCGAGAAGTGCCGCTCACAGGGAAGTCAGCCAGACTGTAAAAGCCCACCTTGGTCTGTGGGAATGACAGAAAGATCTTTGCTCCTGTTGTTTTTGGTGTAAAAGAGAATTTATTTATTTGTTTATTAAGACTTTATCAAGTACCTACAGACATTGTCCTTTGTCCTAGAGGATCAAACGTTGGCTAGCTTGGGATGTTCTTTGTGGTGAATCAGGTAATTGTGTGGATAAGGGTATAATGACAATTTGAAGAGCTAATGGGAAAGAAACAACAGTCTAAAGGAACAGAGGATGAAGGGCCCCAGCAGAGGGAGAGGGCAGTCAGGGGAAGCGTGGGAGCGTGAGCTGAAGGGAGGCTCTGGGAAAGTGGGGAGCTGCTTTAGGCCTGGGTCTCTATCCTTGGGAGCAGCCATGCCCTCAAGGGCTTAAGAAGCACTAGACTTCCTTCTGTGCTGGTCAAGGGACAAAGTGAGAATTTTTTCTCCCCAGGACCATGAGCGTTGGCTTTTTACGTCAAGTATGTGGGTTCTATTATGTAGCGCCTGGTTATCTTCTGTAGAACTGTCAGAAGGAACACGGAGATGAACATAGGATGCTCAGGTTTTATACTGGCTCAGTGTATTTTGTGCCACATACTAAATGGCTTCATTATTGCAGCAAGAGTTATACCTTCAAACCCTGGGCACTCAGTGCATGTGTATACCTGTCCTTGAGCTGAGTCATACGTGTGTCTCTGATACCACAATCATTGGAATCATTGAACACATTGTTTGAAAGTCTGTTGAAACACTTTTCCTGTAGACTTGTTGCTGTACAATTAAGAATATTGAGCTAGCGTAAGAAGTTCTTATACCAATGTTTCCTTGTTCAAGTCTTATAAACTTGGTTTAGATTTGTTGGTTTTAGGTACTTTTTTACTTGAGTGTTAGCGAAGAGGGAGAGAGAGGTACAGTTGTCCCGCCCCCGATGCATGGCAGCTACATTTCAGGACCCCAGTGGATGCCTGGAACTGCTGACAGTGCCGAATCCCAGAAATACTGTGTTTTTTCCTATGCATACATACCTATGATGAAGTTTAACTTATAAATTAGTCACAGTAAGAGATTAGCATCAAAAATTAATAAAAAATTATAATAATACACTATAATAGAAGTTCTGTGAATGAGGCCTCTTTCAAAATCTCTTACTGTACTGTACTGTACTGTACTGAGCTTTTCACTTAAAGGTGACCTTTATTAGCTGCCCTTGCACGGTTGAGCTGCCAGCACTACTACCCTTGCACTTTGGGGCAGTCCCCTTGCACCGATGAGCTGCCAGCACTACTACCCTTGCACTTTGGGGCATTCCCCTTGCACTGTTGAGCTGCCAGCACTACTACCCTTGCACTATGGGGCAGTCCCCTTGCACCGATGAGCTGCCAGCACTACTACCCTTACACTTTGGGGCAGTCCCCTTGCACCGTTGAGCTGCCAGCACTACTACCCTTGCACTGTGGGGCAGTCCCCTTGCACCGTTGAGCTGCCAGCACTACTACCCTTGCACTGTGGGGCAGTCCCCTTGCACTGATGAGCTGCCAGCACTACTACCCTTGCACTGTGGGGCAGTCCCCTTGCACCGATGAGCTGCCAGCACTACTACCCTTGCACTTTGGGGCAGTTCCCTTGCACTGTTGAGCTGCCAGCACTACTACCCTTGCACTTTGGGGCAGTCCCCTTGCACTGATGAGCTGCCAGCACTACTACCCTTGCACTGTGGGGCAGTCCCCTTGCACCGATGAGCTGCCAGCACTACTACCCTTGCACTGTGGGGCAGTCCCCTTGCACCGATGAGCTGCCAGCACTACTACCCTTGCACTGTGGGGCAGTCCCCTTGCAGTCCCCTTGCACCGTTGAGCTGCCAGCACTACTACCCTTGCACTTTGGGGCATTGTTAAGCACAGTAAGGGTGACTTGAGCACAAGGACTGCGATGCTGTGACAGTTGATGTGTGATAGCTGATGGCCGTCCACGGACTAGGGGCAGCGGCATACACGCACGGAGGTGCTGGACAGACAGGGGACTCACATCCCAGGTGGCACGGAGCAGGATTGCGTGAGATTTCATCCCATTACTCAGAATAGGGCACAATTTCAAACTTCTGGAATTTTCTATTTAATGCTTTCGGTTGACCATGGGAAACCAAAACCACTGAAAGTGAAACTGGATGGGGGGGGGGGGGGGGAGACAGCTGTAATCTGAAGAGAGCTACCTAACTCAGAAGTGTACTGTGGATGAGCCGTTGAGTCAGCACACCAGGGCGACACAGGCACAGTCCAGAGCCAGACAGTACGTGGCAGGTCCAAGAAGACCCCGGCTCACTGCTCCCTCCCCCACGTCGCTGCTTCCTTGACCTCTGTCCCTACTAGTGGGGTTTCCTTGTTGTAGGACTTTGTGTAAACGGATCCGTTCATTCAGTATGCCTTCTTTTGCACCTGGTTTCGTTTCCTCAGGGACATGCTTGTTGTAGGTTTGCTCATGTTGCATGTAGCCACAGTTCATTCCTTCTCATTTTTTAATAGTATTGTAGCATGAAGATAGCAACATTTACTCACATTTTGTATTTTAAAATTTACTGACTTTTGGAGAGAGAGAGAGGAAGAAGGGGAGAGGCACAGAAACATCAAGTTGTTTCATTTATTTATGCATTTATTTGTTGATTCATCTGTGCGCCCTGTGGATTGAACCCACAACCCAGGACGATGCTGTAACCAACTGAGCTACCCGGTCAGGGCTGTTTTACTTTTGATGATGTATTTGTTGCTTAGAGTTTGGGGTTGAAATGAATAGTGTTGCTATCATTATGGTATACACGTCCTTTGGTACACAGGAGATGTCCTTGCATTTCTCTGGGGATCGTGTCATAGAGTTGCATTTATCTAATTCCAGTGGGTGGTTCCATCTGGCGTTTCAGGTGGTGGTTCCAGTTGACAGTCCTGCCAGCAGGGTACGCATTTCCGCTGTTTAACATTCTCACTTAGTATTGCTAATCTTTTCATTTTAGCCATTTAAAAGTATGCCAACTTTAAATTTTTGAAATTGATCATGATGGTGTCTGGGTGGCTTGTTGAAAAGAAATGAGGCTGAGGTTTGGGGCCCAAAATCTGTGAATAAATTTTGCTTGTACCCTGGTTGAAGGGCCATGAGGGGGTCGTTTAAGACCTTAACTGAATGGGGAGCAATCTTCTCTGACTTCAGCCTCCAGAATCCGGAAGCCAGTGGCAAACTATTTGAGCTTACACAGTTATTTAACCTTTGTGAGCCTCAGTCTCCTCTTCTGCAAAATGGGAATAATTTTAAATTCCTCACAAAGTTGGTATAAAGACTATATAAATCAATCCATCAAAAAGTACGTAGTTCCTGTCCCGTAGTCATTATAAGAAAAGAAGCCACGAGGTCTTGGTGAGTCACAGGAAGAAGTGGCTGGTTGCATTGCTTTGGAATCGTCCAATATTTATTTTAGTTTATCTATTTTTAGGGGAAACCAGTTATTTCACTCAGAGCATTAGACGTCAAAACCCAGTATATCCTTTGTGGAACTGCCTCGTTTGATGTTCGGGCAGCTGTGTGTTGCTTTGAAGGATGGCGTGTTTATGGCTTGGTGGAGCCGTAAGCGCGCTGCTGCAGCCCAGGGCTGCTCAGGATTTGTGTGCGGCTGACACAGGGCAGCCGGGAAGGAAATTATCTGCAGCTCCTATTTGGACTCAGAGGAGTTTTGTTATTCCTTTGTCAACTCTCTGCATCCTCCACCGAGAACAAACAAACGTCCTAGCCCTGGTGAATACTGTGACTGGCGGCCCACAACCTTGCTTTTCCCTGTTCCTTCATTACATGGTGACTGTGGGTGGCATTTAAAAAGTTCAGTGGTTGTCATTCTGATACTCGAAAGAGCCACAGCAATTCCAGAATGAAAAAGGGATATCCAGAGAAGTAAGAACCACAGGATGCTTTTTTCTTCTGCGGGAAATTGTGAGGTTTTTTAAGGTGGGAAAAGCGGAGAGGAGCATGGGGTGGTTTACAGCCCCTCCTGGGCACCAAGTCCCCGTGCGCCTCTCGCGAACCTCTGCCACGACTCCTCAGCCCCGTGCAGCTTGGGTTCAGGTGCCTCGTCTTGTGCTTTCCCTCTGATGGCCTCACTGTTCTGCGTCTGCTTTGCCGGGGAGGCTAAGCTGGAACTGGGGTGCAAACCAGACGAGCGTAGGAGAGGGCTAGCTCTCAGCTCGCAGCCTCCCAGAGTTTGTTTGACCTGTGGTGGACGTTCATTTGTAAGTAGCTAATGCTATTTTTAAAAAAGTATGTACCTAGTATGCTTTCTTTCCCTTATCTTTCTTTTTAAGAGAAAGTAAGTTACGGAAAGAAAAGGCAGACAGGAGTGGAGAGGTTCACACTGCTAGCATTTGACTCCACACTTAGGGGTGTACCCCTCCATGGTCTCTTATTAACTGCAGGGTTTGGGGCAAGTGCCTTGATTTCTCCCAGTCTCTTCTTCCGTCCCTTCATGAAGATACTAACTCTATTGCTGGTTAATGAAGGTTATGTTAAAAGTGACAAATTTTAGGGAGCAACACGAGACTTGCAAAAATAATAACATAACAGCTGTACGTTACCTAAAGTACTTGCATATATCAATTCTTTTAGTCCTCACAACAGCCCCATGGGTTGTGTGCTCCATTGTGCAGATGAGGAAACTGAGGCAGACAGTGTTTAAGTAACTTGACTAAGATTACTCATGTAAGTGGCAGAGCTGGGATCTGTATGGGAGGCAGTTTAGGTGTAGAATCCATGTCCTTAATCACAATATCGCTGTTCTCCCACTGTTCCTCCAAATAACGCCCCCCATCTTCTCTCTAGAGAGAACCATTTCACCGTTTGCCAGAACTCTTCCTATGTAATTGGAAATAAACCTGGGACCCTACCACCCACTCTGTGTGTGACCTGCCTATTTCATGACACTCTGTGTCACAGACGTTTTTCCATAGCAGTCCCTGCAGCTCTCCCAAGGAAAAAATGTACCCACGTTGGCAGGAGCTGTCCCTTGGACCCAGCCTTGGCACAGGCTGGCTGGCTGGCCTTCGGAGCAGCCTGGTTCTGGCTGGCTTGCTGCCTAGGAACTGGCTTTCTTTCCCACAGAGGAGCTTCTGAGAAAAACTGTGGGAAACAAATGACTTCAGAGGTTTTTAGAAACAAAAGTGCAAACTCTAACAAATTTCATCTGGCCCAAAAATGTTATTACCCCAGATCTTTAAAATATTTTCTTATAGGATTATTCCCTCAAGGTTGTTAATCTGAGAACAATCCAGGCCTATTAGGCCTGACCTTTTGCACCCTGATATTGGAGTTTTGTGTATTTGAGTGTGGACTGTGGGGGTTGAGGTAAAAATATTTCTCTGGAGGAAATGAGGTCATTTTATTTAATATGGAGGCAACCACTGGGACTCTATCATTCCAGAAAGGGGGTGGCAGTTCATACAGCCAAGATGAAGCTTTTAAATTAGTCCAAAACCTTTTAAAAGGTAGCAGTAGATTTGCAAAGCCACAAATATTTATTGATTGTATCTGTCCTAAAGATTATTGCTGTGTAGTTGAATTTCACCTAATGAGAACTGTCTTTCTAGATAAATGTTATTGTAATATTATCTGTCTCTTTCTTGTAGTGGTTAGCATTTGAAGCCATTTTACTTTCAGTGTTCGAGTGGCAACTAGTGAGAATGTTTCTGTGTTGAGATTACTCTGTGTGTGTGTGTGGGGGGGGGGGGGGGCGGGCTTATCTGGCCCTGGGAGCCGGAGCAGCCTGGAGACAAACCTGCATTTGTTCACAGGAGGAAGGAATGTGGCCTTGTATACCTGCCTCTCTGGATACACCTGTAGGGCTGGTTTCGCTGATGAAACCTCACTGCCCAGCATGTGACACAGGTGGTTGACTCAGCCCTGGCAACAGAGTGTCAACAGCGAGGTTTCTATGTCCTCTTGCTGGTTAAGGCCTCAGTATGTGTGTAATCTCTCTGACGCTGGTGTGGGGAAGTCGAAACTCGGCTTATCGCTGGGCCTAGACTCCGCTGGCACATATCTTAGATAAGAGTGGGAAAGGGCAGGCCCAGCGTTCACTGCTGCCGCAGACAGAGAGGAGCTTTTCTTTTCCCTCGCAGACAAAGGAAGGCACTGGCTTTCATTCTGAAAGCTGCTTGTGAATAGGCCACAAGGTGTAACGGTGGCCTGCCTTACCTCATCTGGGTTGAATTGTTCAGCAGGTGATTTAGAAAAGGGAATGAGGGTGCCAGTTACCTTTGCTCACTTGTAATGAGTTAGCCTCAAGGTCCCATTGCTTGCCATGGCCTCTCCTTGAGACACCAGAGGCTGCAGGTCTCTGTTGGAAGTCCCCCTTGGCTTTGGACAAGTTGCCTAACTTTTTTCTGAGCCTCAGTTTTCTCATCTATAATAAGGAGATAAAAAAAACAAAACAGTAATGAACTCATAGGGTTGTATTAAAGATTACAACTGTAACATTTGTAGTTCTTAGAACAGTCCCTAGCATAGAATAAGTGTTGGAAGTGTTTGTAAAGGAAAATAAAATGGGAAATACTTTCTACAATGATAGGAAGTGCCACTGAACTTTATGTGGACTGTCTGCTTGCTGATCATTCTGACATCCATAAACTAATCATTAGATCAAAAGGATTATTTTTTTGGTATGCTATTAAGACTTTTTCCTTTTAAGTATACATTCCTTACTGCTCTTCCTGTCCCTTTGGAGAGCAACAGTATTGGAAAAAAGCAAGTGCAGGCACTTCCTCGTACTGTTGGTTTGGTTGTGGTCAAAACAGGAATTGTGAGTCATAAATGCCAGCCAAGTTGAGAGGAGTGAGCCGAGGTAAAACAACATCCCAGGGACGGGGGTTCTCTGGCAGATTCTGGGATTCACCAGGTATTAACACAGCCCTCTCAGCCTGGGATCCAGGGTCCCCAAGGGGCTTTGTGCCTAGAAATTAGGGCATCGTGTTCTTGGGTGGGGTGACACTTATGACTCAGTTTTCTTTCACCCCCTCACTGAATCTGAACATTTCCTTCAGTTAGGAATATAGGCGCAGACCACAGCAGCAGACACAGTGCCCAGGACTTGGTCACCAGCCAGAGTGCAGCTATCTTAGTACGGCAGTGCAGTCTGTGTGTCTCAGCACTTAGAAAGTACAGTAGTTCTCAGACTCACCACTGTTTATTGCTATTCAGTGCCTTAATTTAGGAAAAAACTTCTTAAGAAAAAAAGTTACCTGTTTAGGAAAAACTTTTAAAAAACTACTTCAATATAATTGGTTTCCTTTGTACTCATATATTTTATTTTATTCATTTATAAATATCATTCTGAAGGGCCCATAGATTTCATCCAACTGCCAAATGAGTTCAGGCACCAAAAAAAAAAAAAGAGAAAAAGCAGCAGCGGAGGGAGCGGTAAAGGTGAAGGTGCTCCGAGGCTCCTGAGGGCGCGGCCCAGCAGAAAAACAATGCGAGCTGCGTGTGATTAAAAAATTTAGTAGCTATTTTAAGAAGAGTAGATGGAGCAAGTTGAGTGAATATTAATAACCTAATTTTATTTTAATAAATAAAATTTATTTAAATTGATTAACTTAATTTAATAATCAATTCAACTGAATCTATTCAAAATGTCATTTTAATTAGGTAATCAATATTAAGTCACTAATGGAATATTTAACATTTTTCTTCATACGGTGTCTTTGAAACTAGGTGGCTGTTTTACACTTGGAGTACATTTCATTTTGCATGCTACAGTTTCATTGAAATACTTGATATGTATTTACATTGAACAGAATTTAGTTGGAAAAGTAGATTCAGCCTGACCTGTGGTGGTGCAGTGGATAAAGCGTCAACCTAGAATGCTGAGGTCACTGGTTCGAAACCCTGGGCTTGCCTGGTCAAGGCACATATGGGAGTTGATGCTTCCTGCTCCTCCCCCTTTCTCTCTCTCTCTCTCCTCTCTTAAATGAATAAAAATATTTTTAAAAAAGTAGATTCAGGTCCAAATACAATGAAAAGTTTTCTGTTAACTGCATTGAGTCATTTAAATTTAAATCGGTGAAGATGAAATACAGGTTAAAATTCAGTTCGTCAGTGCCCCTCCCACCTGCCTGTGGTGTGCAGTTTCTGTGTCAGACAGCCCGAGTGGACGGTGGGACAGGACACCCCGGCCCGCGAGGGGGAAATGGAAGGAGGCATCTGGGGCTGCTGCACATGCTCTCTTGTTACCTGCTTAGTGAGGCGGGTGCTCGTTGAAATCCTGTGCCTCCGGTATCCCCAGTAGACCCTCACAGAATCAACTCTGGCTGGGTTTTGTGTGAGTCAAAAGGAGGCTTTGGGAGATCAGTAGGGATGGAATTTTGTAATTTCTGTTTCAACCTTTGAACAGGGATTCACAAATTCTTGGAGAGGAAAGATTCTAATTTTTTTCCTTCTTGGGTAAGTCTTTGGCATAATAATGGGTTGTAATTTACACATGAATTTTTAGATCTTTGTTTTTACCACACCCCACTTCCTTGGTGTTCTGCTGGACTTGATTTAATCCTGTACCCTAATTCTTCCTCAGTTTCCTGTTGACCTTCCCTGATTGTCTGTCCCTCACTAGCTAGGGCCGGGGAGGGCCTGGTCTCGCAGTCTTTTGAGGGCTCAAGAGGATCTGCATCTATCTCCACACGAGGGGCCTTCCCAGAAGGTTCAGCAAGACTCCATGCTTCCCGCTGGCTGAAGTTGTTAGAAATGCCCTTTCCCTCCCAGGGGTGGTTCCAGAGGTAAAGCCACGGGGTTTTAGCCTACAGTAAATTAGCCCCCAGGGCAGGGAGCTCGCTTTTCACATGCTAGCATGTGTGTCTGATGTGAATACTGCGTGTGGCCTTTTCATTTCCTCTGATTAAAATTGACAGGCTCTGAAAAAATTGTGAACCAATGAAGTTGCTAGTCCTGATCCAGTTTACTGTTTCCTAGATGTCACAGTCTAAAAACCTGGAAGGGCAGGAACGTTGGGTGTGGAGGGTACCCTGATCCTGCTAGTGGGTGAGTCCTGCCTGTGAGAACCTGGGGGGGGATTTTGCATTTTGGAGAGAATGGAAAACTCTTTTGGCCCTTAGAAACCTGGCCACATGTCATGTCTCATACCTCAGCTGAGTGTTACACCCACTGTGCTCATGCTTCTGAAAGAGAATAAACGTCACATTTCCTGCTCTTGAGGAGTCATAGTCTTTGTAAAATGAGGCAGTAAACTTGGACAAGTCTAAATGTTGATTGAGACAAAAGCTAGATTTTTCACTGGATCCTGTTTTATATTTTTAATTCTGCAACTTATAGGAGCTTGGCAATTTCCAGCCATGTAGTAGTAAAAACAACAGAATTGGAACTTATTTACTCCTTCCACAAATGTGTAGTGGGTGCTTACTATGTATGAAACAGTATTCTAGAACATAGCAATCAACACAGTGGACAGAGTTTGCTTAGCTTTTTTCTGTAAGTGTGGAGTGGATTTGATACCTCACATGCACACTTGCATTTTAATGAGTTGACTGAATAAATTTTATAGCTGTATGCTGTCATGGCTGTGTTGGCAGTATGCTCAGGAAGTGATTGGTGCTTGGAAGAATACAGATAAAATGGGTGAAGACAAACTTTCAGAAGTGACAGTGTCCTTTGCTTATCTTTTTCTCTGCGCTTCATTCATTCTAGTCTTGTCATCTTCTTGGGATGTTTACTGGGCCATTTGAGGAGACAGTGGATGATTCGTTTCAGTCATTTGCTTTGGGACATAAAATTCAGCTGCATGATTCATGGAGAGTTATCTGTACCCTCATCTTCATGCCCTGTAGAATTTGTATTTTTAAATGACTGCTAAAAGATTTCATGATACTAAAATCAAACAGATTTTCTATTGTGAAAACTATTTAAAACAACTTAAATTTTAAGGAATTTATATAGTTGCTTGAATATTATTTGTAGGCATTGTTAATATAAGAAATGTCCAAACCTGTAAGAATTTTTCTGAGTTTATTTCAGCCAACCTGACAATTGCTGGGAAGCAAAATCTCAGCGGATTGAGGCAATGTGATTGAGAAAATGCTCTGGAGAATGGCAGTTTCGCAGTTTATTTTATACATTACAGTCAAAAAAGGAGGCGTAAGGGGATTGCCTAAAATGCATTGGTAGGCAGCAGAAAGCAAAAGGCACCTCTGGGATTGGGGAAAAAGCAAAGTGAATAGACATATACTCCTTTTCTGTGGTATGGGATAGTGATAGTCAACAATTAACACGATAATAGCGATGAGGGGATTAGTGATCTCTGCTCTGGTGGTGGTGGTTGGGGGGGGTACCCTAACATCCTAAAGGTATCCTACTGTAGATGCAAAAAGACAGTAGGCAGGTTAGTTAAGGTACACATTGACCTTCGTTAGGGAAGATACCTGCCATGACTAACCATAGGAAGTTTTAATTTCAGACCATCCTGTGTGGCTACTTTGGGCCTCTGAGTTTGTAAGGCCTCCATGTAGGCCTCACCTGAGCTCTTCAAGGTTGGAATGTGGCCCCTTTTTTGCTCATAGTATTTAGGGCTTTTTAAATCTGTGGGTTGAAGTCTTAGCCTGTGACATACTGGTTTGTTTCACAAATATATTGACCAAACTGAGTCAGTTTCCTTATTTTTTAAAGGGAAGATTTCCAAAATTCAGACATGGATTTTTATTTTTTTTTATTTTTTTATTTTGTTAGCCCTTATTAAACTTTCCAAGAACTTTCTCGCTCTTGGCCCTTACACAAACTGTAATTTAGTGAGGCTTAATCTCATTTCAAAGTTACTGTAGACTCTACTTGGGAAGTTTGGATTCTAGTAGAATGTAAGGACAAATGCACCTCAGGCTGTTACAATCGGGAGAACTTTCATTAATGAGGGAAGTCTTAAACTGGAGAGAGAAGATGTGGGATTTTATAAAACAAGGGAGTCACTGGTAGAAGGTGGAGGGCAGAGGGCCCTTGCAGCTAGTCTCTTCTCTGAATACGGAGGGTCTCTAAGGAAGGGGCACATCTTGAACAGGCTCCTTTCCCGGAACACAGGGCTCAGATCAAGTTTGGCTTTAGAGCACACATTGCCAAGGATTTAAAAAGAGGTTTTTCAGTGGTAGAGCGTCGGCCTGGCGTGCGGAAGTCCTGGGTTCGATTCCCGGCCAGGGCACACAGGAGAGGCGCCCATCTGCTTCTCCACCCCTCCCCCTCTCCTTCCTCTCTGTATCTCTCTTCCCCTCCCGCAGCCGAGGCTCCATTGGAGCAAAGATGGCCCGGGCGCTGGGGATGGCTCCTTGGCCTCTGCCCCAGGCGCTAGAGTGGCTCTGGTCGCAACAGAGCGATGCCCCAGATGGGCAGAGCATCGCCCCCTGGTGGGCATGCCGGGTGGACTGCCTCCCCGTTTCCAGCTTCAGAAAAATACAAAAAAAAAAAAAAAAAAAAAAAAAAAAGAGGTTTTGCTGATTAAAGCTTTCACTTGAAAGCTTTCAGAGTTAAATCAGACATGTGCATTTATACTTAATGTAATTTGAGCATAATAATTTCATGATAGCTTGTCTCTGTATCCATGTGATGATTTTAAGCTATCAATACAGGATTTTGAAAGTCTTGACAATTTATCTGATGCCAGAATTTACAGAAATACTATTGTTTATTCACCCCATTACCCCATCTTAGAGTGATCAACTGATTGGCTGTTCTGTTTGGAGTCCTAGAAATTCTAATCCTAGCATTCTTGTAGCCACAACCAGTGTTATCTCGGTGTTTGTTGGTCTGCTTTCAGGAACTGTTGTTGGCTGTTGTTTTTAGTTCTAACTCTCCTGCATCTTCAGGATTCAGTTTCCTTTAGAGACTGAAGGCCCCATGAGCTGGGGAGTTATTTTACACAACAATTAGTATAAATGTTGTTTATGTTTGAGTTACACAGGGCCCTAAGGCCTTAGGGCGCCAAACAGCACAGTATAGAAACTAACCAGTTTTCCTTGAGATTTATTTAATTGTAAATTGAAGTTAATTTATATAAAATACACTTTAGCGGTAGAATTTTTGGGTATTGTTTAGCTTTCATGGTTTCATCATTTTAGGTTTAATTTCAAAAGGGTGTTTTATCAACTCATTTGCTAGATAAAATTCTCTAACTACCCACTTTCCCCCTGTAGTTTCTTGCCCTGTAAGTGAAAAAGTGTTTCAGTATTTAAAATTCTTACGTGTTTTGTTCTATATGGCTTGTACCTTTTGTTTTCATTTGCTTGTGTCTGGTCCTGTTTCCTTAGGGGTCAGGGCAGCCTGGGGGCCGGTGCACTGCAGTGTGCGTGTGCGTGTGCGTGTGTGTGTCTTCAGGGTACCACTTGGGGAAATGGAACACCAGGACCTGACAGAGCATCAGCTTATGGAACCCTGAGCCAGGACAAGTAGGACTGTGTCGTCCGCACAGGTGCTGCTCCTTGTGCTGAATTCCGTTCTGCCCTGGCTTTGCCTTTCTCCAACCTGAAAAAATCTGGCTGAAATTGGTATCCAAAAGAAAACAGACAAACAAAAGAGACTGAAACAGGATGTGGTCAAGTTTTAATATTCCGAATCAGGAAATAAATTATAAAATGCAGGAAAGGCAGAGAACACATTGTACCTGGCACGGAGTTCACAGGTCAGTGTCACTACCCGGAAGGAGGCAGAGGAGGAACTGCAGTTTCCCAGCGTTCCTTCCTTTGTGCTTTTTGAGAGAGGAGGTAGCACAGATTTTGTTCTCTGCTGCCACCCTTTCTGATTTCCCGTTGTTGCCCCTAATTCCCTGGAAGGGTTAGAAGGCCTGGCAGGAAATGCTCAGGCCCATTTGTGGGGGCCCCCAGGGGCGCTGGCTGTGGTGGCAGCTGGCCCACGCCCTTCCAGAGCCAGGCCTCAGGCTGACCTCAGGGTCAGCTCCGAGACCTGTCACATGGGGCTTTTCTGTTATATAAAACATAAATTACACAGCAGGGACATTTTGGGTCTTGAATTATTTTCTCAAATTTATGTGAGGAATAGTATTTTAATTTAAAAGAATTAAAAAAAAATTGTTAGCACCCTAATGCATGTTTCTCTAGTGTGGTTTTATTCATGGCCCTGTTTTAGCATCCAGAGCAAGACTTGGCACACGCTAGGTACCCAGTACATTTCTACTGAATGAGCGTGTGCTCCACAGTCAACTAGCTCATTGACTAGTTGACAAGTGCAGATTCTTGGGCATCCCCTAGGCCTATAGAGTCAGAATGTCTGGAACAGAGACTCTGCATTTAAAAATAATCTTCCCCAGTGACATATGTTTGGGTTCCAAGTTTGAGAACAGCTGCCCTAACACACCAACTATTCCCGGTCCGGTTTGCCTGTGCTTCTTGTGTATATTGTAATGTGCAGATTTAGTTGCACTTCTCACCCCACCACCGTTAACCCCACCACAGTTAATATTGCATAACGGATACACCACATACAGGGAGTGAATGCCAGCGCTATATCGTACTTTCCTGTTATCCAACAACATTGGCACACTCTATATTTCACCCATTCCCTACTGTTGGATAAACCTTCCTCCCGAATTTTCTGTTATTTTTTTAATGTTACAAAGAGTAAGTAATTTAGGCATATAGTTTTCCTTTTTGTGAGCTGAAAGTTTTTTCCTAGAGGTTTTTTGCAGAGTATATAATATAATCAACTATACTATTCAAAGGACTTCCTTTGTGGTTTTAAAATGTATACTTATTTATTTTAAATGCTTTATTCATTGAAAAAAATTTCTTCGTCAGATAACACTGGGGAACAATTTTTTTTTTTCCATTTTCTGTTGCATGAGGTTTTAGAACTGTTTCTATATATTTCTGCATCGCTGATTCCAAATCTGAAATCCATTTTTTGGAGCATGCTCTAGTTTTTATGCAATTTTAATTTCTTTTTGTTACAGTTAATGGCATGCATTGGTTTTTAAATTGGAGTTAAAGGGCAACGACTCTTGGATTAAACAGAACCACAAGGCAATTAATGTTTTACAAACATCACTTTTACATAATTGTAGTTGTTTTTAAATGTAAAAAAATATTATCTGATAAAAAACACCCTCTTACTTTGTTTTAAGATTGAATCATGGCTTCTTTGAGTAGATGTAAATATAAGAATAGTCCTGACACCTTCTATTATATATGTGGCTGTTGCACACTTCAACGTCAAAGGCGCAATATTTCATCATTTGTGACACGTGCATATATTGCCTATTTTCAAGTTCCCCTTGGCGATCAAGACAAGAATTGGGCTCCTCATATTGTGTGTCATAATTGTGAGGAAATGCTTCATGACTGGACAAAAGGAAAATGCAAAGGAATGCCTTTTGGTATTTCCATGGTTTGGCGTGAATCTAAGGACCACAGCAGTGACAGTTATTTCTGTCTGATCCATACAAAGGGTATCAGCAAGGAAAAACGGCATATGATCGCATATCCTAATATTCCTTCAGCAATACGACCTATTCCACACTCTGAGACACTCCCGGTTCCACTTTTCAATGGTTTTATTTCTTCTAAGGATGAAGAAAGTGAACATGGTGATCAAGTGTATTTTGATAAGATGCATGAGGTAATGGTTGTAGAATCTGAAGGGTCTTCTTCTGATGCCAAGCAGTCATTAACCCCTCAGCAGTTTAGCCAACCCAAATTGAATGACTTAGTATGAATGACATAAAAATTGTCCTCGACTTTCTCAAGTATGAGGAGCATAACTGGATCATTTGTGTGGATCTTAAAATGGTAAATTTACTGCTAGGACAACAGAGAGGTTTCATGAAGTATCCTTGCTTTCTCCGAGCTTGGGAGAAACACTGGACACAGAAGGAGTGGCTGAAACATGAAGCTCTGGAAGTAGGGATGCAAAATATTGTGAATGAACCTGTAGTTAATCGAGACAGGATCATTTTTCCTCCACTTCACATCAGACTTGGCTTAATGAAGCAGTTTGTTCAGGCTTTGAGTAGAGAAAGCGAATGCTTTCAACATATTATTTCTGCTTTTCCTGCCTTGTCTTTTGAGAAGATAAAAGCAGGTGTATTCGATGGACCTCAAAATTGAACCCTCATATGTGACGAAGAATTTGTCAGGAAGATGAATAAGGAGGAGAAAGCAGCATGGCAGTCTTTTGTGGCAGTTACAGAGAACTTCCTTGGCAACAGAAAAGCAGAAAACTATGAACTTCTGGTTCAAAGGATGCTGTTGGCTTTCTGTGACATTGAATGTAACATGATCGTTAAGATTCACTTCCTGAACAGTCACCTTGATAAGTTTCCCGAAAATCTTGGAGCTGTTAGTGATGAGCAGACTACTGCTGGAGCATCAAACAAGATTATCCTCAACAAGTACACAAATGCAAGAGCTACAAATGCTAATTTTTGCCTGAGTAGAATTTAAATAAGTTTTGCACGAATTTTATGATTAAAATAAGTGTTTTAGTATGTTCTATTTTGAAATTGTAGACAAATTCTTATGCAATCATATCTTTTAGTGTATTAGTGTATTTACTGCATTATATAAATTATTATATTTTCACAAAGATGATGCCCAAGAAGACATTCTACTTCATTATGTTAAACTAAATGTTGAAAATTTTACAATAAGATGAAAACCTAAAATCTTGAATTGCAAAAAAGTGTAGCTTACAGAGAAAAACTAATGTCAGATTTGAGATCATGACACTCGAATTAGGCAAGAACAAGTGTTTTTGTGGATGCAACAAAAATTTTGTTCCCCAGTATAATGAATGTTAACTAAACTTATTTTGCTGATTATCTTGCAATATATACATGTATCAAATCATTGTGCAATACATCTTAATGAATATAATGTTATATGTAAATTATGTCTCAATGAAACCTGAGGGGGGTAGAAATGCCAAACACCTTCCCACCCACAAACACACACAGATACGTGCCTGTGTGTGCGCGCGCGCACACACACACACACACGGCAGTGTCTGGCACATAGCAGTCTGTAAATATTTATTGGATAGATTACTGCATAAATGGGTAAGTGAGACAAAAATGCAAAAGACTTTAAAAGCTGTTAGCATTTATATAGCAGGTTGAATGTCTGCTATTTTAATTGTGTAACTAATACATTTCTTTTTAAGCGAAAAATACTCGGGCCACTTTTCATTAACCTCTACCAAGAAATTAGAAAACCTGCTCATTGGAGTTGAGCAAGGGTTCTAAGCACTTCCCTTGAATTAGGCCCAGAGTTAGGCACTTTGAAACAAGAACAGTGTTTCTCCTCCAAACTCCTTTTTGTTTTTCACTTGAGAAATAAACTTTAGCTACAAGTCCTCAAGCTTGATGATGCTAGTATGTTACAGTGGAATAAAAATGTTCCTAGTTCACAGGTAAGTTTGGGGCCTTTGGAGTTCTATAGAATTAACCCTTTGAGTAGTGAGTTTTTTTCATGCTTGCTGATCCCCGGGAGTGAGTTTTTTTTTTTTTTTCCATAAAATGAAATTAGTTCCAGTTATAGTTTTATTAACTTGAAGTCATATTTGTTTGATAACCAGTTTATGGAAACAAGAAGAACATACATTTGCCTTTTTTAAATGTTACCTTACACATTTTTAAAATAAAATTTTTACACGATCATACTCTGGATGGTCAGAAGGCACGAGGACGTACATGAATATGTGTACTACTCAAAGAGTTAATAGATTTCTTCATTGCAGAATTTCTTAAGACTTTTATTATTGTTGGGGTATATGGAATAAACTTTCTCAAACTTATTTGACTGTGGAATCTTTTCTTTAATATTTCCTGGTGTCACTGCTCTAAAGAATACTTTTTGGGGAATACTAGCCTAAAGTGCTGTATTTCAAATTCTAGGACAAGATTCATGATTATTGGTAGTGAAATCCATATAGTGGATTACAACCAGGATTTACATATACATAAACACGCACATTAGTACATCACATATGGCGGGGTACTGTTTCCAAAAAGTTTGTTTTCTAGGTATGTGAGTGAATTCGGAGATAGAAGAGGATATTTCAAAAGACTGTTTCTGCATCGCCTTCCTCTTTCCCCGCTGATTCTGCCAAGCCCGTTCCCTTGGCTGTGGTTTCGCTGGATAGTAGGTAGGGACAGTGGGAATCTCGTTCATCCATTCATGCGCGTCACTAGTTAGATGACAAGGCACTTGGCTACTTTAAGAGAGTCATAGTTACTCCCGCCGTTTACCCGCGCTTCATTGAATTACTTCACTTTGACATTCAGAGCACTGGGCAGAAATCATCGCCTTCCTAAAGAAAAACCAAACGTGAAAATACAGCCAGTTTGACATGAAGAATGCGCATGACTATTATAAGTTCTTCAACTGTCAATTTTATTTAACAAACATATATAGTATTCACCATGTGCCAACACTATTGTGAGCATTTTACAAATATTAACTAATTTGATCCTCGTAACAAACTCATAGGGTAACTATGTTATTATCCCTGTTTTATGAATGAAAAATTGAAGTATTTTTGCTCGCATTCTATATGATATAAATAACTATAAAACCAGAAAATGATAGTAATAATTATTCTAGTGTGTATAACTTTGACCTTATATTTAGTAATGGTAATTAAAAATAAAAAAGAGAAACCTACAATATTATATTAGAGTTGGGATCATGGGAAATGTTCTTTCTGGTCCCAAAGCAGTGGAGCTAGGGATGAAACATACTGTGTTTAGAACCTAGAGCAGGTGTAGCCAACAGTTTTTGCCCTTGGGCCAGATTAGAAAGACGATTTTTTTCACGGGCTAGACGAAATATTAAAATTAAAAAATGTTAAACACAAAAATGATTTAAGTAAAATTTTATTACGTAATTTGTTTATGAATAAAATGTGAGTGAAAAAAATTTAATATACAATCTTATTAATAAAAATATATTTAAATAAAAATATAATTACCATATAAATATTCAAACTATCGCAATCAATGGAAACAATATTTAATTAATAGAATGAGCTTGAAGGGGTTATATTGCAAATAAAACAATTATTTCGTTTTACAAACAGCCTGGACATGCTTTCAGTTATCAACTGCAGCTATTGTCTGTGCTACAGTGCCACTTGATTCAGCACACTTGACCACAAAAATAATGAATTGTTTGACCTTGGGTGCGTACTGACAAACTCCACTTAAAAGAATGTGGATTTCACATCGCCGCTAAACATCAGTTTATTTCGAGTACAGACAAGTACAAAAGTTGTAAATCTTTATAATGAAATTTAAAAAAAAAATAAAGTATCGCGAATCCATTCAACCAATTATTGGAAGTTAACCCTAGATTAGTCACAGCCTATCTTCTTAAATATCTCGATTTCCAATAATCAAAGACACTTCTGCTTCTGAGTAGCTGAGATTTTAAAGTAGCAGAGAATATTGAAAATTTAATCGCGGGCCGCATAAACTGATTACGCGGGCTAGATCCAGCCCGCGGACCATATGTTGGCCATGCCTGACCTAGAACGATCAACTGAGGTCTGTTTCAAAGAAGACAGTTCTCTAGACCATGAATAAATGTCACTTGCTAGTTTCTGACCAACAGATGTGATAGCCAGTGATCCTCCGAATATTCTTGTTTTATAACCGAGGATTTCACCAGTGTCAGGATTACTCCCCAAAGGTGTAAGTGAAAGTCGTACTTCTCATCAACTGTAACAGTGTATGTAGTGACATGGCCAGTGGTGGGACTGCCAACCATAGGAGAGGGAGGTGACGGGAGTCAGGACACTGTACCCCCAAACATGGCACCTTGGCATATACTTCAAGCTGCGGGAGTTTGGGAAATGGTGTTTACAAG
This sequence comes from Saccopteryx leptura, assembly GCF_036850995.1. NCBI lineage: Eukaryota > Metazoa > Chordata > Mammalia > Chiroptera > Emballonuridae > Saccopteryx > Saccopteryx leptura. The sequence goes on from NC_089512.1 coordinate 72,197,362, forward strand.
AAAGACTCAATGACCTTCCGCTGAGGAAGGTCATGTGACCCACACCTGGGGTAAAGGAGCGTCCACATCTCCTAAGAGGAAGAGACAGGCACTGGGAGGAGTGAACATGCTGCTGAGTGGCCCCCACCTTGCTGTTGTTTGCTTATACCCTTCTCTCCTGTCACTTTTTCCAGGGCTTCCTCTTCATCAAACCTACCATTAAAAAAGTGCGGGTTTAACTGGTTCTTGGGTTCTTCTTTTCCTTAGGAAGTCTCCCAAGTCACTTAAAACTGGTATGAAATAAATTACTGTGCTCTTCTGTTATTAATCTGTCTTTTGGTCCAGAGCCCTAGCTAAGAACAGAGAAGGCTAGAAGGAAAAGATGTTTCCCTCCCACCCAAAAGAAAGTGGCATTCTCAGAGAAAGTTAATGATCTTCCTTCAGTACCCACAGCCATTGAAAAACACTTTATTCTGAAGAGCTTATTTTATTCACTTCTGAGAGAAACCAAACCCCAGAGCTTCAGGCTTCAGAATGGAGAGTCGTGGTTCTCATTTCTTTTTTTTCTTTTTTCTTTTTTTTCCGAAGTGGGAAGCAGGGAGGTAGAGACAGACTCCCACATGCGCTCGACTGGGATCCACCCGGCATGCCCACCAGGGGGCGATGCTCTGCCCATCTGGGGTGTTGCCCTGTTGCAACCAGAGCCATTTTAGCACCTGAGGTGGAGCCATGGAGCCATCCTCAGCGTCCGGGCCAACTTTGCTCCAATGGAGCCTTGGCTGCGGGAGGGGAAGAGAGAGATAGAAAGTAGAGGGGGAAGAGTAGAGAAGCAGATGGGCACTTCTCATGTGTGCCCTGGCTGGGAATGGAACCAGGGACTTCCACACACTGGGTGGATGTGGATGCTCTACCACTGAGCCAACTGACCAGGGTGTGGTTCTCATTTCTTTATGTTAGAGTAGCAGTCGGTCTCAGTGGGGTCTGTGTTGGTCCCCAGGGAACATTTGGTATTTTCTGGACACATTTTTTTGTTGTTATTGTCACAACTCAGAGGGTGCTCCTGGCACCTAGATAGTAGAGACCAGGGATGCTGCCCAAATATCCTACAAAGCCTGGCACAGTTCCCCATGACAGAGAATGACACAGCTACAAATGTAAGTCATGGAGGGTGTGAAAGCTGCTTCAGAGCAAGTCAGCGTAATTCTGGGTTAGTGGACTGTTTGGGTCTTTAACTACAAGCGACAGTATTCTGATTATTTGCTTCTTGATTCCATTACAATTCTTTTTCTTGGATGCTGTTTCATGTCCATTTGCAAATTATTGGGGGTGGTGCTGCAGTGGAGAGAAGAGGTGAGAGATGCCCAAGGATGAGAAAATTGTTGAATTTGGACAGAACTGTTTCAGGTGTGGACTTTGTGAGGTGTTGATGGAACTTCTGCTGGAAAATGTGCTATGAACAAACTAAATCATGGGTAACACATGTCAGGTTATCCCAGTTTAAGCAGTGTGACAGGTGCTTGGCACATATTTTGCTTACTCATAATACCCAGTGAAATTCAAAATGTTACCTAATTTAAAGTTGAGGAAATATCCCAGTAGACTCCCTAATTCTTTGAAGCATGGCATAAACTGAAAATTCTTTGATTGGGCCTTCCTAGTGTCACTTTCCTTGCGAGCTGTGCTTTGGGATAAAGAGGAGTGAGGTTTGGAGAACTGCTTCCCGAGCGTGGCTCTGCTGCGTACGTCCTCTCCCTGCTGGTCGCCTCACCCAGCTCGTGATGTGAGTTCTGTTACTAAGAGCCAAAGGGGTAGGAGAGACAGAGGACAACCTGCAGCCCCTCCCACACTGACACTCAGAGGTTCTTTTCTGATTTTTGTTTTGTTTTAGTCTCTTAAGTCTTTTTTCATATTCTATGCTTGCCTTTTTTTTCTTTCTTTTTTTTTTTTTTTACCTCCAGAGACTATAAAATGATCCAGAAACTGTAATGTTATGAGCAACCATTTATCAGTTGGCCACAGTGTGCTCACTAATGTTCAAAGAATATGAGGAATGTCAGTTTTGCTTCCAAATCCTCATTAGCTCCAAACTACTTGATACCATCATTGCTTAAATCTTTTTACTCCCCAAATCAATCACCCTCCTTTCTTGTAGGGTCTTTGATGCACATTACACATTCCAGGGAAGATCAGAGGGGTTCCTCTGAGTGCTGGAGAAGTAGGAGTTGGAATTTTGTATAGCCCATGTCACTGCTACTTAATAATTTAGATGGGTGCATAATTGAACATTCACCACTGAAATATTTTCTCTGAAGTTAGAAAGCAGACCATCATTAAGACCATTTGAGAATGTTTCTTTGGAAAACTTTCACATGATTCCATCTGCATGGAAGTCAAGATCATCTTTAGTTGTCTATATTAAGCTGTTTATAATTTTTCTAGAATTAGCATTAGTGATCTTTCTGGTTATTGATTTTTTTTTCCCCCGCACAGTGTAAGCATGAAAGAGTATGAAATACTCTTGGTAGGAAAATATAGTCTGTATGTTTTTACTGCCCATAGTAATATTAATGTGAAAATAAGCAGGACTTGTGAAAGGCAAGTTAGAAAATAGAGAAATAAATAAAAGACTCGTGTCTCACTGAGGGTCCACAGTAAGTTCAAAAGAGTATTTTGTTGATGATCTGAATACCCTATTCTGCACATAATCTGTGTTAGTTTAAAGAATAAGTGGACGGGTTTATGTTACTCTTTAGCTAGATAGTCACAATGAAATGCTTGGAGGGGCAGTCACGGAAGAATTCCTAATGCTGGTGTTTACTTCAGCAGCTTGGGATCTGCTAAATTAATGAGTTAAAAGGGACAGGATATAAGAGAGGAAGAGAGTTCTTTCCGTTCACCCACAATTGCTGCCTACTCAGTATAAACACAGGACTCTGCTACAGGACTCGGGCAGGACCAGTCAGTACTTGAGGACCGGTGCCTTTTGTGCTTTGCCATCCTCACCACAATAAAATTATTTCAGTGATGTGGTCTCACTTCAGGAAATGTTTAATTAGTTTCGGGAAAACTATAAATTAATCTTATGTCACTGTTATACCGAAGAACAAGTATGTCTTGAGGCCTTAGATAATTAGGATGTCCCACCGATGTTCATTACAAGTAGTCTACCTTCAGGGGTCCACGTTTGATTCTTTATTTTAATTTATTTTATTCTGGGCTTTAAATTGTCCTGTCTAAATGCAGAATGGCAGAGCAACAACAACAAAATCCATCAAGTCTCATTGAATGTGACTAATGGGGAGGTTGTCATTTTAACGATGTCATCATAAGGCTGAAGGAGACCTTCAGAGGTTGGTCATTCTGCTTCAGGCTTGATTACTGAATCACCTTGAGCAGATGAGTGAGAACAGAGCCTTTGTTAAAGGTTCTTAAAAAAGCATGTTTTGGCCCTGGTCAGTTGGCTCAGTGGTAGAGCGTTGGCCCTGCTTGGTCAATTCCTGGTCAGGGCACATAGGAGAGGTGACTGTCAGCTTCTCCACTCCTCCACCTCTCCCTTCTTTCTCTCTGTCTCTTCCTCTCCTGCAGCCATGGCTCGGTTGGATCAAGTTGGCCCCGGGTGCTGAGGATGGCTCCATGGCCTTGCCTCAGTCACTAAAATAGCTCAGTTGCTGAGCAATGGGCAGAGCATCACCCCGTAAGGGGCTTGTGGGGGTGGATCCTGGTGAAGGTACAGCCGAGAATCTGTCTCTTTGCCTCCCTGTTTCTCACTTAAGAAAAAAAAGCATGTTTCAAAATACCCCCCACCAACCCCATAATACTTTAGTTAACTAAGGTAAATTGAAATAAATTGTTTTTTTCCTACAGATCAATTTCTTCATTTCTGATGGCAGCACTATTTTTATTTTTAATTTGGATAATTAAAAAGAATTCTCCATAGCTTGAAGTTTATCTTCCTTGTATATATGTACACTTGAGAGAGAAGTGTGATTATATTGACATGTAATTTGGGATATACTCCTTAAGATGAAGGTATATGGTAAAATAATTCATCTTTAGAATAGTATTATTTTGTTCATATTCTTCTGATTCTGACAATTTAATTTCTTAAAAATGAAATAATACATTAAAAAATAAAAGAATTGCCTTTTTTATTGAATTGTCTGATCGTTATTTTAGTAAAATAATTTCTGGGTCAAACTATCTAATAGAAGAAAATCCTTTAGTTTAAATTTTTATTTAATTTTGATATATTTTGTAATCTGTCTCTTCCCTTTCCTTGAATAAAACATTATCCTTTGCAATTCTTGTCCTGTTTGTCAGAAATTGATTAAGATGGGAGTGAAAAAATAAATAATGTCACCTGACCTGTGGTGGCACAGTGAACCTGGAATGCTGAGGTCACAGGTTTGAAACCCCGGGCTTGCCTGGTCAGGGCACATGTGAGAAGCAACCACAAGTTGATGTTTTCTGCTCCTCCCCTTCTTTTTCTCCTCTTTCTAAAATCAATAAATAAAATCTTTTACAAACAAAATAAATAAACTCAAATATAAGGTGTGGCTTAAACATTGTATTGAGAAGGTGAGGGGCAGTGAGCTGTGGGTTGCTCATCCAGAGCAAGCCCGTAGAGGCACCCCCGGGCACACAGGTGTGGCGCTGCGACCCCTCACCCACGGTCTGGCTTGCCAAGGGCATGTTCTCGCTCCATCTCGCTGAGGGCAGTTAGGCCACCTCCAGGAAAACACTGACATCCAAACAATTTCCTGGTAAGCCAGCTGGGGAAGGAGGGGATTTCCTGAGCTGAACACTGTGCACTGCCATTCAAAACAGACAAAGCCAGCCAGCCTTGGAAATTTGAGGGCAAAGGGAAAGGAAACGAGAGCGGGAAGAGCAGGCTGAGGTCTGCAGGTGGGTAGAAAGCATTGTCAAGGTATTTGGCTGCCATTCTTTTGACAGCTCCGAAATCTCAAGCAAGAACACCTTGCTATTAGAGTTCAGATGTCAGAATAGAGGCCTTTCTCTCCTTTGCTGGTTTGGTTTCTCCCTGAGTTTCTCTCTCTGGTATCACCCCCTGGTGTAGGCTGTGCCTTTGGTAAGCTGTACAAACTTGTTTATCTTCAGGTGAAAGATGCTGTACACAGAGAAAATTAGATACAATTTTTAAAACAGTTTGGTTTAAATTTTGCTGAATTAAAAAAAAATTATTTTTGGTTGCAAAGGTAAACATAATTCATTTTTGCTATATTGATGGCTCAGTCCCTTGGTGTGGTAAGCCTTTCTGTCTCTGCTTGTTACCTCACTTCTGGGTCCTTCTCTCTGTTCCCATCTTTGCCATTTAAAGACAGTCAAGGAGCAGGGGAACTTTGCAGAATCCTCCCTCCATGACTAATCAAATGAATTGAAATGTACCCACTTCACCAATGAAAGGCAATATATGTATATACTTACATAAGGATTGATTTGCCGTTGACCTGCTGTGGATTGCAGATATCCACCAAAACATGGATGAATTCTGACTGCCATTTTCTTTTTGTATTTCATAGTCAATGCCCTGCCTTTTGCTACATTTATACAATGTGTGGGCCCTTGGACAGCTTGTTGGCCGAGGCATGGCATATGTGGTGGTGGTACTGGGTTATGAACAAGAAGACCCCAGGGGGCAGCCAGGACCAGAGAGGCCGGACAGTGCGGAGACCATCTTGACCTAGCTCAGTCACTTCTCCTGTTGAACATAAAACATGACTCTGCCCACATGAAACAAGCCTAAGAACTGTCTGGCCAAACCAAAAAATCATGATACATAAGAAATTGTGTTTTGTGTTTTTTTTAAAGCCATGAAGCTCTGGTGGTTTTGTTTGACAGCAAACAGAAAGAGGCCAGATCATGCAAAACTGAGTTAAGGATATTGTCCACATGGTCCCTCTAATTAGGTTGGACTGGCTTCTTTAATTTAAGGTTTTAGGGCAGCATTTCAAAATAGTGACGTTCTATAGAATCAGGCTCCTTGAGGACTAAGCTATAGCAGTCACATAGTGTCACATTCTATTGGTCAAAGCAAGTCTCAAGTCGGCCAAAATTGAAAGGGTGCAGAAGGAGACTCCACCTCTGGATGGATTTGCTGCAGGGATTCCGTCTGCCAAGCCTGCCTGCTCTCCTCTTTCCTCTTGTCCCCCTCACAGCCCATTCTGGCCACGAAGCTCCTTTTAGTTCCTTAAACTTACCTTGTTCTTCAGCCTTTGTCCTGAAAACATGCATTTCTCTCCACTTGGAATATTCTTTCTTGCCCATTTTTCCCCAGATAACTGCTGCACATACTAGAGACTTCAGCTTCATTGTCACTTAATGAGGGTGTTCCTCCTTGCTGGTACCCTAAGCACAGGGGCGTATAATTCCTCTGGGATTTAATGATGCCCTTTGCTTTCCTTGTCACAGTATCACTTATCACTCCTTTATTAGAACTTCCGGTCTTTTGGGGTTTTTTGGTCTTCTCTGAGAAACTGAAACCTGTAGGAAGCAGGACTGGTTTCTCTTTGGTCTTAGGTGTGTCTAGTCCCCAGCCCAGTGACTGGCTACCTTAGCCATGTTAAGGACATGCTTGTGGAATGCAGGTCAAATTGGTGCAGATCTATTATTGGCATTTGCTCACAAGATGATACTGCTGTTCCTTTTTGGAATATCTTACTCGTTGTTTCTCCACCCCTCCCCCACCTTCCACTTTAACCCTTTCTGCTCAGCCCAGCAATCTGGCCCGAAAGAAATAGCCAGTAGAAGAGAGACTTGGGGATATAATTAGGTTGGGACCCTTTTTCTTAGATTTACTAAACCATTATACCTGTTAAGTCACTTGCTGTCATCAAATGAACATTTGGAAGAAGTCTTATTGGAGTCTATAAAATAGGTGGTTGCAGATACTAACTTTTTTTTTTAATTCAGTGAGAGGAGTGGGACCAACTCCCACATGTGCCACGACAGGTCCACCTGGCAAGACCACTAGGGCAGCGGTCGGCAAACTCATTAGTCAACAGGGCCAAATATCAACAGTACAACGATTGACATTTCTTTTAAGAGCCAAATTTTTTAAACTTGAACTATATAGGTATTTACATTCTTTAACAAGGTAGCGCCCGCGTGTGGTATTTTGTGGAAGAGCCACAGTCAAGGGGCCAAAGAGCTGCATGTGGCTCGGGAGCCGTGGTTTGCCGACCACTGCAGTAGGGCGATGCTCTGCTCATCTGGGGCATTGCTCCATTCCTCAGCAATCGAGTTATTCTTAGCACCTGAGGCAGAGGCCATGGAGCCATTAGCACCTGGGGCCAACTCACTCCAGTCGAGCCTTGGCTGTACAAGGGAGGAGAGAGAGAGAGAGAGAGAGAAGGAGAAAAGTGAGAGGGGAGGGGTGGAGAAGCAGATGGGCACTTCTGCTTTGTGCCCTGACTGGGAATCGAACCCGGAACATCCACATGCTGAGCCGACACTACCACTGAGCCAGTCGGCCAGGGCATATAGATGCTAACTGAAGGGAGACATTCCCTTAGCGCTTCCACCCTAGTATTTCTTCCTTTTCTGAACCTATATTGCATTTAGAATCAGTTTCTCACACTAATTGCTCTCTAATTAGTCCATGTGAAAATCTGAGCTTCTTACCTCGATTCAACTCTTTGAGGGAGTAGGCACGTGTTTTATGCTCCATTTTCCTTCTTCACAGTGTGTACAATTATAATAAACACTGGCTCATCCAACATGCCTTTCTTATTTTATTCTAAACACTATATTTGGTGTTTTAAATTTCACAATTTCAACGAGTATATATTATAACCTAGTTGGTTGTGGTAGCTAGCCTTCCAGAGCTCCCTCCACCCCAGCCCAACAATTCTCATTTCTTGTATTCATGCCTTGTATAGTTCACTTTCATAATGGAAAGGACCAACTTATTCTTTTTTTAAATAAAACTGCATCTTTTAAAATTTTGCATACTTTAATTTTAGAATAAAATAAAGAGCCTCACAATATAAGAGGACCAACATCTGAGCCAATAAAATATGGTGGAAATGACAGCATGTCACTCCCAAGACTGTCATTAAAGATATTGTGACTTCTGCTTTGGTCTTGTGGATCACTTGCTCTGGGGTAAGCCAGTTGCCGTGTTATGAGGATACGAAAGCAGCCTTTTGGACCAGCCCACATGGTGAGGAACCCAGGTCCCCTCCCACAGCCATATGAGTGAGCAGCTGGAAGGCAGATCCAGACCCAATCAAGCCTTCAGATAGGTGATGGTAACCCTGGCCACAGTCGTGACTGCAGCCGCAGGAGAGCCATAAGTATCTTCATAAACTGCTCCCAAATTCTGACGCACAGACACTGTGTGAGGTAACAAATGGTTATTGTTGTTTTAGGCTGCTACACTTCGGTATGATCTGTCACACAGCAATAGGGAACCAACACATCAGCCACTTTGCATTCGCATTGGACTGAGAAAAGAACATGGCCTATGTCTGTAAGTGGTTTAGCCCTGAAAAAGGTCCTCCCAGCCATACATATTTACAAAATGTGACTAGTTATTTAGAGAAGTGTGACTGTAACCTTTCCAGGATGCCCAATTTTCAAAGGGGTATTTGGTCAGGTGCTACTTAGAGACAACTAGACTGTCTCATCTCCCATGTCATTCACACTTCATCAGATTGAAGCTTTGAGAAGATAGGACTGTTAAATAAATGAGAGCCGTTGTGGGATAGTGCCACCTCGTGCTTTGTATTTAATTATGAGTCACCTTTGGTTGCAAGTAACAGTGTAAGAAGGAAGAGAGTTTATTATATAGAAAGAGGAATGCTCGTGAAACCAAGGGTATGGTAGGGCCTCGTCAAGTTCTGGACCTGGAAGAGAAAGTTGTGAGGGCTTTATCTCTTCTTTGCTCTGAACACGTTTTTCTCTTGATGGTCTTCCACTGATCTTTCATCTTCAAGGTAGAATTTAGAAGCACTATAGCTTCCTAAATTGTTATGTGACTGTTTTAGTCACATGGAGGCTCTGTGTTCTAGTCCTGCTCCCCCCCCCCCCCCAAATTACATAGATCCTCAGCAAGATGTTCATAACGGAGCCAGTCAGCCACTGTATGCCTGGTAGGTAGGGGGTTGGGGGGTCATAGAGCTGCCAGGAGCACATTCCTGTTGCTAGAATGTGTGTTGAGGGGGAGGTGCTAAAAAAGACTGGGCTCTAAAGAAGGACCTGTGGGACAGACAGGGACTTCAAAGGTATCTGCTACCAGAGGAGAGAACGTGTCTCAATGTTTCAGAAACCATGATGTGTGTCATCTCAGCACATTCTTCACCCACTGTTCTACAAATCAGGGATCACTGATACTGCCAGACTGCAGTTTTCCTCCTCTTCCTCATTCCCATGTAGATCCTGGGTTTATGTCCTTTAAATCAAGAACTTTAGTATTTGGGGGTAAAGTAATACTTATTATACATCCCAAAAGCCAAAATCAAAGACTCTATTGATAATGTACTTTTATGACATTTACAAGTAAAGTCAGCTCATCAAAATGTCATCTGTAGACATGCATCTTCCAATCCGTGTAAACTTAAGCATTTCTTAGAGTTTCGGCTGAATACATGAGACAGTGTGGATGTTTTGTTTGCCAGACGGGACTTAGGGTCGAGATCTCTGCAGCATTTCCTCAGGAACAACACAGTGACATACTTTCAGTGGAGCACAATCCATAGGTCTCCAGCAGGGCTTTCTTGGCATTGTTTTAAACAGAACAGGAGAGAAATAAACAAGAAAATAATGTGTAAATTAGGTTTAGAAAGTACAAATTTTGAAGCCTTCTTTACTGGAAAATAAACATAGGGAAGGAAATCTTTTGAATTATTTGTAAATATTTTTGTCCAAATTACCTAATTTTTTTTTAAGTGAGAGGAGGGGAGATAGACAGACTCCCACATGCTGACTGGGATCCACCCAACCCTCATCTGGGGCCATGCTTGAATCAACCCAACTATCCTCACACCTGAGGCCAACGCTCAGACCAACCCAGCTATCTTCTGTGCCTGGGGCTGATGCTCAGACTAGTTGAGCCACCGGCTGCTGATGGGGAAGAGGGAGGGGAGAAATAGATGGTCACTTCTCTTGTGTGCCCTGACTGGGAATCAAACTGAGATGTCCATACATGGGGCTGATGTTCTATCTAATGAGTCAACTGGCCAGGGCCTTTTTTATTTTTAGTTTTTTAAAAATTGAATACATTGAAAGGCATCAATGATAACCTCTTGTGTCCTGGCCATCTTTTATCTTTGTGTCTCTTAAAACTCATACTAACTCCAGTCAGTCATTTTTGGAGAACAGAATGATCTCATTGCTTTGCCTGGAGGCTGGAGTAAGAGCCCATTCACTGTAAGGTGTGGTTTTCCTTAAGGAATAGCAAAGAGAAACTGCACTTTCTTATTGAAAAGAAAGCACTGGCCCATTTTCTTTTTTTTCATTCTCCTCTCCTCTCCTCTCCTCTCCTCTCCTCTCCTCTCCTCTCCTCTCCTCTCCCCTCCCCTCCCCTCCCCTCCCCTCTCCCTCTCCCTCTCCCTCTCCCTCTCCCTCTCCCTCTCCCTCTCCCTCTCCCTCTCCCTCTCCCTCTCCCCCTCCCCTCACCTCTCCCCTCACCTCTCCCCTTCCCTCCCCTCCTCTTCCTCCCTCCCTCCCTCCCTTCCTTTTTTCTTTTCCAAGTGAGAGGAGGGGAGATAGACAGACTCCTGCAGGTGCCTGGACCAGGATCTGCCCAGCAGATCTCATCTGGGGTTGATGCTCTGCCCATCTGGGGCCATGCTCACAATGGAGCTATTTTTAGTGCCTGAGGTGGAAGCTCCATGGAGCCATCCTCAGTGCCCCAGCCAATGTGCTCAAACCAATCAAGTCATGGCTGTGGAAGGGAAATACAGAGAGAGAGGGGAGGGGAGAGAGGGAAGGGTAGAGTAGCAGATAAGAGCTTCTCCTGTGTGTCTTGACAGGGAATCAAACCTGGGACATCTACATGTCGGGCCAATACTCTACAACTGAGCCAGCCAGCCAAGGACCCATTTTCTCTAGAGATTAGAACCCTGGTGATTAGATCTGATGTAGTTTGCTGAGCAGTACAGAACTTTAGAGTCTTGAGGTAGAAGGAGACAATTGAACAGAGCCACATACTGCATTGATTAATGTCATGTGCTTCTGAAAAATGTCATCCAATTTCTGTTTGAACATCACAACTGGTTCCAATCTGAAGAACTCTCTCAGGTGTCAAGTTGTCATTCTGTTGCTGTTTGCTCCTAATTCTGTTCTCAGTTGTAGTGTGGGTGTGCTGGTTAATGGTTAACAACCTGCTCTGGGCAGGGAGTGTTGATTTATAGTGTTTGCCCATTTCCTTTGTGTAAATACTCCCATCAAAACCAATATTAAGTGACTAATGTGCAAGCACTGAACACAGATCTGGAAGAGTTGCATACAGTTGGCTCTTTGGTGTTAATATAGGTGGTTCCTGCCACCACTGAGTTCCATACACAGTCAAGTGTCATGACTGATAATATAGTAATCATAAATGAGGGTGGATAATGGTTTATTAGGATTGGGAGTTTCAAAAGCTCTTTTACACACATTATTTAAGGAGCACAATCTGAAATAAGTGCTATTACTTATCCCGTTTTAATACAGTCTGTATTTCCAGGTGCTTGGGCTCTCGTTCTCTGTAGTCACCTTGGTGAGGTCTGAGGTCATCCAAAACCTCATAACGGAGTTGCTTCCAAGTGGCAGTTCTGAGATCCAAACCTGGGTCTTTCTGATTCTAGGTTCTGCATTTGTAATCACTGTAAACTGTAAATAATTATTCACATGTTTAAACGTTGATTGCCTTTCCCCTAAGCTTTTTCTTTTCCAGTTGTAAATATCCACAATTTTTATGAAATAATTTATGAATGTATTTCCAGGTTTAGAAGCATCTGTTATCGTGAGTCACTGTTCTCTGCACTAGGGGACAAAACAGTAAAACATCCTTGTCCTAATGGGGGGAGATAGGCAACAAATTCATGTAAAAGCAATGAGGTTTGCATGGAAGGAGATAAACACTTTTTAATAAGGTGATACTATTCCCTTCGATCACTTCATGTTCAGACCTTGTGCCTCTGCTGGTTACCTCTCCTGGACAGGACATACTTTGTTAAGTAGTTCTTTCTTGAACACCAAGTGTGCTCTGCCTGGCTCGCTGCAGACAGCCCTCCCTCCCTTCCCTGGAGGTGTTCCCTGACAGGCTAGAAATGCAGTCTCAGAGGCCCTTGCTCGTCCTTGGACCCATGTTACATTCTTGGCTGGTGTTGATCTTGTGGTCAGCCTAAACCACACGCCCCTTTCCACAAGGGCACCTGCCAGCCAAGCCTGGTTTTCCTCATTAAATTATTTTACCATTGACTGAGTGAACCCAGAATCAGTCCTTTATATATCTCTGTGGTTTCTCATTATGTACAAAACCTTCAGGGGCAACTTAATTTATTGACAAATATACCTGCATTTTTGACATCTCTGTTTCTTAATGTTCCCTAAAGCAGTGTTTTCTTTTTTTAACATTTTTATTGATTTTAGAGTGAGAGGAAGGGGGAGGGGAGAGAGAGAGAGAGAGAGAGAGAGAAATCGAGAAACATCAATTTGTTTTTTCACTTATTTCTTTTTCTTTTTACGCATTCCTTGGTTGATTCTTGTATGTGCCCTGACTGAGGATCAAACCTGCAACCTTTGTGTATTGGGACGATGCTTTAACCAATTGAGTTACCCGGCCAGAACCCTGGAAGTGTTTTCTAAAGTGTGGGGCTTCCCATGATAAATGGTGGGGATTGGCATTAAATGGTGTTGACTCTTGCGGTGAGGTGGTCACTCCCCTTGTAGATCACCCTGTGTGAGTGTGATGATGTTGAGATGGTCTCATTTAGTGCCTGCGAGTCTTTAATATCTTTTAGCCTTGCTAATGGTGTGCTCATCTGAAAAATGGGGATATAAATACTATATTTGCCTCTAGGGTGGTTGGGAGGATTAAATGAGTTAATGCAGTAAGGGTAGTTGACGGCCACGTGAGGTGTTTTAAGAAGCTGAAGTTCTTCATTGCCATCAGTCTCCCCAGCATATTCTAGTTGTTGAAGGAGTGTCACTGGGTTCTCGGTCATGTAAATTGAAAAAGGCACACACCAGATTGTATTAACATGAACAAAGTTCCCTTTTTTTAAAAAAATTTTTTCCACAGCTTCGCATTGAGGAATTATGTTTTCACTGGCTCTGGGGAGTTTATAATTGTTCTTGTGGGGTCAAGGTGGGCTTTTTTACACTGTCATTTTACCTTTCAGCCAAGTTCTTATGGATAAATAATATATAAAAACACCACCTGGACTGAGGCCTTTTCTTGCTTTGGGATTCTTGTTCAAAGGAACTCTCAAGGGTGGGGCGAGTCAGTAGATGAGGAACTGGACACGGAGAGGCAGCTTCAGTGAGCGTCTGTGTTTCCTTCTTCTGCCGTCTCTTGGCTTGAGTTAAAATCAAGGCCCTCTGGGTTACTGCATGGGCAGTGGAGGGAGGCGGAGGGGAGGCTTGGGGCACATATCCCTAGGGGCTTTGTGGGGCTTGAGCTGTTCTAGTGACAGTGTTTTATGGGGCAGTGAAAGGATTGGGGTTAGACATGTTTGGGGAAGACTGGAATACGTAAAACCCTGTGGATTTTGCTATTTGCATGTCTTCTAAAAGGGTTTTATGTATGAAAATGAATCCTCAAAACTCTGAAATGGAACATAATTGTAACAGTTACCTTTTATTTCTGTACTGCCTAAGTGCCAGGCATGGTTCTGAGCACTTCATAGGCATTAATTTTTTTACAAATCCTCACACAGCCCAGCGAGGGAGGCATGCCTGTTTCTTCTCATTTGATATATGAGCCAACTGAAGCTTGGAGTAGAGGATGGGGGGTTTCCTGAGCACACCTGACCAGAGACAGGTTTCCTGATGCACCTTGTGAGATCAGAGCCAGGAAACTGGCTCTGTTCTCTAGCAGGCTGAACAACACGTGGATAATTTGGGAGGTCAGGCTTCACTCTGGACTCATGTTAGTAGGCCTCCCGGTTTCTGCCTGCGAAATGATGGCTTCTCTCAGAATCCCCATGCGGTATAGATTTACCTCCCAGGGATGTTCTTGCTCGATTATTGCTAGAAGTTCTTGAAGCAGGACTCGTGTATCTTTAAGTGACAAGTTTAATTTTTCAACTTTACAGCCTGCTGGGTGGAGAGAACAGATCCCAATCCTGCAGACCATTCCTTTTTTATTTGAAAACTTGAGTAGTGCCTTGTGAAGGTGAGAACTTGGTATGTGGCAAGGGAAAATGGGTTTGAATAGGGCCTATGATCCTAATTAAATAATTGAAAGAGCATTTGATTAATAAAGCATTTACATTTTCCTAAAGTTAAAAGAATGAAAAAAATACATGTTGCATCAGACTTTAAATGCATGTTAATTTGTCAAGAGCCAAATGGCATTTTTACCAATGGTCTTAACTTCATTGATTTATATGTTTTTTTGAATTATTTTAGTTTTACACAAGTGATAAGATAAAATCATGTTGGATAAGTTCCTGGCTCTGCTCCCCTTGACAACTGAGTCTAATACTTAGAAATCTCTTCCGTTATTTCCTATAACTTTTAACGCAGAATCCAAGTTCATCAATGATGCCTGCTCTGCCAGGTCTCTGTCCTCTATAGCATCAGGCTGATGCTAATTCGAATTTCTTCTTTGTGGTGATGAGAAAGACTTCTGGTCAGACTGAACACATGGGGGGCAGTCCTTTTGCCCCCACATGCTCCTTGGACAGTGCAGCTGCACTGGACTGACCAGCCTCATGTCATATCCTTCACAACATCTTTCCTGTTCCCTTGGTAATTCTCACACTTAAAAAGACTTATTAAATGTCTCTCATTCTTGCTGGAGGGTAAATTCACTGAGGGATGAGTTTGGGACTACATTTGTTATCTTTACCACTGTATCTCTAAGAACAGGCAAAATAACAGGCACTTGGTGGGCTCTTTCTCATGTTTATTGTTTATGATTTGTATTGAATGCAGGCTTGACAGCTGCACGTGTGGGTGGGCTGATGGAGACAAGTGGAATGGATAGGGCAAGCATAAGTGTTGCACATCTTTTGCTGGGGGCACGTGGACCTGGGATCTTAGATTCAAACTTGCAGATGGTATGGAATAATCAAAATTTATCTAAGTGCTTCTCCTCCCTTCTGAGCCCGCAGGGAGGCTATATTTTCCATATCTCTGCTGTTGTAAATCTCTTGCGTTCCACATAACCAGATGTTCCTACTCTGAGTCTCTGCTAGCATGGAAAAATAGGTTTTGCTATTGTGAGCAGTGTGACCAGAGCTCATCATAGACATTGGCAAGCTGGGGCTTCCAATGACGGTTGGAAGGGGCTGGAAATATACCAGTCATTATTTGACACTAACCTGGTTGTCTTCTGACTTGCTGGTTCCTAATAACTGTCTCGCTCTTTACAGATTTTCCCCAGACTGCAATGCTACATTGAATAATTACATTCTCTTCTCAGCTCCAGATCTTTAGTCAAGCAGAAGTTTGACTAAAGAGTGCAGAAATTTGACTTTACTAGGGGTGGTGAACACACAGTACAATGTATAGATAGTGTGTTATAGAATTGTATACCTGAAACCTATATAACTTTATTACCAATGTCACCTCAATAAATTCTGTTAAAAAAAGACTGCAGAAAATTAAGTTTCTGTTTAAGTTACAGGTGTCTTTCTGGTATTTAATAAAAATGCTTAAGTATAGGATTTATTTGTTATGATTCTGCTGCTGTCAGTGTTCTGGATTGTGGCTATTCTGATAGATGTGTAGTATTATTTAATCGTTTCAGTGTTCTGGATTGTGGCTATTCTGATAGATGTGTAGTATTATTTAATCGTTTCAGTGTTCTGGATTGTGGCTATTCTGATAGATGTGTAGTATTATTTAATCATTTCTCTATGTAGCTTTTTATTTTTAAATTCTTTTTAAAGATTTTATTTATTCATTTTAGAGAGGAGAGAGAGAGAGAGTAAGAGAAGGGGGAGAGGAGCAGGAAGCATCCACTCCCATATGTGCCTCGATCAGATGAGCCCAGGGTTTTGAACTGGTGACCTCAGTGTTCCAGGTAGATACTTTATCCACTGCACCACCACAGGTCAGGCTATTTTTAAATTTCAAAAATGATATGATAATATTGCAGAGGAGAGAGAAAAAACAGAACCTCAAGCCCCAGGTAACTCTTCATCCTTAGAAATCTGGTGTATATCTTTCTAGGTATTTTTCTATTTATCTATAAAAAAGAAGTATCTTTGGATAAGTTTGCAAAATAAAAACATTAAACACTTTTGACATCAGTAATTTGAGATACAAGGAAACAGTTGGCAGTCCAGATAAATTTTTCAAGTCAAAGGTAAATTTTCAGGACCATTAATACATTCATTAAGTAGACAATTTTTAAAAGTATGTTAAATAAAAAGATAAAAAGAGTAGTTTCTCCCCCAGCCAGCTGGCCGCCCTGACTGTTGTCAGTGCACTGGCCTTGAGGCTGATGTGTATAAATACATACTGCACCATCTATTTGACACAAATAGTAAGGCACCTAATTTTGCATCTGGCTCCCCCCAGCACACTTTGATTCAGTGTAAATCAAAGCTTGATTTACTAAGCTCTGAGCCTCTTGCTTCAAAGATGCTTAATTATTTTTGGAATTAAGGAAATGCAAATGAACTGGGATGTGCTAGGGTGGAAAGACAGGAAGCAGAAAATACCATTAGTTACCTGATAGCCATCATTTTATTCAGCTAAGAGAGGGCACTTTGCCGGAAAGCATATGGAATATGCCTCTTGGTGGAGCTACATGCCACTTGAAGGATACAGGTGAGTAACCCACAGGGGTGATTCACGACCAGTGCCGCTGTAAACTTCTCTTTTAATTAGGTAAGAAGCACCTGTGTGGTGTTCATCATTTTCTTCTTCCCAGTTCAGTTTCTTTAGAGATTAAAAATAACAAACAAAGCGTGCGGAGGACCTGGGTTCGATTCCCGGCCAGGGCACAAAGGAGAAGCGCCCATTTGCTTCTCCACCCTCCCCCTCTCCTTCCTTTCTGTCTCTCTCTTCCCCTCCTGCAGCCAAGGCTCCATTGGAGCAAAGATGGCCCTGGCGCTGGGGATGGCTCTGTGGCCTCTGCCTCAGGCGCTGGAGTGGCTCTGGTCGCAACATGGCGACGCCCAGGATGGGCAGAGCATCGCCCCCTGGTGGGCAGAGCGTCGCCCCATGGTGGGCGTGCTGGGTGGATCCTGGTCGGGCGCGTGCTGGAGTCTGTCTGACTGTCTCTCCCTGTTTCCAGCTTCAGAAAAATGAAAAAAAAAAAATAACAGACAAACAAAAAAGACGAAGTTAAAATACAATGTAAATTTTCTGTAGGGGAGAGAGTACAGATGATCTTCTGGAAAGACGAGGTGAGGATAGTGACATTACTGGTTGTGATTTATGGAGAGCAGATGACTGCTCATTGTACACATTGCGAGGTCCTCGGCCCGGGGCAGTCTCAGCATCCCATGAGTTTGCGTTTATACTTTTTGTTTGAATATTTATTTTATAGAATTAATGCTAAATGTTTGTAAGCTGTTGTTCAAGTTGGAATGGTACCACTATTTTTTTTAATCCCTGCTGGGCTCTGAACATTTCCATGAGATGGCACCAGCGTCTTCTCATGACTTCTGCAAAGTGGCCAAGTTCGATCACACAACTAGGAGCTATTTCCAAGGGACTTATCAGCACCATTTACCTAATAGTTTGCCTGGGAAAGTCACTCTGCCCTCCCTTGAATTGTTCTAAACATCACTTGTAATAGTAACTGAAATATAGCTTGTAAAAACAATGATTACTATTTAATGGATTGCCTGCTATATGCTAAGAGTGTGACAAATATAATCTTGTGTAACTATCACTACTTCCCAAAGGGTCTGGCTGGTATTACCATATATATTTTTTTTACTTAAAAAAACACAAATTTATTCTCAAACAGTTCTGGAGGTCAAAAAACCAACATGAGTTTCCCTCGGCTAAAGTCAAGGTGTCACATGCTGGTTCCTCTGGCTTCTCCAAGGAGAGGCTTCGTTCCTTGCCTGTTCCAGCTTCCACAGCCTAAAGTACTTCCTTTAGCTCCTGTCCTCCTTCCTTCAAGACAGCAACTTGCTTCTGTCAATGTCTATATTTTTTAGATGAGGAAACTGAGGCTTAGAGAGGTGACATGCCTTGCCCATGGTCATTGAGCAGGCGTTCAACTCACACAGCGTTGAAAGCCTGTTATGTTTGTACACACACCATGCACATACTCACCTATTATTAGCAAGTTTATTTGACACTTCTGGGCTGACTCTCTTCTTCACTTGGTGATTTGTAAATTTAATGTGCTCAGGCATTTTTAAAAAGTAGGTTCAGATCCTCTTAAGGATGGTGGCTCTCCCTGAGTCTCAAACTAGCATCCTCTGGGCAGAATTTTGGCTGCACCTGTTCTGTTCTGTTTTTTTTTGTTGTTGTTTGGTTTTTGTTGTTGTTGTTGTTATGGTGGTGGTGGTGGGGAAGTATTGAGTTTTAACTGAATTGAGCATGAATGCCTCAAGGCTTGGCTTGTACTCTTAAATCCCCCCTCAGTCCCTGTAAGTCCGCATTTTCTAGGCCCTGCTTACATGGCCCCTGATGGGATTTGAGTTTGTGTTGGTAGCAACCATTAAACCAGGAAGTACGCCAGTTAGGAGATGTGTTCATTTGTTTGTTCAGATTAACATTAACAAATTGATGTGGGTTTTTTTGCCCTGAAATTGACTTTGCTGGTATTTACATTACTCAATATAAAACATTAAGTTGCCTTTATTATGGATTTACTTTTAGCATTTTTCACAGAAGGCCCTTTGTTGCTAGAATTCGCACCTCTTTATGTTTGTTGAATGTCTGTCTGCTGACCTGTGGATAGTCATTGTTGAATGTCTGTCTGCTGACCTGTGGATAGTCATGCGGTGCACCTCCAGGAAGACTCTGTTGGCTTTGTTCTCATAATAATGTCCTGGAGTGATTCTCATCAGTAGGCTAAATCTATTGAAGAAAAAAGGAAAGCCAGTAAATTGTTTGTTAATAAGCATTAGTAGAAAAATGAGGGTCTAGGATTATTTTTTTTCTTTCCTCCTCTCTCTTTCTCTCTCCTGCACTCACTTTCTTGCTAATTGACTGTCCAGCTTTAGATAAATTGCATTCTGGCTCCATGTGAGTGTGTTCTGAATGCCTATCAAGAAAATTAAAGAGCTCTAGAACTCCTTGACTAGAACCAGAGAACGTGAGGTCCGGAGTCAGCAGCAGGCTGTCCCTACACCTCTATTTATGGACATCACTTCCTCTAAATGCAGCATATTCTGAAGGAATTTCTGTTCCATGTATTTTCATCTTTAAATATCTACTGCCACAGTTTTGGTTTGTTTCCCATGAAATACTTGTTCATGGGATGCTCTAGAGGAGAGGTTGGGAACCTGTGGCTCATGAGCCAGATGTGGCTCTTTTGATGGCTGCATCTGGCTCACAGACAAATCTTTAATAAAAAAATAATAACGTTAAAAATATAAAACATTCTCATGTGTTACAATCCATTCATTTCCTACCACTCATGTTCATGGTTGCGGGTGGCTAGAGCCAATCACAGCTGTCCTCTGGGATAACACTCAAATTTTTATTGGATAATGCACAACGTACACAGGTCATTCATTGTGAGGTCAGGAAGTAAACTTACCTCCTTTTAATCAAGCAGTCAGCTAGCTAATTGCAGAAACCCTTTTGACAAAGAAGATGGCTAAAAGAAAAAAAGATGAGGAGTATCGTACTTTTCAGCAGGAATAGACAGAGGAGTTCACTTTTATGGAGAGAGCAGGTTCTGCAGTGTGTCTAATATGCATGATAAAATTGCATCGATGAAATGGTCCAGTATAAAGCGGCACTTCGACACATGCCATACTACATTTGCACAGAAATATCCAGCGGGGACAGCAGGAAGAAAGCATGTCAAGAGCTACTCTGCAGTGTGCAAGCTAATCAGCAGCAGCTCCATGGTTGGACCCAACAAGGTGACTGAAATTCAGCTAGCTTTGCTGGTGCTTTAGCAGTTGTGAGAAACGGAAAGCCATTCACAGATGGGGAATATGCCCAAACATTCATGCTTGATGTTGCCAATGAACTTTTTGACGACTTTTCAGATGAAGACAAGATAATCAAACGAATAAAAGACATGCCTCCGTCAGCAAGAACTATTCATGATCGTACCATCATGATGGCAAATCAAATTGAGGCAACACAAGTGAAGGACATAAATGCAGCACCATTCTTTTCTGTTGCTTTGGATGAGTCAACAGATGTAAGCCATTTGTCTCATTTCAGCGTGATTGCAAGGTATGCTGTCAGTGACATACTATGTGAGGAAAGTTTTGCTGCTTTGCCTATGAAAGAGACAAGAGGGCAGGATTTACTCAAGTCTTTCACTGAGTTCGCTAAAGAAAATATCTACCGATGGATAAACTTATTTCGGTGTGTACTGATGGTGCTCCGTGCATGGTGGAGAAAACCAGAGGATTTGTAGCGCTTCTTCGTGAACATGAAAAGAGATGCATCCTAAGTTTTCACTGCATCTTACATCAGGAGGCGCTTTGTGCTCAGATGTGTGGTGAGCAGCTTGGTGAGGTGATGTCGCTGGTTATTCGGTGGTCAACTTTATTGATGCCCGAGCTTTAAATGATAGCCAGTTTAAAACACTGCTGGATGAAGTTGGGAATAATTATCCTGGTCTGCTTCTGCAGAGCAATGTGTGTTGGTTGTCAAGAGGGAAGGTGCTCAACTGTTTCACGGCTTGTTTGAGCGAAATCCGACTTTTCTTGAAATGAAAAATATCGAGCATCCTGAGTTAGCTAACACTGAGTGGCTCCTGAATTTCTACTATCTCGTGGACATGACTGAACATCTGAACCAGCTCAATGTGAAAATGCCAGGTGTTGGAAATACAGTCTTATCCCTCAACAAGCAGTGTTTGCATTTGAAAACAAGCTGGAACTCTTCATAGTCAACATCGAAACAGGTCGTTTACTACACTTTGAAAAACTGGGAGAGTTTAAAGATGCATGCACAGCAAGTGACCCTGCTCAACATCTTGATCTCCAGCAGCTAGTGGGCTTCACATCTAATCTCCTGCAGTCATTCAAAGTGCGCTTTGGAGAATTTCGTGATTGTACTCGTCTTTTTAAGTTCATCACCCATCCACACAAGTGTGCAGTATACAGTGCCAACCTGAGTTACATCCCCGGTGTCTCCGTCAGAGATTTTGAGCTATAAGCTGCTGACCTGAAGGCCTCAGACATGTGGGTGAATAAGTTCAAGTCACTGAATGAAGATTTGGAAAGACTTGCACGACAGCAAGCAGAGTTGGCGAGCAAACAGAAGTGGGGAGAAATGAAAAAACTTCAACCCACGGACCAGGTGATTGTCAAAACTTGGAACACCTTCCATCACATGCCACACACTGCAGCGTGTGAATATTGCTGTACTGACAATGTTTGGCTCTACGTATGCATGTGAGCAGTATTTCTCACATCTAAAGAACATTAATACCAACCTATGATCACATTTAACGGATGGAAGTCTCAACGCCTGCATGAAGCTTAACCTCACCACGTATTAACCAGACTACAAAGCCATCAGCAAAACCATGCAGCACCAGAAGTAGCATCAATGGTAAGAAGTACTTTATTCATCATTGGTTAGCAACAGCATAACAACGTTATTAAAAAGAATTCAGAGACTTATTGTACTTTAAAAGTGTTGGTCTTACATAAAATGCACACATTTACTTGTATTTAGTGTTAAACATATTGTATGGCTCTCATGGAATTACATTTTAAAATAAGTGGCGTTCATGGCTCTCTCAGCCGAAAAGGTATCTGACCCTTGCTCTATACAAATAAGTTTGAGAAATGCTTTTTATTATATTTCAATACCTACTTAGAATTTGAAATATATATATCATGTTAAAGTCTATAAACAGTAACATATTTAAAGGACATATTTGGTTTTGCCTGACACACTGTTACTCAACCTTACTTGACCAGAGAACCCTTCTAGACTCTGTACACCACCCTTTGTCTTCCCAAAACCCCACTCCTATTCACTTTCTACAGCATATGCTTGGAGATTGACTCTGTGCAAATTGCCTAAAAGCATGAAACCTTGTTTTGATTTTTGGGGGTGGGCATAATTTCAATGGATTTATTTTGTAAAATGCAGGTTTATCAAGTTTTTTATTTCAGCTAAGAAAGTAAAATAAAGGTTTATTTCAAGAAAATGGTGCCATGCCTGGAGTCACAAGTGAGCTGATGCTCAAAGACCTGGCTCCCTCCCTGCTGCCTTCCAGGGGACGGGTTATAAAGGGGAAAAACCATTAATCATGGTGATAAAGGAGTTCGATGGTGGACTCTACTGATTGGTTGGGGTCAAGGTAGGGAGTAATTGATCATTATATCAGGTCCTGATGTCAGCCCTGGCGTGAGGTTGTGGTCCATAGAGTGGTTCTGCTTTCATGGGCCTGGGACTTAGACACAACTGAAGTCAAGATGTACCTGAGAGTTTGTTTTTAAGACAGTTTCATGCTAACCACAATCTGATGTTCTCAGGGCGTAGTGATGAAGGAAGGGAGTGGACTGATTGGAAGGAGAAAGGGTCATGGTAATGAAATGGCGTTTCTGTACGGCTACTATTTCCCCCCTTTCCTCTGATTCTTTCTCAGTCTTGAGGAATACAGGGCAGCTGGGTCCAGGTCCAGTCAGGGGGAGGATTAATTTGTAGATGGAGTCCTGTTTGTCTGCCTATCAGCCATCTTCTCTGGCTCTTACTGTCTCACACAGTAGTCTCTGAGCCTTAGATGGGGCATTCTAGGTGTTCAGTTTAAAATAGCAACGGTTATCACAGAAGACTTGAACTTCATCGTTTGGGAGTATTCGAAATGTCTGTGCTGAATAAAAGCTGATATCATTCTTCATGATGTCTGGTGGGTGGGTTGCTTAATGAAGTGGGGGCCGTGTTTCTATTTGGTGGCGTGTCGCAGTGTATGGCATGTCAGACAAACTTGTTCAACTGTCAACGTAGATGGACTTTCACTGCCTCCTCTGGGCATATTTGTTAATATCTTGTCATGATTGTAAATCTTTCCCACACAAAATGCTTTCTTTTGATTCTAATAGTAATCCTGTGAGGTAACTAAAAGAATGTTTCTCCGTTTTTGAAAGGAAAGGGGTCCAAGGAGATGAGTCACCTGCTTGGGGTCTCACAGTGCTTTCGTTCTATAAGTTCGTTTTTCAGCTGCTGGTTTCCGTTCTCAAACTAACTTGACCTGGTGTGGGACTTGAAAAATACACTTGTGCTACCTAATTTTTAAAAAGCCAAAAGTCAGAGTTTCTTACTATTCGGCACTTGTTTATTTGACAAAACAGAGAGCCTAACTAAAACCAGATGTGAGTTCTTTAACCGCCCCCACGGTCAAACAGCCATGCATGAATTATCCACATGCCAGTAGTTTTAATCCCTAGCTGTGGTCCTTCCTACCTCTCCACCTGCTGTTCTGTCCCCCGGACTATGGCTTGGCCTTGTCAGAGCAGTTTATAACCCAATCCCAAAGTGATGTGTAGGCCTCAGAGCACTTTCTTTCTTTTTTTAAAAAAAGAGGACAGGGCTTTATTTTTATTTTGTCTCG